>NC_056729.1:783546321-783901321 GCF_019279795.1 Protopterus annectens
CATTGTAGCAATTGCCTCATGTACACTGACAACCCACTTATTCTTAATAAAACAGAGAAAGTATGTGAGAGGTGTAAATACACTAATGGTGGAGGCAAAACTCTCTTACAATCAAAACTAATCCTACAGAGGTTGTCAGTGACACCTGCACCACACCTACTGCACAGGGTAAAGACCCTACACATAAAACTACTTATGCTGAGGAATCTATACGTAAACTTCCTAAAACACTAAGACCTCTTACAGCAAGAAAAAAGGGTCCCCAACGGGGTATTTCGCTTTAGATGTTTTCTGCTGAAATTCGACTTCTGGTAGCGACCGACCGGCACTCATCCAAACTGCTTCTGCTACGGGCTCCACGGCAAGAAAGATGGACGTAATGACGTTGGCTGCCTTGCTTTACAGTACTGATGACCTGACATCAGACTACAGGTGACAGCAGCCGACACACAAAAACACTAACTCTGGTATTTGGGGCGGCCGAGAGCTACCACAGCAGGGATAACCCACAGGTGATGACTGCAACAGTGAAACACGAAGAACATTCTACAGGTAAACTTCCTAAAATGCTAAGACCTGCTACACAGCACAATCAAAAAAAGGGTCCTCAGCCATCACGTAAACACTCCGTTAAAACACCATTCACAGCTCACACACTAACACCATATCCAATGCCACTACTGCTAAGCCCTTAAGGCAAACCACTACACAGCCAAATTTACTGATCATTGGTGAAACTATAGTTAGGAACACCGATGTCCCCCTCACCAGACTGAGTAAGGAGAGAGTAACGGTTAGCAGCCTTTCTAGGACTAGGATCCATCAAGTCACACAGGCGCTCAGGTCATTGAACCACAGGTACCAGTATGACTCAGTCATAGTCCATGTAGGTGTTAATGACCTGAGATGTCCCACCCTTGACTATAAGGAGCAAGACATGCCCTTGACTATATGAAGAGAGACATGATCAAGCTTGCTGATTATGCGTCTCAAACAGGTATAAGCGTAGCACTGAGCAGCATACTATCTTCTCCAAAGATGATGCCATGATACCAACAGGAAATGATTCATTATAAAAATTAGCTTCTGGTGTTAATCCACGGGGATACAATATCTGACAGCCTGGGAAGACATGGTTGACAAACCAAGCTGCTTTGCCAGGGACGGTCTGCACTTATCCCCTCTAGACTTTCAGATAGTAGCAAAACCCATTTCCACCCCACAGTGCCTTTTTTAGGCAATGCCATAATGATAAACCTCCTGATTTAACTGAACCTATCAAGGAATATCTGAAGGTGGTACTGCTCATTGCTAGAAGGTTTAAAATTTAACTCCACTTCCTGCAAGCCTTTCTCTCCCTGTAGAGTGTAGACATCTGTGTAGTAATGGAGACATGATTTAAAGTCTTTTGAGAGTACCCCAGCAATTCAAGGTTAAAATGCTTTTCACACCTTTAGATCAGCTGCTACTACACAGGAGGGAACTAAATGTGGAGACTCAGTCTACATTAAAAGCAACCTCACATTCACACTAGTTAAAGTGTATGACCTACTGGAACTCATACATGTGCAACTCACCAAAAGCAGGGTCTCGTACCATATCCTTGCAACCTATAGGTCCCCACCACATTCCAGGAAACCTATGCTACCTATCTAAATATACTACAGTCCCTCACCATTCACCCAAATACAACAGTCATGGGGGATCTCAACTACCCCTTTATAGACTTGGAATCCTATACCACTTCTAATGCACAAGCCCAGCGATTCCTAAATTTTGTTTATACCAACATTCTGGAACAGTTGGTCTAGTCTCCTACCAGGGGTACAAACATCCTTAACCTTGTACTCGAACATGGGCGGTGGGTTGATGTTTCTCACTCAGCGTAATGTTTTCCTGCATCAGATCTGACCATAAGGGAGTATTGCTTGAAATAATTAAATCCGGGGATCCAGTGAAACGAAAAACTTTCAGGAACTATTCTATGGCTAACCTCTCTCTACTACATGACACTTTGGCTAAATTCCAAGCATCTCAATCCTAGTTAACACAATAGCATATGCTGAGCTATTTACGAAATCCCTGTACAGCCACATTGATAGATGTATAGAGAGAATTATGCCCACTCGTATTAAGAAATAGACCAGCCACCCTGGTGGAATCACAATATCAATCAATCAGTTATATAGCAAAAGAAAAAAATTATTGGCCAAGCATAGGAGGAACAAAGCCATACATATTAAAAGCTCCCTGACCAATCTAAACAGGCAGGTAAGAGGGTTAATTAACACTTCAAAGGCAAAATGTTAAGGAAAAAATAGCTTCTCCAGCAAAGGACAACCATCAGGCTTTCTACAGCTATTTCATAACTTCAAGGGAAACGTGCAAGAATGTCCAGGACTTATTGTAAATGGCATCACCTACACTGGACTGGAGACCATTGCCAAGGTTTTGGCTGACAGGTGCAGCACAAATTTCTACCCTCAACAGTCCAAAGGAAATGCTGCATACCACAATCTCCTAGTGATTACTAGGGAACAGGCATCAATGCACTTTCCAAGGTCAAAAAACATCACGGGATGCTTAATAAATAGCATGAAACATGACCTCTCTTGTCAACATGAATCACTTTAAAACTGGAGCCTACAGTCAGGTTTTGCACCCAAGGAATGGAATATGGCTGCAGTTATTCTCTGCAGAAAGGTGGGCCCCACCACTGATATGGGTAACTACAGGCCCATAAGTCTGAACAGCCTCATATGTAAGGCCATGGAAAGAATCCTCATGGACATGATAAACGAAGAAACAAGTAACCTGCAAACCCTGGACCTATCACAGTTCAGCTTTGTTAAAGGAAGGTCATGCTATTAAATCTGGTGGACTTTTTTGAAAGGGTCACCAAAGCACACAGCTTACCTCGACCTAGCCAAGGCTTTTGATACAATACCCCACTCAGGCATTATAGCCAAGCTCACTAATTTAGGTATAAACCCTTTTATTACCCGATGGACAGCCAACCGATAGGACACAGGAGGTCAAAATAGGTAAGGCCACCTCCACCAAGAGGCCAGTCACTAGCAGAATCTCCCACAGCTCAGTACTGGGCCAGGTCCTTTTTGGCATCTATTTCTCTGAAATGGAAGCAAATGCTGTATGCTTATGGCTGATTAAGGTGGCAGATGATTGCAAGCAGGGGCCATCATCGACTCCCCTGCAAACACTAGCATTCTCCCAAATGGCCCATCTCTGACTAACAAATATTGCCAAAGCCATGCACTTAAAATCAATGCTGAGAAATGCATAATTGTACCCTTGGGGAAATCAACCACTCCAGCTAATTACCATGTTGATAATACACCCCAAAGAGTCGACCCAGTTGTCAAGGATCTGGGTGTGCACATAGACGGTTGCTTTACCTTTGACCACCACATGGCCACAGTGTTGAGGCAATCCTTTTATGCTGTGCAACTTAAAAGTAAGGGCATGACAATTTGATCCAAACAGGTCATTATCTCACTGTACTCCGGCCTTTTCAGATGGATCATAGAGTACAATTCTCCCTTAAGTATGTACCTGACCAGGCATATGCAGCAACTTGAGTAACCTTAGAGGCTCCTTACAAAAAGGATACAATGCATAACAAACCTGCCTTACGCACAACACCTTAAAACCCTTTCCCTCTACTCAATCTCCTATAGATTACTGAGGGGTGATCTATGTCTGGCTTACAAGGCTTCCACATACCCTACACTTATCAATCTTCTGCATCTTTTTAAGTCAAACAGTACCAGAAATACAAGGTCTACAGACCTGAATTTTGTCTGTGACTTAAACAGAATGATCTGGAGAGACAGGTGTGCCCCAGAGACTGTCACACCTATGGAACAGATTTCCCATTCACCTGAAGCTGAGCTCATCCATTACCCATTTTAAGTCCAACCCACACCAGTGGATGGGGAATAGAAAATTTATACCTGGCCTGGCATCCATGTCTCTTATGGACAAATGTAGCTTATATATGCCTGACCCTCAATGTCCTGTTAGGATACAAGACATCATTACTCTTTTGGAAAAACTTGGCTAGGTTTAGAAAGGTCCCACTGGTAATTAGCCTAGTAATCTCTGGATCTATAAAAACAGTGTAGACATTGTCAAACTATCCAGTTAACTGTTAGTTTACTTATTCACTTGTTATTTTCTTAATAATTACTTTAGTTTCATGTTCTTTTTATTCCTTTGCTTATACTATACAGCAGTTTTGTTCAGTTATTTGCTGCTTTATGGATTACATACATAATATACATACATGCACAGGTGTGTGTGTGTGTGTGTGTGTGTGTGTGTGTGTGTGTATATATATATATATATATATATATATATATATATATATATATATATATACACACATACATATACACACACAGACACACACATTGTTATAAGGTTTTTCTACCAAGTTTGTGGTTATAACCTCATTCAAACTTTTTTTTTTTTTTAATGCACAAAACTACCCGTTAATAAGATCTCAGAGTCACCAGAAAAGAAAAAAAGGGAAAATGTAGCTTAAGAGAAGGAGACTTCAACTGACGCTCAGACAAGAACAGAAGCCCTGGCATTAAAATAATGATGAATGAGACACTGACTATAACAAAAGTAAAAATCCAAGACCTGGAAACATAGGAATAGGCAAGAACTAGTTAAAGACAAAAACTTTATTTCAATATAGGTCACAGACCTGTATTGAAATAAAGTTTTTATCTTTAACTGGTTCTTGCTTATCCCTACATTTCCAGGTCTTGGATTTTTGCTTTGGTTTTGGATTTGTTTTTATGCAACCTGGTTTACCTGAGAGCTGGTCCCTGTGTTTTGTACTGAGACACTGACCATAACAGCTGATCTTGAGAGAGTATTTCAGCAGTTAGTAATAAATATATGTGTATACATCACTACAGTTCTTCATGGCAGTTATCACCTCAAGCTAACATGACAGCACCAAGATTGGTCCCATACTGGTACGGACTATGGCAGTCTTAGTTGTTCTTTTAAAGTTATATCCTAAAAAGGTGTGATCTACATCTATTCACTTCAACAGCAGGACTGGTTTGCCATAAGTAGCAGTCACAAGGCACCTCCAAGTCTATCTCAGATTCAAAAGCTCCTTCTCTAGCGCTCCTAATGTACCACACATTCTTTATCCAGCTCAGTTTTACTCTATTGAAAGTATAACCAAGTCCTTATGGCCTTCATAAATTCATTCATAGGTGTATACTAGGCTAACAACCATCATGCCCTTTATAAACTTAGCCATGCAATCCAACCCAATTGTGTCCCCATGTGCACTGGGTGTCTATTAGGAGAGGTATGTTACTTTGGAGGTGGCTAAGGGTTTTGCATGGGGTATGTTAGTTAGGCAGTATTTTACTTACTGTCTGCCTCTGTCCATTAGAGACAAGGGGAACAAGACCGGGGGTGAATTTATGATTTTCCATCCAGTGGCCAAGGTTACATCTGAGTAGATTCAGGAATGAACTCTGCTTTACATGGATGGGGAGTGTATTGCATAGCACAGGGATCCTTTGAGACACATATAGGTCTCACCAGCACATTTTATTTATGTTGCAGACAAAGTTTGAATCCTTGGATCTGGTATTTCTCGTGCTGTTCATTTTGCAGATGTGCAAAAGATCCATTAGAGCCGGATCTGAGGATGCCTTATGTGCCAGGCAGAGGTCACCTGTCAGTAACTTGTAGAAGACTGAGTACAGAGAGAGAAAGAGAGAGTGCCTTAAGGTGATCTGTGCAGGCAGTGTGTTAACACTCTGGATTCTCCTGGTGAGGAAGCATTCCAACTGTTGCCTGGTCAGGTACATGCCAACTGGGACGGTGTACTCAATGATGGGCCTGATAAGGGCTGAATTAAGTGGTATTATAAATTCCTTGGACCTGGATGCAATACTCTTATTTATAAGATGAGCAACATAGAATGACTTTCTTACTATCTTGGCTACATGTTGGTTGAAGGTCAGATTACTGTTTACATATGTTCCCATATCATTAAGTACCATTTCAACTCTTAGCGGTGTTTTATCAATGGAGTAATTGGCTTATGTGGGTGTTTTCCCAAAGGGCACTATAGTGTACTTCTTAGTTTTGAGTTTTAAATCATAGTTTTGGCACCAGTTATTTGAATATGTTAGGCCCTCTTGCAGTATGTTAGTGTTGTAAGAGGAATCTATGATAGCTCCTACTTTATAGTCATCTGTGAACTTGGTGAGCCAGAGGCCCTTGACATTAACTTTGATGTCCGAGAAGTGGATGTCGTACAGGAGCAGGCCCAGCACAGATCCCTGAGGTACTCTGCTGGTGGCTGGTCTATTGGTGGAGATGGTCTCACCCATCCTGACATCTTAGGTTCTATCTGTGAACCAGCTGGCAATCCACTGAGTTATGTAGGGATCTATACCTAGTCTGGGGAGTTAGTCAACAATACTTGAGAGAGGTATCACATCAAACACCTTAGCCAGGTCAAGGTAGGAGTTATGCATCATCTTCCCCGCATCCATTTTCTTGGTGACCCTCTCAAAGAAGTTTGCCAAGTTAAATAGACAAGACCTTCCCTTGACAAACTGAACTGGGATAGGTCCAGTGACTGTAGGTTGTTGATGTCCTTGTTGAGCAGTTCCATGATAATTCATTCCATGGCTTTGCATATTAGCTTTGTCAGACTGATGGGCTTGCAGTTTCCGTGGTCAGCTGATGGACCACCCTTATGAAAAGGGATGACCACTGTAGTTCTTCATTGACTTGGTATGCCATCTATTTTCAGGCTGTAATCAAAAAGTGTCTTAACTGGTCCTGAAAGGTCATATGTTAAGCTAATTAGGAAGCAACCTGGAATACTGTCGGAGGCCCACTGAGGCAGTGTTTTTGGCCCTGGCATGCATCACCAAGACCTGCTCCCTGCTGACAGTTGGGGGGATATACTAGAATTAATTTTACTGGTCGTGGAGGGGGGAATTTGGGATGAAGTCTGAGCTGAATTTGTCAGATAGCAGTTTTGCTAAGTTTCTCTGCTCAGTGAAGGTGGTACCACTGACACCAATTCAGCACACTGCTGTGTGTTACTTTTAAGGTTTCAGGCATAGCTGAAGAAGGCCCTGTGATTGTCCTTAGTCTAAGAGGCTATCCTAACCTCGTAGCTGGTCTTGGACTTCATTAATCCTATTAATTTCTTGTTTAGGTTATCCAGTGAGCTTCTGTCTTTATAAGAGCTCTTGCTGATTTTGGCCATGACTTTTTTCCTTTTATTATAAACCATGTTAAGGTTGGGAGGGCACCAGTGTGGTTTGCTTTTGGTCTTTGTTATGGACTTATTTCTGGTAGGTACAGCAGCCTCCATGCAGCCATTCACATGTTGGAACAGGGTTTTTTTTTTTTTTTTTGAATAATTCTGCATAGGTTGCCATCATCTAAAGGTTCGGAGGGGGGGCATTCAATTCTGAACAAATTGTCACTCAGTATGAAGGAGTTTGTTTTAGAATAGCTCCTAACAGTTACAGGTTTAGCTGGGTTTTCCAAGCTGATTTATTTTTTTCAGAGACAGCTTTGTGATCCAACCTCACTTGTAAGGACTTGACATGGGCAGGGAGCAGCGTTCTCCATGCTGATGAGTACTCGGTCCAGTATGTTTGAACCTCTAGTTGGAGCTTGCACTATCTGGTCCAGGATATTTGTTTTAATAAAGTCCAGGAAACGTGCCTGCAAGTTTGAGACAGTGTATGTTTCCAGTCTATAGAGAAATAGTTCAAGTCCCCCAGGAGTAGGGAATTTGGTTGGATGGCAAGTGTCTTAAGTAGGTCTAAATACACGTTATGAGATTTTTGGGGCAAAGATGTTGACCTACATTTTGCTGGTTTTGAGAAAGCCAGTGGACCTAGATTTCTGGGAAAATTTCAGTAACTGATTAGTAAGTGCACTGCCTAGATGCCAGGAAAAAAGAAATATAAAGGACCCAGAGGAAATCCGGCTACAAAAGTTGAGGAAAAAATACAGACTGGGAAAAGTACTGCAGTTGTTCAGAAAAAAAAAATAACAGTGTAAGTTCCAGACGTGACTTCCAACAACATAGAATATATTATAAAGCAGCTGCACACAGACCTGGTTAAAATGAAATACTGATGGAATATATCAACCAAAAACAATACAAAGCTGGAAAAAATGGAAGAAGCTATAAACAGATATTCAGATAAGGTTTCAGAACTGCAAAACTCAGAGGCTGAAATGAAAAAAAGGCTAGCTGAATATGAGACTGCAGGAGAACAGATGTTTCAAAAACTAATAGAATTAGACGACATAGCATGTAGGGATAACCTAAGATTGTCTGCTGTACCAGAGAAACTGGAAGGAACAAACTTATTAAGTTTATGAAAGTACAAATAAGCAACTGGACTGGTATGCCACAACAGGAATTAATTGAAAGGGCATATTGTGTGTATCCTCCAAACCTGGCGTTGAGAAAGCAACCTAGACCTTTAATAGTAAAAATGCAATCTTACCAGTAGTAGGAGTTGAGTCTGACAAAACTGTGGCAGAAAACCAAAATACAAAAATGAGAGACAGCAGAGTGTTTGTGGAGAATGACTACTCGTTCACACCAGGCAAAAGAGGAATACATTTATTCCATCATATAGGGCACGCAGAGAAGCAGGCATGAGATTCAAACTGCTGTACCCAGCTATCCTCAAAATATTTTTCCTTGGAGGAACAAAAACATTTTTTTAATGAAGTAGATGCTAAGAAAGAAATACAAAAGTATGTCCAACAAAAAGGGAGCTCAGAAACCAAAGAAGATTCTGCTTCTTGTTCTTCTGGTAATAAAGACAACATAGGCACTGTGCCAGTGAAACCTTTCCCAGTGCTTCAATGGAAAATGATTGAGAGAGAGAAAAAAGCACAGAGGTTGACTAGAAGAACTGAGTGTGCACTGGAGTAGAAGCAGAGACAGGGTTTGAGAGATGAAGATGAACAGGAACAGAACAAAAAAAATCTAGAAAATTGGATTTTCTTGGACTTTGTCAAACTTTTAGGAGACTCTAAAGCGCATTCCCTACTTCATTTCATTAACGTTTGGAGACTAAAATCAGTAACCTGGAAATGGACAAATGTGGGATTACAAAGCAATAGTTATATTTGTGAAATATGACAGAACAAGAAAATCTGGAAATATTGGACCTTGTTAAACCTGTAGGGGACTCTAAAACATATGCCCTACTTCATGTCATTAATGTTCAGGAAAAATATTCAGGACAGGGGAAGAGGAGGGAGAGAGTTAGCTATAAGTAAAACAATTTTTTTTTCTTAACAGCATTACTTAAGTGGTGCATGACTTTCTCTGCATGTTATAAAGTAAATGTTTTCAGTTATTTTTAAGTGTAATGGGGATACTAATATAAACAGGTGTTTGTGTTTATTCTTTTCATTTCTTTCTCCTTCCTTCTATCTTTCTCCTTATTTAGTTTTAAGAAATGTAGGCAATGCAATGTTAAAAAAAAAAAAAAAAACAGGAGGGGATCTAGTTAAAAGAACATGACAAAAGAAAAATTAGTATGCGTTTTCTCATTCTTGCATAGATGAATGACTGTGTTAGCTTTATATAGTAAGAAGTTTCGACAGAAAGCAAGTAAATGAAAAGGAATATTGAATATTATAAGGTCTTTTTCCTAATAAACATTTCTGTATCTGTTCTCAAATCATTAGCAAACAATGTGATAAAGAGAAACGGCCTGGAGAAAATGTTTTCTGAAAGGATTCAAGTGTTTCCCAACTGGGAGAGCTATAAAGATAAGGCAAAACCAGACAGCAATTAACAGAATCACAGGTTCTACCATGCATCTTAGCATGGATAAACTTTATTTTTGTTTAGCTCAAGTCTGTGTGTCTGGCTGTCAGTTTTGGAACTTATGTTCCTATTATATTTGAAGATGTACATAGTTTTGTGTGTTAAGTTAGTAGGTTTTAGAGGGTACTGGGGTTGTGTGTATATTTTTATTTGAGGGTTTTCAATAAAACAAAAAGTTCTGCAAGATGTGACAAAGGCTCAAACAGATATGACAAGAGACAGTTGTATAAAAGATTAACCTGTCAAAAAGTGCATACATGTAGCATAAAAGCTGGAACTAGACACTTAACAAAAAAAAGGTGTTACACATAAAAGGTGGAAATAATAATCCCCTCAAGAATATCATTCTTTCTATAATGTCTTTAAATGGTCTCAAAGATAAATAAAAAAAAAAAGAGTAGTGAACTATATTAAAAAATAGTGAGTGAAAATAGCTATGCTACAGGAGACACACTAGGAAAGAAGTGCACAAGTGAATTTGACAAAGAAAGGTTTTCAGGACAGTTATTCTACAGTATACCTGGGGCAAAGGAAGAGAGGAGTACCTATATTAATTGCAAGAAGAGCTCCAACAGTAACAGAAGAGTGAAAAAAAGACAATAATGATAGATTTGTAGTATTAAGGGGCTACTGGCAAGGGAGGAGGATGACAATGGCATGTATTTATATTCCACCAAAAATTGTTATAATAGCACTAAATAAAATTCTGGGAGAAATAATCAGCTTTCAGTAGGGAATATTATTTATAGGTGGGGACTGGAACTTGATATGCAACAGTGAAGATGTCTCTGGGGGGGGGCAGAAAAGGAAGTATAACAAAGGAGCGTATATTTTTTTTAAAGACATTTATGAAAATATTTGGCATGGAAAATATGAATTCAGTACTAGGAATCTGGAGTGAATTTACATATTATTCCCCAATATACAAAACCTGGCCTAGGCTAGACAGAACTTACATTTCACAAGTACATGTGCATTTAATTCTTGATACACACCCAATAACTATTTCAGATCATGCACCAATAATGACTAAAATAAAAATGCAGGGTAATGAAATAAAAATGAGACACTGGTGTTTTCTCACCTATCTATTGAAAAGACAGGAATTTAAGGAATGGGTAGTGGAAATTATTCAAGCTCTATTAGAGAAGATAGAAAATTCTTCTGAAAATAGAGCTAGAGAGTGGGATAAAATTAAAATGGAATTTAAAAATAGGGTGGATATAAAAGAAAGGGAGAAATGGTGAATTATTTAGAGGGACTGATAAATATTAAAGCATTGCAAAATAGGGAGAATCTCACAGAACAAGTGGAACAGCAACTACAGAATGCTAAGCAGAAAATAAGGGACTACATTGATAATATGCATAAGTTTAGAAATAATGTTGTTAAGCAACTGTTTTTTGATAATAATGCTAGAGGCACAACGGCTCGCACAATAGAAAGTAGAAAGGGATGCCACCAAGCTTAGGGAGCCTATTACACAGAAGATAACTAGGGATCCTGTAGAAGTATTAAAAATATTTCAAGAATTTCTATGAAAGTCTGTATAAAGCAGAGAAATATGGAAATCAAGAAAAGGTACAAATGGAAATGTTTATAGAAGAATTAAATATGTCAAGGCTAGAGGGAGAGGAGACTCACTAAAAGGACAGGAGAAGAGGAGGTAAAAATGGTGATGCATAACCAATCTACAGGAAAGTTCCCATGATTAGATAGTATTCCTGTGTACGTTTGGAAGCTAGGAGGGAAAAGAACTGATGAAGATCTGGAAGGTTTCGTTTAATAGCATTTTAAGAGGAGGAAAGTACCAACATCCTGGAAGAAAGCAGTAGTAGCTGTATTACCTAAAGAGGGTAAAGATCCATCATATCCAGCTTCATACAGGCCCATTTCAATACTAAAATCATGATTATAAAGTGTTTATGTCTATAATGGCAAATGTGATGCCAAAATTGATAGATCTGGATCAATGTGGTTTTGTGGAGGGAAGGTAAACATTTGACAACATAAACAGAACAGTGATGATCCACAGGGAAGCAGAATATGAGAAAATACCACTGCTGCTAGTGGGTCTTGATGCACAGAAAGCATTTGAGAGAGTAACCTGGGATTTTATGAGCAGAGCAATGGAAGCATTTGCATTCCCCTGATAAAATCATAAGGTTGATTAGGAGTATATATGAAGGATTGGAGGCAAAAATTAAAGTGGGTGTGTTCCTCTCTGATAACCTTTGCTTGAGCAGAGGAACCAGGCAGGGTTGCCCTCTCTCTCCTTTATTTGCAATATATTTAGAACCACTGGCAAACAAAATAAGGCACTCAAATTCATGGTTATAATTGATATGGTAATCAAGAAAAGTTGGCTCTATTTGCAGATGATATTATTTTATACCTGATGAAATCAGAAACATTACATTACAGTTTTGGGGAACATACTGAGACATCTTCAAACCTTTTTGTGATACAAAATTAATGAAGCAAAAACAAACAAATTATGTACTCGCATACAAACTGGTTCAGCAAGATCCATATTTATGGGGACATGGTAAAATGAAGTATTTAGGAGTATGGATTAAAAATGATACTTTGTGCCACCTAAATATTTGTGGGAAGACACTAAAAAGATAAAACAAAAACTGAGAAAATGGAAGCTCTGTTATACAGATACTGATAGCAAGATACAAGCAGTTAAAATGTTTTTAGTCCCTTTAGTCTTGTACACTAGTCAGGCATACTTTTATCAACCACAGGAAAAGTTGTGGAGGGCAATTAATAAACAGCTGAACTAATTTTTCTGGGAGGGGAAGATGGCACGAGTCAAGTGTAATAAGTTTATTCTTCCAAACGAACAGGGCACACTGGGATTACAAAAGTTAAAGGGGTATTTCAGAGCTACACAGTTACAGCTCCTATACATAGCACAAGCAGAAAACTATAGTTCAAAATGTAAAGAGATGATAAAACAGGGGGAATCTCAAGTAACAGGGAGAGACTCAGATTTTGGATGAAGACCTCTAAGGAGAACAATAATAATCATACATAATATTATATTCATAAAGTAGGAGAAGGTCTTCCAAGAACTAAGCCAATATGGGACTGGAGAAAAGAGATTCTGCAGATAGGGATGAATGCAATTAGGGATACAGACAATAGGCAAGAGGTGGCGAGAATGTATAGGAGAAAATGGGCAAAGGAACCAAGGTACTGGGAGCAAATAAATTGAGAGGAAAAGGTAATAGAATGGGAAGATGCCAAGAACTTATCTGGACTGCAGGCTAAAGATTGCCTTCCATTATCAATGACTAACATAAGAGTATAGGCAAAGTGAAAGAAATAGGGGGGGGGTCCTAAATGAAAGACCAACACTGGCAGGGTTTTTAGTAGAATCCAGAACTGATGTTGCCATTAAGAAAGGAATACCTAGTACAGCATGTAAAATATTGCATAATAACTATAAGAATCAATCAGAGAAGGTTAGGAAGGACTGGGAAGAGAGATTAGATAAGCAATTTACAAAAAACAATGGGAGGATGTATGTATTACAAAGAAACAATGGGGTGATACATTCATGTCTCCCAAATATGCAACAAAATCTAAAAGACTAAAGATCTTTGCCTGGAAGTGCTTACATAGGTATTTTTATACCCCAAGCAGACTTCAAAGAAATTTTCAGCACGTAGACAGCAAATGTTGGAGTTGTTATGGGGCAGAAAACGGTAACTGGGAACATATTTTCTGGGAGTTGATAGACTTTAAAGATTCCCTGCAGACTGCTCTGTTGCAGATGCTGGGTGAGCAAGTTGGAGTGACTAGGGAAATGATTTTTTGAGCTATGATACAAACTCAGAATTGCCTAGACAACATAAGACCTTGTTGAGTCTAATTATGATGGCCACCAAAAAAGCAATTACTAGAAAATGGAAATCAAAGTCTAAACCAACTTTATTAGAAGTAGTAAAGATAGTAACAGAGTTAAAATAACTGGAACTGGGATCTTTAGAAAAAGGCAAGAGAAAATTACACAGGAACAAAATGGGAACTCTAGGATCAATATGTGCAGTGGAGGAACGAGGTTTAAAACAAGGAAGGATATGAATGCGCTAGGTAATGGTTGACTAACAATGACTGGATATGTTAAAAGTGATGTATAATGTTTGCAGCTACAGTTGTGTCGCATGGTCTGGAATGTATAACATTTCCAAATGAGATTGTGTTGCTATTGTTTACTGTCATTTATACAAATGTAACATGGCCTATGGTCATGCATGATATTTTAATAAAGATGCTTCTTGTTTTAAAAAAAAGGATGTTCTCTGTGTGTGGTAAGCAGTGTGTATGGAGGACATACAGTAAGATTTTTTTGCCTCCAAGGAAGTTGTGTATGTACATCTCTTCCATATTGTGTTAGTTTATTTAAGGATTAAATGGTTGTCTCAGAACATGAGACAATTGCTACATTGTCTCATGATGCCCATATCTGTCAAGCTGGCCACAGAGACAACTGGAAAATGCATATCCATGTTGTCCAGACCTGTATTAGTGTGGTCTATTATTATGTTAAAAGACTGGGTCTCTTGGGTGGTTTAGAGGGTTAAGGGTAGATGTTAAATGGTGCTAGGATGTGGTATTAGTGCTGTTCAATACACACATAAGCTGTTCTACACTTAACTCCTTGCAGTGCTTCACTGTGTCACAGGTTACAGTCCTAACATACTTTTATAGGTACATTTGAATGTCTAAGGATTTACTTTTGTATAGGGCACTGCAACAGACTGTGCAATGAACATCTCCATGCAAATGCACCTAATTTATAGCAAACAGAAAAAAAATTAAAACCGACTCGTGTGCTCTCCGGCCAATAAACGACTACACTCTGAACTCTCCTGGAGTGCTTCCCAACTCAGATAGACCAGGCAAACATCTTCTGCCACAAAATGGATGATCCTGGATTTCATGATGAGAGTCCTTTTCACTGTGCTTTTACAAGTCCATTTCAACAACAAACAACCATGTCCCATGCTGGCAGTTTATTAGGTGTTAGATCTCCCCACAAGGGAGGATTTTCTTTAGATTAGAGATGGTGAGTGAGTATGTTGAACTGAATGGATGCAGGTAATGGATGTTTGAAGTTATGGCAAATATGTAACTTTTGTATCTAACAAGATCCAGTCTGCAGTGCCTCAAAACAGCAAGTCTAAGGACTACAGAACAAATATGTGACTGAGCCAACTATGGAAATAAAGTACATAAGGAAAGCTAGTGGTGGAATGGAAAGGTCTAGCAAGTCATCAAAAGAAAGAAAAAACACAAGAAAAGTGAGATATAGAAAAGATGGACCAGGCTAAGAAGGAATACTGGTTGGCTAATAAACAGGCTGTGAGAAGAGTTGCAATAGCAAAGAATGAGGCATTCAAGGCACTCTACCAGCTTCTCGAAAGTGACTCAGTAGATGGCACAAAGAAATTACCAGGTTGCAAGGCAAAGATATGGCATGACAAAGATGGAGATGGCCAGACACCCTTCATAAGGGATGTCAGCAACAACCTGCTTATCAGTGTACATGACATCAGAGGCATATGGAAAGAGTACTTCCAGCAACTTCTGAATGAAAAAAATCCCAAAGAAGCTGTACTGCCCCAGACATAAGAAGAACCCACCCTACAAACAGTAAGATCAGCATGAAGTAAAATGAAGTTATGGAAAGCAGCAGGCTCAGATGAGGTTACAGCAGCTATAATCAAGATGTTGTGCAAGACAGGGGAGAAATGGTTCCTAAGGGTACTCACAGCAGTAGGAGAGAAAGGTATATCCCAGATGAAAGGAGAATAACCATATTAGTGCCAGTGTACAAGAACAAAGGGGACATCCACAACTGTGGGAAGTACAGAGGTATCAAACTCCTATCACACTACATGAAAGTTCTGCAGAGAGTTACTGATAAATGAATAGGCAGAAGAGTAGAAAGTTAAGATAGGAGATGAGCAGTTCAAGTTCAGATCATTATGCAGCCCAATCAACCTGATGTTTGAAGAGAGACAGATAGTTGATAAGCTAGAAATGAGGGAGATTCTAACTGGGCATTCCTGGACTTGAAGAAAGCATGTGAAAAGGTCCCAAGAAAGGTGATTCATAGGTTCATAGGTGTGTACTAGGCTAATGGCCCTGGGGCCTTTACAAGCCTAGCCATAGGATTACTCTGGCATAGTGCCACCCGACCATAGTTCCCAGTGCCTCTGTTGAGTACAGCCACTGGTGCTATCCCTGGGGAGAATTTTCTGTTTCCCATCCACTCATCAAGATTTCTCTTGTAGAGGGTCAGCGAGGTGCTCTGCTTGACATGTATGAGAAGTCTGTTCCATAGCATAGGCAGTCTCTGGGTTATGAACCTGTCCCTCCAGCATGTTCTGTTAATTGTGGTAATGAGGTTGAGGTCTCTGGAGCGTGTGGTGCAGAGGGATTGGGATTTCTTTAGATGTAGCATTTCTAACAGAGCTGGGCAAGACATGGCTTTGTAAGTCAAGCAGAGATCGCGTCTAAGTAGGCAATATGAGACACAGAATAGTTGGAGCTTTTTGAGTCTGTCCATATCGGACAAGTGTTTAAGGCCTAGGATCCTCTTTCTGAGGTACATTTGCAGCCTCTCCAGTTGTTGCAGTTGTCTATTGAGGTACATGCCAAATGGGGCACTGTACTCGCTGATTGGCCTAATAAGGGAAGAGTAGAGGGAGACAATAACCTCCTTCTTCCTGGATGCAAAACCCTTAGTAATGAGATGTGCCACATAGAAGGACTTTCTGACCACAGTGGCAATGTGGTGATCAAAAGAGAGGTTGCTGTCAACCTGTGTTCCCAGATCTCTTATAACGTCTTCTGTGTTCAGTGGACGACCCTCAATGTGGTAATTCATGGGAACCAGGTTTTTCCCAAAGGGGATGATGACATATTTTTTGGCATTAAGCTTAAGGCCATGGTTCTGACACCATTCGTTGGTCACAGTGAGGCTATTCTGTAGGATGTCAACATCACTTGGGGAGTTAATAATAGCTCCCAACTTGCAATCTTCTGCGAACTTTGTCAGCCAGAGTCCCTTCATGTTGGACTGGACTTCAGAGAAGTAGATACCAAACAGGAGTGGACCCAGGACCGAACCCTGTGGGACTCCACTCTTGACTAATCGGCAGTCTGAACTGGAGTCAGCTACTTTCACACTGTGGGTTCTATCTGTGAGCCAGTTTGCAACCCACCTAGTGATATAGGTGTTGATGCCAAGCTTAGTGAGTTTTTTATGATTCCTGAGTAGGGAATGGTATCACAAGACTTGGCCAGATCAAGGTAGGCTGTATGAGCCACCTTGCCTTCATCCACAGCTCTGGTGACTGACTCAAAGAAGTCGACCAAGTTGAGCAGGCATGATCTACCCTTCACAAAACTAAACTGTGTGGGATCCAGAGTTTGGAGATTCCCTATATTCTTGTTTATTAGGTCCATGATGATGCATTCCATAGCTTTGCATATCAGACTCATCAGGCTAATGGGGCGATAGTTCTCAGGGTCTGTAGTCATTCCTCCTTTCTGGAGAGGGATAACTGTAGCAGTGCACCATTCAGCAGGGACAAAGCCTGAGGTGAGGCTGTGACTGAACAGAGCACACAGGTGAGGTGCCAGTTCACTCTGTAATTCATGTAGAACACAACCAGGGATATTGTCAGGTCCAACTACTGGTATTGTGATTGGTCCTTTGGGGGGTGAGGGGGGGTAAAGTTGGCACTGAATCTGTCGGCCAGTATACTGGCAATATATGTTGGCTTGGTATAGGTGGTACCATTGTGCAGTAGCTCAGAGCAAATCTGGGTATTGCCGTGGAGATTCTTTACATAACTATAGAAGACCCTGTGGTTGTCTTTACTATCTGCTGCAATTCTGTTTTCATACCTAGCTTTAGAGAATTTGATGGGGGATCTCAGCTTTTTGTTGTGGCAGATAAGGGAGTTTTTCCAGTCTTAGGACTTCACCTTATTCCGCAACAGTCTCCTCCTTCTGTTGTAGAGTTTGTTTATGGTAGGGGACCACCAGATTGGCTTCCTTTTTTTGGAGGAGAGTGTCTTGGTTCTATTGGGTATGACAAGATCCATGCATTTGTGTATGTGTTCGTACAGTGCATTGGCGTATGATTCTGCAGTCATGCAATTATTCTCCATTTGCATGGGTGCCGAGAAGTTAGTCACCACTGTTTTTAGGATCCCAAAGTTAGCTTTGGAGAAGTTTTTCATGGTGGTTACTTTTGCTGGGGGGTGGGGGGTGAGAGAGATGTGGATTTCCAAGGTGATTAGTTTGTGGTCGGAACTAACCAGGGAGGAGATGACTATTGGTGTAGAGCAATGGCTGCCAATGTTAGTAACGACCAGGTCAAGGAAGTTGCTACCTCTAGTAGGGGTAAGAACGAGCTGGTCCAGGGCATTGGAATTAATGAACTCCAGGAAATGTTGGGCAAGTGTATTGGTACATGAGTAGTTTACCCAGTTAATGGAGGGGTAGTTGAAGTCACCTAGTAAGAGAGTGTTAGGTTGGACCCTAATATTCTCCAGTGTGCTTAGGAACGTGGAGTGCAAGTCTTGGGACATGGATGGGGACCTATAGCAGGCTACAACCTGAATCGCTGTCTTACCCAGTGTTAGCTGCACCTGAAATATCTCTGATGAGTTATGTTGGGCTACCAGTCTGGAGGTGTGCGCATCCTTTATGAATTTGGAGACACCACCGTCTTTGGAGCTTCGGTCTAAGTTCTGGGGCCGAAAGGTGTGGAATGAGTTATAGCCCGTTAGTGCAGGGATGCTTTTTGCTGTCTTGAACCAGATCTCTGTTACAGCACAAATATCAATGTTCTCCATTTTGAGGAGTGCCTTGAGCGAGTGCATTTAGACTTCTAGCATTGAGCAACATGACCCTCATATTGCATTTGTTTGTAGCTGTTACAGTGGTAATTTGGTCTTTGGAACACCGCCTAAAAAAGGCACTATAAGGGTGGCAAGAGCCTTGGCCAGTATCCAGAAGCCCAGGGGTGACAGATGCAGGCCATCTCTGGCAAAGCATCGAGGTCTGTCAATCATGTCATCCCAGGCAGACACATACTGGATCCCCTTAGAATGACATCAGAAACGGCCAATTGTTGAAATCAATAATTTTCTACTTCTACTGTGGTGTCATTCTGGGTGATGGTAGGATGCTGCTCAGGGCTAGGGTCATACCCGCCTAGGCTACATAATCCGAGAGCTCCTCCATGTCTCTTTTCATGTAGTCCAGGGAGGTACGTCTCAGGTCATTCACACCCACATGTACAATGACAGAGTCATATTTGTACCTGTTGTTGAGTGACCTGAGTGCATTCGTTATGTGTTGGATCCTGGCACCTGACAGGCAGGTGACTGTTACTTTCTCCTTATTCAGTCTAGTGAGTGGGACATCAGTGTGCCTCACTATTGAGTCACTGCAGTAGTTCAAAGTCCCAGAAACACTGACAGAATTAGTGCAGCCTACATATAAAAACCTAATGACTCAAGTCCGAACAGGGTTCATTCTCACAAAGGAGTTCCCACTAGGAGTGGGTGTGCGGGATGAAGCAGTGCACGGATAAGAAAACTGTAATGGCAGCAAATGGAGAAAATCAAAAGAATCTGAAAAATGAAATAGAAGGGAAATAGTGGAACAGGTTAACAGCTTTAAGTCTCTGGGAAGGGTGGTTGTGGAGAAGGGAAGTCTGAAAAAGGAGGTTAAAGCTAGAATAAGAGGGTCTGCATCCAACTGGCAGAGTGTCATTGGTACTGTATGGCAGAAGTGTGTCAAAGAATCTGAACAGTAAGGTGTACAAAACAGTGATGTGACCAGTACTACTATGTGGTATAGAAATCTAGACAATAAAGGCAAACAGATGAGGATGTTAGGTGATGGAGATTAAGTGCCAGAGATGGGTGGTAGGATGCATACTTTGGAATAGATGAAGAAATGAGGAAATCAAAACATAGGGAAAAGCAGCTCCAACTGCACAGAAGGTCAAAGAGAAAAGATTACAGTGGTCTGGGCACATGTGCAGAAAAGTAGAAGAAATCTGGTAAAGATGATTTGAGACAGACAGGAAGAAGACGTCTAGCAAAGAGGTGGGTGAATTGTATGAAATAACACCTGCAGCAGTCAGGTATGTCTGACAAAGTAGGTTGGAGAATAGCAATGAATCAAGGGAGATAACAGCTGACATTGCTGATGACAATGAATACACATACATAAAGTTCATTTGCTGGGAGAAACCACCTTCTTCTAGCAAATGAATATGATCTTAACATTCTGCCTTCCCTCAGAAGTTTTCCTGATACATCAGTCTCTCTCTCTCTCTTCAGTGTTTCTCTTTTCTTTCTTTTTTTACTCTCCCTTTTCATATCATTCTTATCGGTCTGCCTCCCTCACCCCTACCCTCCACACTGGGTCTTCCAGCTATTCTCCAACCCACAGAACTTACAGAATTGCTGGGGTTGGTCATGGATCCTCAGGGTGTACCAGGGGGCTCAGCTGTCTTAGCTTCTGTCTGGATGTAGGTCTTTATTTTTATTTCGTATGCCTTCCTCACCTCTTTTTGCCCTCTCCCTCTCTTGTTGACCACACCCAAGGGCAACGCTCCCTATGTGCCAAGCCTCTTCTTAGGGACAGTAATCAATAAGCACCCTCCCCACCCAAACTTAAGTTGGTCAGCTGGGCCACAGTTAGGGCTTTATTCCTATATGCCACCATAGGAGCCCCTCCCTCTTCAGTGTTTAAGACTTTGTCATACTGCTTCTACAATGAGTCTCTGTCCGATAGACTCCTTGTTTCTCTGTGGATCTTTTTTGGTTCAGAGATTACCCTCTGAATTCTTCAAAAGACTCAATAATTCTCAAAACCTTTCTAAATCATTTTTCCTAATAACCTTTCTGAATGACTACATCTACTTTTTATGGGCTAAGAGCCTCCTACTAGTACAATTCCTAAATCACATGAAAGTTTAAGACAAACCCACCTCCTTAGAAAACAAAAATGGAAAAAAATTAAGGGTAATGCTGCTCAACGCCAGAAGCACTCCTCAGTATGGAGGACATCGATGTCTGTGCAATAACTGAAACCTGGTTCAAGGCTTCTGAGAGCACCCCAGCGCTACCAGGCTATACCTCGTATTATGCGTTTCGGCCCCAAAACTCAGGCCAAACCAAAAAGGGAGGGGGAGTGTCCATATTCATCAAGGACACCCACACCTCCAGGTTAGTGGAAACACATGAAGCATCAGAGACCGTCCAGGTGCAACTAACCGTAGGCAAAACTGCTATACAACTGGTAGCATGTTACAGACCACCCTCCCAATCTCAGGAACCCCACTCAGCCTTCCTGAAGACATTGGAGGATATGAATGTCTCACCAAACACCATCATATTGGGAGACTTCAACTACCCTAACATAGACTGGGTGCATTATTCTAGCCCAAACACCCTAGCCCAAAGGTTCCTGGAATTCATAAATTCAAACACAATGGAACAGCTAGTCACCTCTCCCACAAGGGGAGATAATATACTAGACCTGATCATCACAAATATGGGGACAAAGTGCTCCACACCGGAAGTATACCCTTCACTAGTGAGGTCTGACCACAAACTAATCACCCTGGATATACATATCCCACCTCCACCCCCAACACAAAAGACTACAGTGAAAAACTCCTCAAAAGCCGACTTTACACTTCTTAAAACTGAGATGGTATCCTTTAAGCCCACTGGGACAGTGGAAACCACATCCCACAATGCAGACTCCTTCACAAATGCTTTCTACAGACATCTCCAAGAATGCATGGATCATGCTATCCCAAATAAAACCAAGACCCTCTCCACCAAGGGCAGGCATCCTGTCTGGTGGACCCCAGCCATAAACAAATTGTATAACAAAAGAAGGAAGCTACTGCACGACAGAGCAAAATCCCATAAAGAGAAGGCATCTCTGATCAGCACTAGTAGAAAGCTACGTTCTCTCATAAAAACATCCAAGGCCAACTTTGAGAGAAAAATCGCGATGGACACTAAAGATAACCACAAGGCCTTCTTCAGCTATGTTAGAAACCTGGGCGGAAACCCTCAGATATGTTCAGAGTTAGTTCACAATGACAAAAAATACACAGAACCCACAGATATTGCCAACATTCTGGCAGACAGGTTTAGTGCAAATTTCTCCCCTCCCTCACCCCCAAATGAAGAAATACTTATCCCAGCTGACTGTAACCTCCCTGTCATCTCAGATGTCCACGTGAGAACCGCCCTCAGCAAAGCTAAAAACACAGCATCAATGGGACCCGACGGTATCCTGGGCTGCGTGCTACGTGAACTCCAAGAGGAGCTAAACCCGCACATAAAAATGCTATTTAACCTTAGCCTTACTACAGGATATGTACCTGAAAACTGACATACAGCAACAGTAGTCCCACTCCACAAAGGAGGCACCTCTACTGACCCTGGTAACTACCGCCCCATAAGCTTAACCAGCCTGGTCTGCAAAGCTATGGAAAGAATCATTATGGAACTAATAAACAGAGACATTGGGGACTTACAAACACTTGATCCCACCCAGTTCGGCTTTGTAAAAGGCAGATCCTGCCTTTTAAACCTGGTTGACTTTTTCGAAACAGTCACTAGAGCCACTGACGAGGGCAAAGCAGTCCATACAGCCTACCTGGACTTGGCTACACAGCCTACCTGGACTTGGCTAAAGCTTTCGACACAATACCCCACTCTGGCATCATAGACAAGCTCAACAGCTTAAATGTACATCCATATGTCACAAGATGGATGGCAAACTGGCTAAAGGATAGAACCCATAAAGTCAAAATCGCTGGAGCCATGTCAGACTCAAAGCCAGTGACAAGTGGTGTCCCACAGGGCTCTGTCCTGGGACCCCTCTTGTTCGGCATTTATTTCTCAGATGTGAAAGCAAACATGGGTGGGTTGTGGCTGACAAAGTTCGCAGATGACTGCAAACTAGGCGCCATAGTCGATACACCAGCTGACACATACATCCTACAGAAAGGCCTCACTGAAACGGACAACTGGTGCCGGAGTCATGGCCTTAAACTAAATGCCAAAAAATGTATAGTCATCCCCTTTGGGAAAAACAAAGTGCCCGCAAATTATCACATAGGCGGTAACCCACTAAGTACAGAAAAAGTAATCAGAGACCTGGGGACCCAAGTCGATAGTGACCTCTCATTTGACACCCACGTTGCCAAAGTGATTAAAAAGACTTTCTACCTTGCCCACCTTATCATGAAGGGATTCACATCCAGATCAAAGGAGGTCATTGTGCCCCTGTACTCCTCCCTTATCAGGCCCATGATTGAGTATAATGCCCCATTTGGTATGTACCTCACCCGGCACTTGCAACAGCTAGAGAGACCCCAAAAGTACCTCACCAAGAGGATCAAGGGTCTCCAACATATGTCATATGCTGCCAGACTAAAGAAACTCCAACTCTATTCAGTAGCATACCGCCTACTCAGAGGTGATCTGTGCCTGATGTACAAGGCCATGTCCAATCAGGAATTGATGGACATGCTCCACCTCAAAAAATTCAAATCCATCAGAACCACAAGAGCTAAAGATTTGAACCTCAGCACAAATATGAATAGGACATGCTGGAGGGACAGATTCATAACTCAGAGGCTTCCCATACTCTGGCACAGAATCCCAGTTTATGTTAGGCAGAGCCCCTCACTGACTCTCTTCAAGAGAAATCTTGACGAGTGGATGGGAGATCATAGGTTTACCCCAGGGGTCATCTCTGTGTCACTGCTAGACAGAGGCACAGTAAACTAATTGTATTATGTAAGGGGGTCTTCACTGTGTCACTACCAGACAGAGGCACAGTATTCTAAATCTATTCTGTACATTTTGTACCATTACATGGGGTGGCGAAAGCCACATCACTATGGCTAGGCTTATAAATGCCCCAGGGCAGATAGCCTAGTACCAAACTATGAAACTATACATATGCACTAATAAAAAAATAAGCTAAGTATAAACATATACAGATACTATTTATTCATTTATTGAATTTGTTTACCAGGATGGTTGTATAACATATGCATCGATAAAAAAAAAATGGTAAGCAAACATATAAAGATGCTCACTATTTATTCATCTACTGAATTTGTTTACCAGGATGGTCTGTCTAGGTCATGCAAGACCCCTTTTCAGTGGAGGTCAGGGAGAAAAACTTAAAAAAAAAAAAAAAAAAAAAAAATGAACACATGAAAACATATAAAGTAACAAGCAGTACACAGGAGAAACATATACAGAACAAAATAGATACAACTCGTGATACATGCTGAGCAGCAGGTAATGCACATTAAGACAGTTGAGTATATGATTAATGTTTATTTGTATTAAGATGCAAAAGGTTTTCTAAGAGACATTTTACATTTTAGCAAATACAATCATAAAAAAGAGTGAATAATAAGTGTGAAGGCATGGGAAGGAAAAAGGTGGACAGGAGTACAGAAGATTGACATTTGTGACAGGAGGAAGAGAACAGAATAAATTTAAGAGATGAGAAACAGGAAGGAAAGAAGTAGAATACAAGAGTAGTTTGTATGTATGAGGGTCACTTCAGAAACTAAGTGTAGATATGTATTGCAAATTGAGGTATTTCCCAAACAATAGTGGAATACAGCTGCAAGGTCAAAACCTTGGTAATCAAATCTAACACATGCGAAAGAATGTTAAACTTGAGCAAGTGTCTACTACCTCCAGACATCTCCCAAGTACATTTCCAAACAATGAGTCACTTTGGTTTACAGTCATAATTCAGGCTGATTACAAGCAAACTGCAGAAATAAGAACATAACCTTAGAAAAGTACATAGCCATGTTCTGCTGTTAACAAATTAGGAACTAGGGTCATGTTTTATGGAAATGTCACACCTCAGATGTGTGGTGTCTTCTGTTAGAACAGAAAAACAGAATATCCCATCCTGTGCTTGTACCGTCAACAACCGTTTCACACAGAACAGAAAAACAGAACAGCACAAATGTCATGTACTGTCCTGTAATCATATTTGCTACACATAATACACGTGTTGATTCCTCAAAACACTTTAGAGCTTAGAAATATACATGATGTCATCACAGTTTGAAGAAATAAAGCTTCCTAAAACTCAAACAGGCAGTCTATAATGATGTGAGTGAATATTTTATACAGTTACCATGCTGCTGCTTAATAGACTCCCTATATTTAAAAGGTCAAGTTAGCAACTATACTCTATAACCTATTGTCCTGTCTTTTAAATCAGGCCACCTACCCCTGTTCTTAATTGTAAAAGTCCTGTAACACTTGGCAGTATACATCTGAACAGTGTATCATGTATTCCCTTATATTAGGTCAATGCAGAAATACAGTGATACATCAATGGACAGGTACATTATCATCTCTAATTTAGGCATGAAAATTGAATAGCTGCATATACAATCTTTATGGAAAAGAATATATGGGGGTGAAGAAAAGATTTCAAGATCAGAAATCCTTCTGTCTGATATAACCCCTACTAAAGAGGGAAGTGTCAAAGACAAGTATCTTTAGCTGAGAATCGAACAAGAATAAAAAATTAAAATCCCAAGGAGGAATGAGTTTCCTGAGAAGTGGCCTTAAAATAAATGCAGCTCTTTAAAAGTCATTACAAACCTTTAGAAACAAGCCAATGATGAGAAATAAAATCCCTGGTAAAAAAAATATATAGAAGGCTGCTACATGCACTTTTACATCTAGTACGTAGAACTTTGATTGAAAATGCCTGTTAAAAACTATAAAACCATTAGAATCAGGATCAAGAAAGGACTGAGACTTTGACTGGAGGCCCACAATGAGAATTTCAATCATTTACTTTTGTTAAAAATTTTTGAGCAGCTGACAGGATATGAACCATCCTAGGAATGTAAGCAGAGTTTCTGACCATTAGAGGAACTGAAGAAAATATATGGGGCTGGATGCACAGGAGATGTTTGCCAGACACAAGATATAGAAGACCTTTCAAGGGTCTAAAAACAGGGAAGCCCTTAGTTTCATACCAGACTATCAGTCTGCAAACTGTTACAAGCCTACCCAATAACCAGAGGTCAGAATCAAACCCTGAACCTTCCATCTATGAAGTAAAAACGTTAACCATTGCTAAAAAAAAATAAATAAATAAAAAATAACACCCTAACCAGCCTGATTCCTAGATTGTTTGCATCACCACCTAGCCGACAGACATCTGAGAGCTAATGTTCGGATATCAGGGTATAAGACAAGTGTCCAACAGCACCATCTTCAGATCTCTGTAGGCTCTGGTAATGAGTCTGATGCTTGAGGAGAGCACGACCCTCCCAGCTGTCTAGATTTTGAGAGAGAGACTGTGGACAAGGAAGTAGGAGAAGGTGTTTACAGGAGCGGGTTGAGGATAGGATTCAACTCAGCACAGCTCCTCGTGGTGGCCTGCAGAGTGCTACAAGCAGCAAAGAGACAAAAGAGAGACTTTTAACAGATTTAAGTATTTTTCTCTGCTATTCTTCCTGCAACTGCATTTTCTCACCGAAAAGCGAGTTTACAGCTATTCTAAGATTTAAAAAGCATTATTTTTGTATTCTTTACTGTTCTGCACTTCCAGAAGTCGTTTTAAAGTCGTTTTTGTGTTGTTTTACTGTTGTAGACTACTCGCTCAAGTGCGGTAGCCTGTTTAAAGCATTTACTGTGTTTTTGTTAAATTGCTGTTCTGCTAAAAAAAAAAAAATATATATATATATATATATATATATATATATATATATATATATATATATATATGTATCCTTGTTTCCCGTCTTTTCTAAACTAGAGTAGTCCAGATTTCAGGTTTTACTAAATTCTGGGCTGTGGTATAAGTTCCTGTGTTGCCCATATCCTTACTTGGATAGGAGGAAGCTTCTCTGTTCACCAGTGAGAGTGGGGAGCTTTGAGCAGCCTATCTGTCCCTGGAGGAGTGGTCTCAGCCCAGCAACTAGTAGTTTATTGGCTGTTTTGGGCTAATTTCTATCTCTTTCAAGCTCCCTGACTTAAAACCCGCATTTGCGCGGTTTTGCTCATAGTGCAACGTCGCACAGCGCTGTTTAAGCAGGTTTAAACTATTCCCGGCTCCACAAAGTCTGCTCTTCAATTTTTCCCTTAGAACTAGTCAAACCAGCACTTGCTCAAACTTCTCAAGTAAGCACTAACAAACTATAGCACAACACCCCCTTATACTATCTTAGAAGTACAAGGCTCCCTATTCGTCCCTTCCAGACAATCAATAAATCAGACTTTAAACTATTCAGGCATGTCCAAAGGGCAGTTTCAGGTATACTCTCTCCAGTCCAGCTGGTAAATTGGGGAATCTTGAGGCAATGTTCCAATTGCCTTATGTACACAGACAACCCTCTCCTCCTTCCAACAAACTCAAATATATGTGAGAGATGCAACTATACATCCAAACTGGAGGCCGAGCTCTCTCAACCCAAGACAGCACAGTCAGTCAAGAGGCGAAGGAAACCATTCACACCACAAAACCAGTCTCACATAGACCAATCATATCAGCAAACAAGACACAAACTCACAAAAACATACTCGGAGGCTCTAAATAAAAATCTGCCAAAGCAGCAGAGACCTCCAAAGCAGACATCCAAGCAACAGCTACCCCACAACAATTTTCAAGTATCACATACTTCACAAAATCAGTGTGCCACACAGTCACAGCCCTTAAGGCTAAATAACACACCAAATACACTAGTAATAGGAGACTCTATTGTCAGGCACACTGACGTCCCACTCACCAGACTGAACAAGGAGAAGGTCACTGTAAGCTGCCTGTCGGGTGCCAGAATCCGCCACATAACACAAGCACTCAGGTCACTCCACAGCAGGTACAAATATGACTCTGTCACTGTCCATGTTGGTGTGAATGACCGGAGACGTACCTCCCTGGACTACATGAAAAGAGACAGAGGAGCTCTCTGATCATGCAGCCCATGACCCTGACCCTGAGTAGCTTCTTGCCCTCACCAAGAATGATGTCACAGTATAAAGACAAAATGAAGAATTTTAACAATTGGTTAAGCTATTGGTGTCATTCAAAGGGGATCCAGTGTCTGTCAGCCTGGGATGACATGCTTGACAAGCCATGTTGCTTCGCTAGGGACGGCTTGCACCTGTCACCCTTAGGCTTTCGAATACTGGCCAAGGCTCTTGCCACCCTCATAGTGCCTTTTTTAGGCAAGGCTCAAAAGACAAACCCACCTCCATAGACAATACAAGAAACAAAAAACTAAGGGTAATGCTACTCAATGCCAGAAGTCTAAACCTCAAGATGCACGCACTCGAGGCACTCCTCAGTATGGGGAAAATCGATATCTGTGCAGTAACAGAAACCTGGTTCAAGGCTCCAGAGAGCACTCCAGCACTACCAGGATATAATTCGTACCATACTTTTCGGCCCCAGAACTCGGACCGAAATACAAAAGGCGGGGGAGTATCCATTTTCATCAAGGATTCCCACACCTCCAGGCTAGTAACACTGCACGAGGCATCGGAGACCATCCAAGTGCAACTAACAGTGAGCAAAACTGCTTTTCAGTTTGTAGCCTGCTGCAGATCACCCACCTTGTCTCAGGACCCCCACTCGGCATTCCTGAGAACATTGGAGAATATGAAGGTCTCACCAAACACCATGATATTGGGTGATTTCAACTACCCAAACATCGATTGGGAAAACTACTCCAGTCCCAACTATTTTTCCCAATGGTTCCTGGAGTTTATAAACTCAAACGCCATGGAACAGCTAGTCACTACTGCCACAAGAGGGGACAACATATTGGACCTGGTCATCACCAACATGGGGGCCCAATGCTCAACACCAGAGGCAAACCCCTCGTTGGTAAGATCAGACCATAAACTAATCACAATGGACATCCACATCCCGACCCCACCCCCAGCCAAGGAAACCACTGTGAAAAATTTCTCAAAAGCAAACTTCACACTTCTCAAAACCGAAGTGGAAAGTTTCAAAGCCCCCGGGCTAATGGAAAATGCTACGCAAACCACAGAATCCTTTACAAATGCATTTTATGAGCACCTACAGGAATGCATGGATCGAGCCATCCCAAGCAAAACCAAGACTCACTCCTCCAAAAACAGCAGACCAGTCTGGTGGACCCCGGCCATAAATAAGCTATACAACAGAAGGAGGAAACTATTACATGATAGAGCAAAATCCCAAAAAGGGAAGGCATCCCTGATCAGTATTAGCAAGAAACTACGTTCCCTCATAAAATCATTGAAGGCTAGCTTAGAAAGAAAAATCGCCAAAGACTAACAAAAATCACAACGCCTTCTTTAGCTACATTAAGAATCTAGGTGGCAACTCTCAGATCTGCTCTGAGTTGGTGCAGAATGGCATAAAATACACTGAACCCACTGACATTGCCAACATCCTGGTGAACAGGTTCAGTGCAAACTTTACCCCCCCTTCCCCCCCAAAAGGGCCAGTGTCTATCCCAGAAAAATGTAGTCCCCCAGACATCACAGACACACAGGTGAAAGCAGCCCTCTCCAAAGTAAAAAAACACAGCATCAGTGGGACCGGATGGTATCCCGGGCTGCATCTTACACGAGCTCCAAAAAGAACTAAACCCTCACATAAACTCACTGTTCCAACTCAGCCTTACTACAGGATATGTACCCAAAGAATGGCGTACAGAAACAGTTATCCCACTCCACAAAGGTGGTGCCACAACGGATCCTGGCAACTATCGCCCTATAAGCCTGACTAGCCTGGTCTGCAAGGCTATGGAGCATATCATCATGGATCTCATAAACAAAGACATTGGGAACCTCCAGACAATGGACCCTACCCAATTCGGCTTTGTTAAAGGCAGATCTTGCCTCTTAAAACTAGTTGACTTCTTTGAAACATTTACCAAAGCCACAGATGAGCGAAAGGTAGTCCACACAGCCTACCTGGACCTCGCAAAGGCCTTCAACACAATACCCCACTCTGGCATTATAAATAAGCTTACCAGCTTAAATATCAACCCAAATGTCACGAGATGGGTTGCAAACTGGCTCAGGGACAGAACTCACATGGTCAGAGTTGCGGGTGCCATGTCAGACTCCAAACCAGTTACAAGTAGCATCCCACAGGGCTCAGTTCTGAGACCCCTCTTGTTCGGTATATACTTCTCTGAGGTACAGGCAAGCACGGGAGGACTGTGGCTGACCAAGTTCGCAGATGATTGCAAACTTGGAACCATAATATATTCTCCGGCTGACACAAGCATCCTCCAGAAAGGTCTTACGGAGACAGACTCCTGGTGTCAGAACCATGGCCTCAAGCTAAATGCCAAAAAGTGCATAGTCATCCCCTTTAGGAAAAAGTGCCCACAAACTATCACATAGGAGGTAATCCACTAAAGACAGAAGATGTAATTAGGGATCTAGGGACCCACGTAGATAGTAACCTCTCCTTTGATAATCACATTGCCAAAGTGGTTAGAAAAACCTTCTATATAGCCCACCTAATCACAAAAGGGTTCACATCTAGATCAAGAGAGGTCATTGTGCCTCTCTACTCATCGCTCATCAGGCCTATAATTGAGTACAATACCCCATTTGGGATGTACCTTACCAGACACCTGCAACAGCTGGAGAGACCTCAAAAGTACCTCACCAAGAGGATCGTGGGCCTCAAACAGATGCCCTATGCAGCTTGACTAAAGAAACTCCAGCTATACTCAGTTGCTTACCACCTACTCAGAGGCGATCTCTGCCTGACGTACAAAGCCACGTCTAACCCGGAATTAATGGATATGCTTCACCTCAAGAAAACCAAATCCATTAGAGCTACATTCTCCAGGGATTTAAACCTCAGCACAACAATAAATAGAACATGCTGGAGGGATAGATTCATATCCCAGAGGCTTCCCTCACTCTGGAATAGAATCCCAGTCCATGTTAGGCAAAGCCCCTCACTGACCCTCTTGAAAAGAAATCTTGACGAGTGGATGGGAAATCGTAAATTTACCCCTGGGATCAATTCTATGGCCCTGCTGGATAGGCTCAGGAATCTAATCTAAAAGGGAGGCAAAAGCCAACACATTCTGGCTGGGCTTATAAATGCCCTAGGGCAGATAGCCTAGTACCTACCTATGAACCTATTAGTAAACCCACCCTAACTCACAGCCAGAGCAGGCTACGCAGACAGTGGTGGAGGGTGAGACTTGGTTCTGCAACACTGATTTACTTGAACATCTACAATTATGTTTAGTGTAACACAAGTTGTACTATGTTCCTCATAATCGATGTTGCAGTACTGATTCTTGGGAGGACTCCCCAAAGATACAGATTGAGAGGATGTCTGTCTGAGGGTCCATGGAACAGAAGGTTCTGTAAAAAAAACAGTAGCAAAACCTGCCCTAGGACTGGATGCAGTGCCTAAATGGTAGTGTTTGGTAAAGTTGAGGCCAGAAGACTAGGTGGTAGCGTCCAAGATGGTCTGAATAGGAACAACTTTTAAGAAGGAGGTGGTGGCCACCTTGTGTCTCATGGAGTGTGCCCTGACAGATGCTAGTAGTTGCTTTCCATGATGAGAACAGCAAAAGGTAATACAATCATTTAGCATTTTGAAATTGTTGGTTTGAAGACATGCCTGCCTTCTTTTCCTTCTACACACATCACCAAAAGTTGCTGTGCTCTACTTGGAGACTGGGTCCTGCTAAGGCAGTACCTGATCTGTAGGTGCACATCCAGCGAATGTGGGACTTGTTCAGCTTTATTTTGCTGGTTAGGATAGAACACTAGTAGGTGTGTAGCTTGGTTTAAGAGACCTCTAACACTACCTTGGGTATGAAAGAAGGTTTAGTTCTCAGGGTTAACTCTATCCCTGGGAAATACAGTAAAGGGTTCTTTGTAGATCAGGGCTTGCAGTTGTAAGACCTGCCAGGCTGAAGACATTGCTATCAGCAGGGTGATCTTCCAACTGAGCATCTTAAAGGGGGAGAGGCAGCTAGCTCAAAAGGTGGCAGGGTAAGTTCAAGTGCCAAGAGAGCTCAAGATTTCTCATGGGAGGTCTCAGGTGTATTAACCCTTTTAGAATCCGTTCAAAACAGGGGTGAGAATAGACAGGCTAAGGGCAAGGTATGCATGCAGAAATGACAGATTCGTGTACCTTAATACATGAATAAGAAATGCCCTGGTTAAACAATCCTGAAAGGTATTCCAGCACTTGATTCCTGCAAGCATTAAGTGGCAACATACCTTTGCCCTGGCACCAAATAGAAAACCTCTTCCACTTCCATAAGTATGACTTTCTGGTAGTTTGTTTTCTTGCCTCTCTCAAGATCCATAACACCTTGGTACAGTAATTTGCATTATCTGGTGCTAAAATCCATTCCTCAAGGCTGTTAGGTTGAGTGTGCCCAGGTGTGGATGACTGACAGAATCCTCGAGTTGCACAAGTAGTTCTACCACTGGGGAAAGAGTATAGTATTGCCTCTCATTGAGGATCAACAGAAAGGAGAATCACTGTAGTCTTGGTCAGAAGGTAACTGAGTATCACTGCTTGGCCTGTGTGACCTCACTTTTAGCAGTACCCTATGGATTAAGGGTAACAGAGGAAGGCATACAGGAAGAGGCCTGTTCATTTGAAAAATAAGGCATCTGCTCTCCATGTCCCTGTTTGGTGGATAGTGGAGCAGAACCTTTGTAGTTGTCTGTTCAAAGGACAGGTAAAGAGATCTATACTGTGGTATTCCAGGAAAATCTCTCTCTCTTCAACATCCATTTGTTGGGGTCCAGAAGGTCCCTGCTCAGACAGTCTGGTACGGTGTTGTTCTGACCCAGGATATATGATGTTATTAATTTCAGCTGTAATTCTTGTGCCAACAGCCATACCTTTATCACTAAACTGTACAGGGGGCAAGAATGAGTCCCCCTCCCATTTACGTACCACATAACTGTGGTGTTGCCTGTCCAAATATGCAGTGCTCCTTCAGTCAGGTTGCTTTGGAAGACTTTTATAGCTAGAAAAGCTGCCAGCATTTCTTTTTAGTTCATGCACGGTTTCCTTTGTTCCGGAGTCCAGATTCCCTGCACCTTCAGCTATCCTAAGTGCACTCTCCAGGCAATGTTTGAGCTACCTGAAGTGATAGTCTTGCCCTGTAGGAAATAACTATCCAGCCAGCAGTCTATGAAAATTAAGCGCTGAAGCCTGCTCTGGGTTTTTCAGAATGCTGTCTTTCCACCAAACTATTTTCTTTTTTAGGCAGAAGAGAAGGGGCACCAGGTTTTCCTAAAGGTTGTAACTGCTGTTCCCAATTATTATTTAGGAACACTGTAGTTTTCTCCTGTGCAGGCTTGCAAGAGGGACCATTAAGATGCAGGATGCCATGTTGCAGTAAAGTGCCTTTAGCAATTCCCCTGCAGTAACTGCCTGCCTTTGTAATACGAGACCTTGTCTTGGGGCTTTTTTAATACTAACAAAGAGAATTCTTGTCTGTAGCAGCAGCTGAGACTTGAGGAGGCTGAGGGTGAGGTCCATCTTCTGGAAGTAATCCATGGCGACTTCCAAGCCTGTCTGAAGTTTCAGGGTGGTTCCCCTGGATCAGGCAGTCATCCAGATAAGGTTAAACATGAATTCCTAGAGTTCTGCAATGGGCTATAACCAGTGTTAGACATTTGGTGAATACTGTGAGATTAGTAGATATGACAAATGGAACCCTTCTGCAAGAAAACAAATATATTTTCAGTGTTCCTTGGCTATAGGAATGTGAAGGTAGGTGTCCCTCAGGTCTAGGGTCACAATGTAGGCTTCCTGGAAGATCATGGGCAGGAGTTTTTGTAGGGATAGCATTCTGAACTTTGGTCTCCAGGTGCATTCCTTTATTGTGACCAGGAATATTCTTGAGTAGAACCCTGTGCCCTCTTCCCCTGCAGGAACTGGCTGAATGGACTCTGATTTGTGTTAGAATAGGGGGAAGAATGGAAGTTCCTCTTGCGTCTGGTATCCCTAAGAAGTTTTTTTTCTATGAATTGAATGAAATAGCCCCTCTCTAAGATGTTTAAGACACACTAGTCCCCAGTGATGACTTTCCACTGCAGTACGAAGGAGGAAAGTCTCCCTGCTAGGGGTGGGGGTGGCTGGGATTAGGTGCTGTAGATAGTCACAACTGCTCTCTGGGGGGAGGGGGTACTATATTCTTGGATCCCTCAGGTCTAGTATGTTGGTTAGCGTACCACTATCCACTCTGTCGTGGTCTTTTGCCTTGGGGAGTCCTCGCTTTTCTTGTCTTGGAGGCAGTGGCCAAGATGTACATGGTTAATTCCTGTTATATCTACATGTGGGAGACAAATAACATTCTTTAACTGTTTTGATTGGTTTCCCTTTCTTGTCTAGTTTTTCAAAAAACTTCTCTAGCTGGGATACCAAAGAGGAACTCCTTATACAGTGATGAGTCAAAGAGTTCCATCTTCACCTGGTCTGAGCGAGGTTTTGTCTTTAGCCAGGCATGTCTACGTGTGGCAGACCCCATAACAGTTGCCTTACATGATGCATCATAGACATATTTTAGTGAGTGTCTGGATACTCAGAATGCTAATCTAGCTGTCTCCCACATGTCCTTCAGCAGGCTCTTCCCTGCCTTAGAAATGCTCTTTACTTTCAAAGACTCTATTTCTTTGATATGTGAAATTGGCAGTTAAGAGCCCTCATAGCCACAGTAGCTGATGTGCATCTTTTTATCAAATCTATCAAGCATTCTGCTCTCTCTCTCTGTCATTTGATAAAAGATGTCTGGCTGTACCTTTAAGAGATCCCTTGGCAGATTCACCAGACACCACAAAGGGGTCTGCCTGTGAGTTCTTATAAAGTTACTTGTGGATGTCAAGCACTCTATAAAAGCAATCTGGCTTCTTAAGGGCAGGAAAAGAGTCAGGATGCAGAGATATGTCCTCATAAACACATACAAACATATGGGTAAAATCCCTGTGGATAAAGAATCCCTGAAGATCTGAAGTAAAAACAGAACTGCCCTTAATTCCAGGATGCTGCTATGCAGCTGATTTCTGCTGACAACTAGACACCTTGTATCAAATCTGCCCACAGAAATAGCCCCCACCCCACGGCCACTACATCCATGGTGACTTTCACCATTGAAGGAAGACTATGGAATGGATTTCCTTGAAAGAATACTGCTTATAGCTCTACTATGATAAATGTTTGTGAGATGAAAAATATGGACCTTGCACTCCACTAGGTGAAAAGTCTGATCAACAAACCAGAAGAGTCCTCTTAAGAGCTTTCAAGAGGCAACTGGCTAGGGGCATCCTATAGACAGTCATCACCAAGAGACCCAGCACCACCAGATACATACATCCTATGATGAAGTAATAGTTGTGAAAAAAAACAGAAGCCTTAGAAACTAACACCTGAACCCTATCCACAAGGAGTCTTGCCCTGTAGGAAATAACTATCCAGCCTGTAGTCTATGAAGATTAGGCACTGAAATGGCTGCAGCTGGGGTTTGGCCACATTCTTTGTTATTTCCAAGGACTGAAGAGACTCTGCAGATAATCCTTCACTGAGAGGTTGATTTTGAGATGGAGCAGCAATTAGCCAGTTATCCAGCTAAGGACGTACCTTGGCATCATGCAGAAGCACACGTCATACTACCATGGACCTGCATATGAAAACTGAGGGAACAGAGGCAAGACCAGATGAGAGTGTCTGGAACTGGTAGAGATTGGCTCTAGCTCTAAAGTGAAGATACCATTTCAACCAGTTATGATTTCTATGTGCAGTTAGGTGTCCTGAATGTCTCCCTATTGAAATTTAATGGGTTCACATGTGTATACTACGCCAACAACCATTAGTGCCTTTATAAGCCAAACCATGCATCCCAAATGTATATCAAAGTTATTGTGCCTTAGAGGATATTCTAGAAGGTGTAGGTTAGCTAGAGTTTGATTTTAATGGTTACCTCTATCCATCTGAGAGACAGGTCCCAAACCTGGAGTGAATTTTCAAATTTTCACTCACCCTGGTCCAGGTTACACTTCAATAGGTTTAGGGAAGGGCTTTGCTTCACATAGATAGGAAGTCTATTCCAGAGAATGGGAATTCTAGGAGATACATTACCTGTCCCTCCAACATGTCCTATTTATGTCATAAGCAAAGTTTAGGTCATTATATCTCTCAGTTCTACTGCTGTTCATTCTGCCACTATGCAAAAGGTCAATCAGAGCAAGATTCAAGGATTATCTTGTATGACAGGCACAGATCACTTCTCAGCAGTTTGCAGGAAATACAGTACAGAGATGGGGCTTTGAGGAGATCTGTACAAGACATTGTGTTTACACCCTGTATTCTTTTTGTGAGGAGCCTCTGTGGACATTCCAGTTGTTGCATGTGCCTTATTAGACACACACCAAAAAGGGTGTTATACTTAATGATGGGTCCAATGAGGGACAAATACAGTGACATGATAGTTTCCCTGGACCTAGATGCCATGCCCTTACTTATATGTTGAGTGATGTAGAATGACTATTACTACCTTAGACACATATTGGTTGAAGGTCAAGTTACCATCTACATGTGTCCCTAAATCCATGACTACTAGGACTACTCTCAGGGATGTTTATCAAAGAGTTAATTTACCCAGAGTGGCCAACTTCCCAAAAGGTACTATTATGCATTTCCTGGCACTGCATTTTAAGTCATGACTTTTGCACCAGTCATCTATTTGCATTGGACCTTCCTGTAAGATGTTAGTATCTTGGGGGGATTCTATGACTGTTCCTAGTTTGTAATCATCTGCAAACTTGGTATGCCAGGGGCCCTTGAAGTTAGCCTTGACTTCTGAGGAGTAGATGCCAAAGTGGAGTAGAATCCAGCACAGAGTCTTAAAGGACTCGGCTAGTGACTATTCTCTTTGTAGAGATGGCATCTCCAATCCTAGCTTCCTGGGAACTGTGAGTTAGCTGGCTATCCAGTGTATTACATAGGGGGTTTATGCCCAAGTCCGTGTGTTTGTTTACAATACCCGAGTGGGGTATTGTATCAAATGCTTCAGCCAAATCAAGGTAGGCAGTATGTATTCTACCCTCATCCACTGCCTTGATGACCTTCTCAAAAAAAATCCACTAGGTTTATAAGGCACGACCTGCCTTTGATGAAACCAAACTGGGTGGGATCCAGCATCTGAAGGCTTCCTATGTCACTACTGATCATTTCCTTGGCTTTGCATGTGAGACTAGTCAGACTGATGGATCTGTAGTTCCCAGGATCTGTTGATGGTCAGCCCTTGTGTAGACAGAAGACTACTGCAGTACTCCATTCACATGGCACAAAGCCCGTTCAGAGGCTATAGACTTCAGTAGCCGTGAGAGGTCATATTTCAGGCTATTTAGGAGGCATCCCGGGATATTATCAGGGCCCATCAAAATGGTGGTTTTGGCCTTAGAGTGCATAGCTAAGACCTAATCTTTACTGATAGTTGGAAGGGTTATGTTAGCTGGTATTTCCAGGGACATGGCTGAGTGTGTGTGGGGTAAAGTTGTAGCAGAATTTACCAGCCAGTAGATCAGCTACATCTCCCAGCTTTGTAACTGTGGCTCCATTTACAACCAGTCTTGATGCACTGTTGTTTGCTGCTTCTGAGGTTTTTCACATAACCAAAGAAGGTCTTATGGTCATGCTTGGCCTGATAAGCTATCTTTACTTCAAAATGTCTTTCTTGGACTTGATTTGTCCTCCTAGTTATATATTTAGTTTGATGAGGAAGTTTTTATCTTTTTGAGTGTTATAATTTTAGCCATGATTTTCTTCTCTTGTACAACCTGTTTAATTTTGGGTTTTACCAAGCTCGTTTGTATTTAGAATTTGTTTTGGGCTTACTTCTGGTAGGTACAGCAGTCTCTATGCTACCAATGACATGGCTGTACGGAGTTTCAGTGAACAATTCCACACTGGCTGCTGTGTTATCTGGGCTTGCAGCAGTTTGGAATGAGAGGTTATCGCTTAATAAAAGGAAGTTTGCCTTGGAATAGTTCCTAACTGCTACAGGGTTTACTGAGGTTGCGGAACTGACTTTTACTTAAAAGAAGACTGCTTTATGATATGATCTTACCGGATAGGGAATGATGTTGGGTGGGGTGAACAGTTCTCCCATACTTGTTAGTACCATTTCCAATATGTTTGTACCTCTTCTGGACATATGCACTATCTGATCTATGGTGCTTGTGTTTACAAAGTCCAGGGATCTCTGTGCCTGAAAATTTGGGTCATGTAGGACTCCCAGTCTATAGATGGGTAATTAAAAGTCCCCTGGGAGTATGACATTTGGTTGAATGGTAAGTGTCAACAGTAGGTTTAAGTATAAGCTATGAGTTTCCTGATACATTTCCTGAGACAAAGCTGGTGGCCTATAGCTTGCTAGGATATGGTATGGGACTTTTTCTACGACAAGCTGTATGTGGAGAAACTCTAAAACGTCATCCTGTTTAACCAACCTGGAAGTATGCTTGTTGATACAGATTATAACACCTCCACCTTGAGTATCTCTGTGCAGTTGCTGGTCTAAATGTGTAGAAGGCACTGAAGCTTTGCACTGTTTGGGTACTCTCTGTGGCTTTAAACCATGTCTCTGTAACTGCACAGATCTGCATCATACATGATGGCATTCCATATGCATAGTGCCAACTCACCCAAAAAAATAAGACTGAAACTGCAGGAGGAGAGTAAATCTTGAACATTGTTCTTCCCCTTTAATTTTTTTTTTTTTTTTTTTTGCAGAAGGACAAGACCTTCTGCACCCTGGATGCAAGACTTCTACACCGCTGAAAAAAAAAAGAATATTCTAAGAAGTGTCCATCTTGGAGTTAGAGATGAACAGCTGAGAAAACAGACTTACATATATCGTGTTTCAGGTCTTGCTCTAGTGAGTCCAGACATCTCAAAATAGTTACCATCCTGAAGACTTAAAAACACATTTGATTTCCTTCTGCCTGACATGGAGGAATATTTATATTAAGACAATGAGTGAGTGTCTTTGGGAATAAAGTAACCTAAGCTGCTCAAGTCTAACAGGCCTGATTTTTTTTTGTTAACAAGAACATATTTACTAAATTACCACTTATGACAAAGGTAATCATACATTTATATAAATGAAAACAAACCATATTCACATACTGTTAGTTGCAAGCATTATACATCACAAACCATATTGACACAATTTTAATTGCAAACATTATACATCACTTATAATCTACCCAATCATTGTCAAACATTACATAGCTCATTCAAATCATGCCGTCTTTTAAACCTGATTCCTCCCCTGTATGCATTTTTACCACAATTCCCACTTTTTCCTATGCAATTTGTTCCTATCCTTTTCTAAAGATCCCATTTCCAGTTGTTTGATCCCTGTTACTATATTCACTACTTCTAGTACAGTTGGTTTAGACTTTGATTTTCTAGTAATTGCTTTTTTGGCAGCCACCATAATTAGACTCAGCAAGGACTTGCTGTGTCTAGTAATTTCCAATTCTGTATCATAACTCAGAAAAATCATTTCCCTAGATACACCAATTTGCTCACCCAGTATCTCTGATAGAGCAGTCTGCAGGAAATCTTTAAATTCTGCCAACACCTTACACTCCCATAAAATGTGTTCCCAATTATCACTCTTCCCCATCACAGTTCCAACATTTGTTGTCTACTTGAGGAAAAATTCTATAGAATCTAATTGAGGTATATAACTACCTATGTAAACATTTCCAAGCAAAAAATACTAAACCTACATTTTGTTGCATATCTGGGAGACATACATATATCCCCCATTGTTTCTTTGTGAATTGCTAATCCAACCTCTCTTCCCTATCCTTTCTAACCTCCTCTGATTGATTCTTATAGTTATCAATGCAATGTTTTATATGATCTACTAATTATTTATTTTCTAAACAGCAGCTTCTGTCCTACATTCTACTAAAAACTCTACCAGTGCTACTCTTCTGTGTAGGGACGCCCCCCCCCCCCATTTATTTCTCTTTGCCAATACTCTGATATCAATCCTTGATATGGAAAGCAACCTCTAACCTGCAGTCCAAATAAATTCTTGCTGTCTTCCCATTCTATTACCTTTCTCACTCTAGTTATTTGCTCCCAATACATTGGTTCTTTTGCCAGTTTTCTCCAATAAAGTGCAGCCCCCTCTTGCCTATATTGTCTGTATCTCCAATTGCAGTCATCCCTATTGGGAGAATCTCCTTTCTCCATTCCAGTGTTGGCTTAGTTCTTGGAATACTTCCTGCTACTTTATGAATATAATATTCTGTAGGAATATTGTTAGTTTGTCTTTGAAGATCTGCATCCAAAATCCCAGTCTCTTCTTGTTTCTTGAGTTTCCCCCAGTTTCATCATCATTATCCCTTTCCACTCTGAATTATAGGTTTCTGCTTGTGTTGTGTATAGCAGCCTTAACTGTGTAGCTCTGAAATACTCCTTCAAATCAGGTAATCTCAATCTGCCTTGTTCTATTGGAAGAATCAGCTTATCCCACCGGACTCTTGAATTTTATCTGGGAGAGGAAGACTGCTTCAGCTCTTTATTAACTGCTATCCACAACATTTCCCTGGTTGATAAAACTATACCTGACCTGTGTATAAGACTAAAGGGGCTAAAAACAGTTTAACAGTTTGTATCTTACTAGCCATATCCATAAAATTAGGCTTCCAATTTCTCATTTTTTGTATTTTTTTGTTTAGTCTCTTCCCACATTTCCTTAGCTGCCACACTGGAATTATTTTTAATCCATACTCCCAAGTACTTCACTTTATCATGTCCCCATAAATATGGATATTGGTGAACCAATTCATGTGTGGGTACATAATTTACTGCTATTGCCTTTGTTTTAGCTTCATTAATTTTGTATCCCAAAAAAGATTTGAAATTGTCTCAAAATCTTCCACAACACTGAAATGTCCTTTTCTGGTTTTATCAGATATAAAACTGACTACCATACCAATTATATCCTTGAATTTCTGAGTCCCTTATTTTTTTTGCCAATGGTTCTAAATATAATGCAAATAACAAAGGAGAAAGAGGACTCCCCAGATTTTCTTGTTCTGTCATGTTTCACAAATATAATTATTGCTTTGTAATCCCATGTGTCAATTTCCAAGTTATTGGTTTATTCCTGTTCATCACCATCTCCCAAATCCTGTCTTTGCTTCATTGCCAATGTACTCTCGATTCTTCTAGCTATATCTTGTGCTTTTTTTCCTACTTTCAAGCATTTTAAGTTGAAACACTGGAAAAGGTTTCACTGGCACAGTCTTCTCTGTGGTCTTTATTACCAGAACAAGAAGCATAATCCCCTTCTGTTTCTCAGCTCAATTTTTGTTGGACAAACTTTTGTCTTTCCTCTTTAGGATATACTACATCAAAAAATAATTTGTCCCTCCAGGAAATAATATTTTGAAGATAGCTGGGTACAGCAGTCTGAATCTTATGCCTGCTTCTCAACATTGCCTGAACAGTGGAATAAATTTACTCCTGTTCTGCCTGGTGTACAGTGAGTAATCATTCTACACAAACACTCTGATGTCGCCCACTTTTAGTACTTTGTCCTTCTGTCACAGTTTTGTCAGAATAACTCCTGCTGGTAGAATTGCATCTTTACTATTAAAGGTCTAGGTTGCTTTCTCATAGCCAGGTTTGGAGCAAGCATACAATGTGCCCTTTCAGTTAACAACTCCTGCTGTGGAATACCATCCAGTTGCTTATTTGTCCTTTTATAAAATGAATACAATCTGTTCCTTCCAGCTTCTCTGGTACAGCAGAAAATCTCAGCTTTTCCCTACGTACTCTGTCTTCTAATTCTATTATTTTTTGAAACATCTCTTCTTGAGCAGTCACGTATTCAGCCAGCTTTTTCTTCACTTCAACCTTTGATTTTTGCAGTTTTATCACCTCATCTGAATATCTGTTTAAAGCTTTTTCCATTTTCTCCAGCCTTTTGTTATTTGAGTTGATACACTCTATCAGAGTTTTGTTTATTTTAATCAGGTCTGTGCGCAGTTGTCTTAAACTTCCCTCTAGTTGACTGGAAGTAATTTCTGAAGCTTGCACTGCTTTTTCTGAACAGCTGTAGTACTCTTCCCAGTCAGTGTTTTTCCTCACCGATTTTCTAGCTGATTTTCTTTCAGGTACTCTGTATTTCTTTTTTCCTGGCATCCAGGCAGTGCACTTAATAGCCAGTTACTGAAATTTACCCAGAAATAAAAGTCCACTGGGTTTCTCTGCTGGGTTTCTATTTTCACAATGAGTGCGCTAGGATTAAGCTGTTACTCAATGTGCAGCCATCTTGGACGTCCACAGGCCTGATATTCTTGATTTTTCTGCCATCAAAAATATGCTTGGAGTAATACCTGGACCTTCCTTGATCTGGTGAGACTTCTAGGATGGCACATCTGTCCAACAGATGAAGCACATTTAACTCTGCTAGTTTTTCACTGATGGAATGGGTGTCTGGCAGGAGGGACAGAACGGGGCACTGGGGGTTTACAGAAAGAGAATCCTATAACACCTGCATTGAAATGTCAATGTTGATGGCTTCCCAGAGCGACAGACAAATGGACAGATTACCAGCGACAAACAACCCACAACTGCCTTCAGAGGAGAGCACTTGGGCAAGTCCTCAGGGCTGCAGCCCTCCCCCATTCAGTGACCATTACTACCTGATGACTATCGAAAATCCTGGTCAAGTCTGTTGTAATCTCTCTGGAAGGAGCCCTGGTTACTGGACACCTTGCCAGAGTTTTGCTTGTTCTGTTTCACATGCTGAAGCCATAGTTGATGCATAACTTTTGTGGGTTTTGGAAAGGAATGCTGTGGAGAAGAAACGTTAAAGCAAGACCAGTCAATGTCTTCCCATTCTGCTCCATCTTCTTCATATCATCCCTACTTTGTAGGCAAAAGATCTGAAGGTATTAAAAAGTAATGGAACATAAAATCATACTGGTGTCCTCAGACAAACGCAACATTTGAGTTAAATGCCTGAAACTGAAGCTCTGGGCAAGCATTCATCTACACTAAAAGCCATCCTCCAATGGTAAGATTGGTCACACTTGACAAACCATGCTGTCTTGCTACAGAGTTGTCTCTCTTCATGCTAACTTTGCTAGCACAAACCCTCACAGAGTTGTAGCACATGCCCAACAGGCTCAAACTCTATAGATGCAACACCTATTACATCCTCCAGGTGTCACCTAAGCAGTGAGCGACAACTACCTCCCCCCTCCCCAGATGGGCAAGCCAACACAGACTACTTATTTTCCTGCCCAGTTCTTCTAGTGGATGGGCTGCTACTCTAAACTCAGGCTTTGATGTCACAGTACTCTACAACACTGAGATGGGCTGAAATGATTTTGGTGTGAAAAAAGTATTCTTCTCCAAGGCTGTGCAACCTCACAGGCAGAAAAAATAAGGGGTAGTGTAAAAGCAAATAAGTGTGTGTGTGTGTGTGTGTGTGTGTGTGTGTGTGTGTGTGTGTGTGTGTAGGCTTGCCTCACTGCACCAGCTTGTTTGCATACTTTGATTTGTACTTTTATTTTCATGCATACAGATCCTGTAATGCAGATTTCCAGCATTCTGGCATAAACCATAACTGTCTGTTATGTGTTGGTGTTTTCCTCAGCTGTTAAACAATGTTTAATCTTTGGAAGAAAAAATTTATAGCAGCATCTGAAAATATAAAGATGTAAATAACTAAAATCGATAAGCTCAATTCCCATTTCTGCAAAGGTATCCAGCAGAACTGTTCAGAATACATCAAGCTTTCTCCTGTCTTCAAAAACATAATTCAAGATTGTCAGCTTCCTACCTTGGTGGCCTGCTCTAGAAAGCAGATTGAACTTACTTGTTCTTCAGACAAATAAATCAGTATTACAAATTATTTTAATTTTATTTTTTCCAGTTTACAGCTGCATTGTTTCAAATGTATTACCTTGTGTACTGCAAATGTAGGCGATTGCGTTCCATTTGTTGTTACAATTCCAGCACTCTCCTGGCCCCTGAAAGACACAAGTACACATATATAAATAAAACTTTTTTTTTCTGTTTTTAACTCTTTCTGCTCAACTACTGTAGTCTCTTCTGCTGGTACAGTCAATTAATACACAGACCCCCCCAAAGTGACTCCATACTTATTTGCATACATTCTCCTGCTGCATGAAAAGCATGCTAGAGGAACCAGTTTCTGAGAAACACTGCAGTAATGTTTTTGTTTGTCTTTCGGCTTTTTCCCGGTAAGGGGTCGCCACAGCGAAACTCCGGTCCGCTAATGATTGGCAGTAGATTTTTACAAAATGCCGAGGTGCCAGCTCAATGCCCAACCTTCAACGAAGGCACGCCCATTTACGCATGCATGTCTTTCGAACGCTACCCAACCGTGGGGAGGACATGCAGACTCCACACAGAAGGCACTCCCAAGCCAAGCCGAGAATCGAACGGGAGAACCTCTTGCTGTGAGGTAACAATGCTACCGCTGTACCACCGCGGAGTTATACATACCAGATACTGTGTGGACAATGGAACACTTTCCAGTATTTATCTTACATACCTCTGAGTCAACATGCTCACTCTGGATAGTAGTAGGATGTCGATTACCATCCCTTGCTTTAAAAACAATCAAAGACAAGCCTTCAACAATAACGGGCTTGCAAGCATACTCAATTACCCTCACTGGCAACATACTACCACAGAAGTCTAAAAAAATGCAGCTGTGTAAGTAAACTTACACCAACAGTAGTTTGACTAGATCACTGCTGCAGTACTCTAAGCTATATGGGTTATATTCATCTAGGATACAACAGCCAGCCAACTTCCAAATTTTAAGGGCACCTTTCACATACCCAGACTGTTGAAAGCTTAAACTATGTAAAGAGAAAATCAGCAGTCTGGACCCCAAGTTGTTCAGAGCATTTATGACAACTGAAGGAGGGAGTCTAGAGTCCTGAAAGAGGTAAATGCTAGGTACAGAAGATCTATGTCCTCACCCAGCCTCACAAAAAATATATATAAAAAATAAGGGGGTTGGAGGGAGCTGTTACTGCACTGTTCTATGAGACTATTGCAGTGATCTGTGTGCACATCAACTTTAATGGTAAGTTTAAAGAAATGTACTATGTTCATCATTAGATCACTGCTGCAGTACCCTAAGCTATATGGGTAGAAAAGTAGGAGGAGGAAAGGTAAGGGTCCTGGAGCCCCTGGGAAATGGTCCTACCAAAACCTGCACCCGACTTGGAAAACTAATCTAGTTTGTATATACCTTTATAAAGTACTGCAGAGGGCCAAGTTGCTGACTGTAGATTATGTATACAGTCCACCACTCCCCCCCCCCAAAAAAAAAGAAGAAGTCAAGGCCCCTGTAGAATATGCCTCGATGCTTTATTACCATGGAAGTAACAAAAGGGAATAGCATGGGACAATGGAACAACCACTGGGAAATTGTCTTTGACACTGGCTGTCTTTTTTTTTTTTACTTTCATAAAGATATAAATAACTGAAAAGAATTTTAAGTTTTGGGTTCTATCAAGCCATCTCTGGATATCCAGAGTATGAAGAATCTATTCTCCCTCATTATTAGGTTTCGGAAAGAAGACAGATAGCTTGGCTCAAACTAAATCACTTTAGGCATAAATGAAAGAAGCATTCTCAAATAAACCATGTCTTCGTGAAAAATAAGACATGGTTGACCCACCACAAGAGCTTGTAACTCAAATACTATTCTTGCAGACATGAGAGCAATCACTAATACAGTGTTCCATGACAAGATTCTCAAGTTCAGCCTGAAAAGCTTGTCCAAATGCAGAAAGCGTAATTTTATTTCCCCAAAAAAAAAATGAAGATCCCAAGGAAGAGCCACCTGCTTTCTAGCTGAAGGGTTTGTCGAACCCCATTCAAAAACGGCTTAACATGAGTGTGCATTGAAACAAGGGGATCCATGGGAAGACATAGTGAAGTGGCCAAAAGATGAATCTTGACATAAGAATAAGAAAAGTTGAAGGATAACAACTTGCACAAATATTGCAGAACCAGAGAAATGCTAGCTTTAAAATATTCTTGTTCTCAGTGTAGCACAAACTAGAAAATCTGTTCTATTTGCTAATGTATGGTTTCCTATTTAGCAGGTTTCTTTGACCCCTTTAATACTTGCTGCACGTCCTCAGAAATGGGTGCCTAAAAGGTATTAGAACTATCATTCAGGCAGTCAAAGTTGTTTCAAGTTGGGGTACAGCAAACAACCCCTGTCTGTGTAAGTTCTGTCTGCGAGAAAGTCTGTGGTAACTGCCCTTGGCCATTTCCAAAAGAAGGGAAAATCATTGTTGTCCGGACTAGAACGCAGCCACCACAATCTTCTTTGGGGAGCTGAAATTTCAGAATGGCCCTGGATATCAATGGAAAGGGTGATCAAACACAGGAACATGCCTGTCCAAAAAAATGAGAATTCATCTATTTTCCTGCCTCCATTTGTAAGGAATCCTGGAGCAGAATTTTGTCGGTTTGTTGTGAAAAGGTGAACAAATCTATCTGAAGTGTTCTCCACAACTATATCAAACCCTGGAAGACCCCCAATTTAATTTCCATTTGTGAAGGTCTGTCTAGTCCTTGTTCAGCTTGTCTGCCACAAAATTTTGTGGTGACAGAATGCAAGAATCCTGCAGAGTGAGACTGTGCAGAAAGTACAGTTTTGTATCTACTATAAATGTAGATGTTCGAGTGCTAATACAGCTGCAATCATAACAGATGGGTTTTCCTGCCGTCAGGCGGGTCCTCGGTCGGCCGAATTCCAAAGTCTAGGTCCGGCGTCGGATGTCGTCGCTTCTTCCCTGACGTCAGTGCGACAGGGGTATAAAAGAACCAGCAGACGCCATTTTCTTCAGTTTTTCTTGCCCCAGATGTCAGGTGCCCCCAGAAGGAAGGCAATACATAAATTTATGTAATAATGCAATGCAGTATAATCAAAAAACAGTAGTTGCAAGCAAATACACCATAAAAGAATACCCCAATCAGGTTGTATGAGGAAGTGTTAGCCATTAGGCCTGTCCCAGAGGGAAGGAGGAGGAAACCTGTACTGCAGCTGTATTAGCACTCGAACATCTACATTTATGGTAGGTACAAAACTGTACTATGTTCATCGTGCATACAGCTGCAGTCATAACAGATGGGTAGAATACTAAAGCTAAAAAAGGGGTGGTAGGCACTAGGTGGAACTAGGAGGAGCCAGGATGCCCTGCAAGACTGCAGTGGCAAAGCCTGCTCTAGATTTGGAGTATAATGGTAGGTGATGGTGCTTGGAGAAAGTATGTACAGAACTCCAAGTGGCAGCTTTCAAAATATCTTTGGTAGGAACCCCCCTGAGGAAAGCTGTAGAGGTAGCTGTGGCCCTTGTGGAGTGAGACCTGATGCCTGCAGGTACAGTTTTACCATGGAAAGAGTAACAAAAGCGTATGCAGTGGGCTATCCATTTTGAGACTGTCTGTTTGGAAATAGGCTTCCCTTGAGCTCCTGTAGCATAGGACACAAAGAGTTGCTCTGATTTTCTGAAAGGCTTTGTAATGTCCAAATAATAACGTAGCTGTCTGTGAATGTCCAAGGAATGTAGTAGTCTCTCCCCTTTGTTTTGAGGATTGGGGGTAAAAAGTAGGTAAGTGGATAGCCTGATTCAAGGCTACCCTGGATACTACCTTTGGCATAAAGGAAGGATTGGTTCGTAAGGAAACTCTGTCCTGATGGAAAATGATGAAAGGCTGCACAGCCATGAGGGCTTGTAGTTCCGAAACCCTGCGAGCTGAAGTGACAGCCAGCAGGAAGGCTGTTTTCCAGGACAAATATTGCAGTTCTGTTGAAGCAGCTGGCTCAAAGGGAGGCAAAGTCAGTTTTTCTAGAATTAAATTGAGGTCCCAAGGAGGTACTGGTCGTTTCCTTGGGGGTTTTATATTCTTAGCCCCTCTGAGGAACTGTCTTAAGAGGGGGTGAGAGAATAAAGGAGGATCAGTGTTGTATTCTGCAGAAATGGCTGAGGCATGGATTTTGATGGAGGAGAAAGAAAGTCCTCTGCTTAGCATCTCAGCTAGGTACTGTAATATCTGAGGTAAATTCAGTATTCCAGGATTCTGGCCCTTTTTCTCATTCCAAGCACAAAAACCGTTTCCATTTTGCGGAGTAGGCTTTTCTAGTAGAAGGTCTTCTGGCCTCCAAAATGACATCCTGCACCTCCTTGGACAGTAGGGTCTGTTGTGATTTTAAGGAATCTTCCATGCAGCTAGATTGAGTGTTTTCAGCTGACTGTGAAGAGTTTTGAAGTTGTGCTTAGAGGCAGGATCCATGGTGGGGAATGCGTCAGGCTCCTCAGGAGTGGGTACCAGTGTTGTCTTGGCCAGTCTGGAGCAATGAGAATCATCTTTGGTCTGTCTGCTCTGGTTTTTAATAGAACTTTGGGCAGCAGAGGAAGAGGTGGAAAGGCATAAACTGTCATTGTTGTCCAACTGAAAGAGAGTGCGTCCACTTTCCAGGCCTGTGGATGAAAGGTCCTTGAGCAGAATTTTGCCAATTGGTGATTTCTGTGGGAGGCAAAGAGATCTATGTCTGGCCTTCCCCATGCTTGAATTATCTTTGAAAAAACTTGAGGATGCAACTTCCATTCGTGTGGATCTGTCATATTTTTGCTTAGGTTGTCTGCCAGCGTGTTTTCCTTGCCTGGCAGGAACTGTGCTTGAAGCTCGATTTGTAATTCCAGAGCCATGTTCCAAAGAGACAGGAAAACCCATCTGTTATGACTGCAGCTGTATGCACGATGAACATTTGCTATACCCTGGGCTACCATGGCTAATCTGTTCAGAGAGCGAGATTTGAACCACCCATACCAATTTATGTACTACATCACTGAGGTGCTGCCTGTGATCACTTGTAGAGATCATGGAAATCACAGATGACTGAGAGGGCAGAGTAAATTTGGAGCAATAGATAACCCAAATGGTAATGAAGAGAACTGAAAGTGTAATTCAGGCACAGAAAACCTTAAGAAACGCTTGATATCAGTAGCTATAGGAATGTGATAAGTATATTTTAAATCTAGAGTTAAAAAAAAAAAACTAAAAGGGGATTTCACAAACTGGTTGAGAAAGGAAAGTTCTAGGACTGTTCTCCATGAAGCTTCATTCTTTGCTATCAGAATCATCCTTGAATAAAAGCCTTTTCCTGCAAGTGAGAGAAGGGCAGGTTCCATTAACCCTTGATACAGCAGATGCTGAATGACAGGGGGAAATAAGGAAGTTTAATCGGGGGGGGGGGGGTGAAGAGGGATCCCACGAAAAGAAAAAAGGGACTCCCATTGCCATCTGCACCACTGCTGGATAATTCTCAGAACCCACTTGCCTAAAATTATCTACTGCCAAAGACAGACATGGAGAAACAGATTTTGGGGAAGAAATGAAGGATTACCAGGACGGGAGGAAGTACAGTTTGTAGATAATCATTCAGAATTGTTGGACTGTCCTTGTTTCTGGTCATTGTTTTTTTTTTAAGTCTGCTTGCCAGACGTTTCTTTTGGCTATTTATTTATTTATTTTTAATAAAATGATTCCGAATTGGGAATAAAGCCATGAAAGATCAAGTGCAAAGTTTATTTATTTATTCATTCTTTTTGAACATTTCTCTTTGATATAATTATGCCCTCATCTTGTAAAGTAGGCCTTCTTAGTCTGTGTATTTTTTTTTTAATTTACAGATCCTATAGTTACTAAGTTTAATAAAGCAGCGTTTCTTAAACAAGTTGGTATAATGGTTAAGGTGTTAACAGCACAAACAATAGATGCAGGGTTTGATTCTCACTAAGGGCAAACTGTCTAGGCTTAAAATGGTCCACAAAGGCAGCAAGCCTAACATTTACCAATGAACCTATGATGAACTTCTATTTATTGTATGATGAGTAACTGTCCCAATATTTCCTTATTCTGTATTATTCAGCCCCACCTCCTGATGATGTATGGGGGGAGAGAACAGATCTACAGTGGGCTGGTAGTCCGCTGCAAACTTTATTACAAAGTAACCAGAATGGAGCACAGACAGTTGCTCAGTCCGACAATAAATAAAAAGCAGCTATATTCAAGTGAAAGGTAACAAAAGTAGGGTGGAACAGGATAAGACACTTAGCGTGGTATATAGCATTTAGCATATGGTGTAATAAAACAGATGTAAAACTAATAAATCATTGTCTACCAATGGATTTTAGGGAAAGAAATTATTGATGTATGAATCACCTTAAAGGACCACTATGGGCAAATGACAAAAAATCATCTATTTTTATCTTTCCATGAATTATTGCACCTCCCAAAGGTGCCTGCGGTAAATTAAGTACTGGTGTGGAAGTGTGCCTTTGCAAGTGTGGTGTGAATGCTATGCATTGCGAAATGGTGAGATTAAGAGTAATATTGTGCTCAGTGTGATCCCTACCAATTTTATCATTGCTTAAGACACATACATTGCCCTGTATTTGTCAGTATATTACTTGAGTGCCTTGTTTAGAGTATGGTACCACTGCTACAGTTGCTGGTACTGTTTCAATACATGTGTGTCATGAAGTATGTACATGCCTGTGTGATTTGAAGTAGATGCAACGGAGAATAGATGAGTAGGAGTGTCAGATCACTTACCAACATACCCCACAGGTGTCCTTAACTTTGGCTTATACTTTAGCCCTGACATACTACAATCCATAATGCTTTTTGAAAAAGGTGTTGGATTCTCATGAACAAATGACATTCACTGCAATTAAAGACTTCTAATTTTTCTTCAGAAAATGAATGCTACTTAGAATTCACAACTTGTACTAGTTCACTTCAGAAATTGTCTCTCTAAATGCAATGTTTTATTAGTGTATGTACTTACTGTAACCTATACCTTTGATTACAATTTTTTTTTTTTTGGAGCTTTTCTCCCCAAGACTCCATTGAAAACGGGTTCTTCTTGGCCCAATGGATTATCCTGGTAAACCAATTGCAAATAAATAAAATAGTTTTATTTTGTGAGCTTACTAAATCAGTAGTATTGCTCTTTTCAAAAGATTTGGAAGCTTTCTCCATGAGTCTGTTGCTGAGAGGATGAGAGATATGCTACAAGTATACAACTATGACAAACTACATAAAGCAACAGTAATAAAAAGAATCAGAAGTTAAGAAGGAAACTAAGAACTGTTTCATTGTTGTGTGTAACTGTATTTAGAGCACAACCTAGAGCTGTTTACTGAATTTCCTGTTTGCACTTATTTTTAAAATCGTTTTTTTCTCAAAACTTGCATTTTATCTGTCTTTGGCCTAGCACTCGTGTGGGGTCATTTACTGCACTGTTATAACTTGTTGATACTTGTGAACCTCTGCTATCTCTGAAAAAAAACAAAAAACAAAAGAAATCTTGCTTTTTTCCCACTTTTCTGAGATTTAAAAAAGTTCAGTTACAGGCTTGCTGTTCTTGAACTGTTTGTAAGTTTCTGTGAGGCCATTTTTTGCTTGGGCTAAAGGGAAGTCTCTCTGTTGATCAGTGGCAGTGAAAAACATTGAGCAGCCTGCCTGCCCCTGTGGGAGTGGTTACTGACTTGAAACTGTAGTTATATTGGCCATTTTGGGTCAATTCCAAAACTCCTTCATCTTCCTCTCTTAAAACCCTCTTTTGCGCGTTTTTGTGCATAGCGCAACAGTGGGCAGCGCCGCCTAATTGGGTTTAAACTATTCCTGGCTCCACAAAGTCTGCTCTTCACTTTTTCCCTTAGAACTGCTCTATCTCTCAATTTAAACACCATATTCTCATTCTAAGGCCCTTCACTGGTCCAATTAAGTAATCCTACAAGTTAGCACTATTAAACCATAAGCACTACTTACTCTTATACTCTCTACGATTACCCTGTCCCCTATTGGTCAGTCTTAAATTCAGTTTCCCTATATCACTCTAGCATGTCCAAAGGTCAGTCAATGGTTTCCTCTCCAGTCCAGCTGGTGAATCTGGGAATTTTGAGGCAATGTTACAATTGTCTCATGTACACGGACAACCCTCTCCTCCTCCAAACAGGTTCAAATATATGTGAGAGATGCAACTATTTAGCCAAACTGGAGGCTGAGCTCTCTCATCTCAAAACTGGTGTAACCAGTCAGGAGGAGAAGGTAACCTCACACAACACAATTCCAGTATCACATAGTCCCACCACATCAGCGAACCAAACACATAAATACACCAAAACATACTCAGAGGCTCTAAATAAAAATCTACCTAAGCAACAGAGACCTCCAAAGCAGGCATCCAAGCAAACGCTACCTCAAAACAAAACACGCACAACACATAGCCTACAAAGTCAGTGTGCCAAGCAGCCACAGCCCTTAAGGCTGAATAACACACCTGATACTCTTGTAATAGGTGACTCTATTGTCAGACACACTGACGTCCCGCTCACCAGGCTGAATAAAGAGAAGGTCACGGTGAGCTGCCTGTCGGGTGCTAGGATCCGCCACATAACGCAAGCACTCAGGTCACTCCAAAGCAAATACAAATATGACTCAGTCATTGTACATGCTGGTGTGAATGACCTGAGACGTACCTCCCTGGACTACATGAAGAGAGACATAGAGGAGCTCTCTGATCATGTAGCCCAGGCTGGGATATCCCTGACCTTGAGCAGCATCTTACCCTCACCTAGAATGATGCCACGGTACAAAGACAAAGTGATCAATTTTAACGATTGGCTAAAATTTTGGTGTCATTCAAAGGGGATCCAGTGTCTGTCAGCCTGGGATGACATGCTCGACAAGCCACGTTGCTTCGCTAGGGACGGCTTGCACCTGTCACCACTGGGCTTTCGGATATTGGCAAAGGCTCTTGTCACCCCCATAGTGCCTTTTTTAGGCAAGGCTCAAAAGTCAAACCCACCCCCATAGACAGCACAAGGAACAAGGAACAAGAAACTAAGGGTAATGCTGCTAAACGCCAGAAGTCTTAACCTCAAGATGCACGCACTCGAAGCTCTCCTCAGTATGGAGAACATCGATATCTGTGCAGTGACAGAAACCTGGTTCAAGGCTCCAGAGAGCACCCCAGCACTACCAGGCTATACCTCATATCATGCTTTTCGGCCCCAAATCCCGGACCGAACCACAAAAGGAGGGGGAGTTTCCATATTTATCAAGGATATCCACACCTCCAGGTTAGTGGCATTGCACGAAGTATCGGAGACCATCCATGCGCAACTAACAGTGGGCAAGACTGCTTTTCAGTTTATAGCATCCTACAGACCACCCTCTCAAAGTCAGGAATCCCACTTGGCTTTCCTGAAAACATTGGAGAACATGAAGATCTCTCCAAACACCATTATATTGGGCGACTTCAACTACCCAAACATTGACTGGGAGCACTACTCAAGCCCCAGCACCTTAGCCCAAAGGTTCCTGGAAATTATAAACTCAAATGCTATGGAACAACTAGTCACCACTCCCACAAGAGGGGACAACATACTAGACCTGATCATTACCAACATGGGGACTCTATGCTCCACACCAGAAGTATATCCCTCATTGGTAAGATCAGGCCATAAATTAATTTCACTGGATGTCCACATCCCGTCCCCACCCCCAGCCCAGAAAACCACAGTGAAAAACTTCTCAAAAGCGAACTTCTCACTTCTCAAAACTGAAGTGGAATCCTTCAAGGCCCCAGGGCCAGTGGAAACTACGGTCCAAACTGCAGAATCCTATATAAACGCATTCTACGGACATCTCCAGGAATGCATGGATCATGCTATCCCAAATAAAATGAAGACCCAATCATCCAAAGGCAGACGTCCAGTCTGGTGGACCCCTGCCATAAATAAACTGTACAACAGAAGGAGGAAGCTACTACATGATAGAGCAAAATCCCTAATAGGGAAGGCATCTCTGATCAGTACTAGCAAAAAATTACGATCCCTCATAAAATCCTCCAAGGCCAGCTTCGAGAGAAAAATTGCACAGGACACCAAAGACAATCATAAGGCTTTTTTCAGTTATGTTATAAACCTGGGATGCAACTCCCAGACTTGTTCTGAGTTGATTCTAAACGACAAAAAATACACTGAACCCCACAGACATCGCCAATATCCTGGCAGACAGGTTCAGTGCAAACTTCTCCACCCCCTCCACCCCAAAACAGCAAGTATCTATCCCAGCAGAGGGCTGCCTCCCAAACATCTCTGATGCTCAGGTGAAGGCTGCCCTCTCCAAAGCAAAAAACACTGCTTCCATGGGACCAGATGGCGTCCCAGGTTGCGTCCTACATGAACTCCAAGAGGAACTAATCCCTCAAATAAAACAGCTATACAATCTCAGCCTCACTACAGGATATGTGCCCACAGAATGGCGTACAGCAACAATGGTCCCACTCCACAAAGGTGGAGCCTCTACGGACCCTGGAAACTATCGCCCCACAAGCCTGACTAGCTTAGTCTGCAAGGCTATGGAGAGAATCATCATGGAGCTCATAAACAAAGACATTGGGGACCTACAGACACTAGATCCTACCCAGTTCGGCTTTGTCAAGGGCAGATCCTGCCTTTTGAACCTGGTTGACTTCTTCGAAACAGTCACCAAAGCCATAGATGAAGGGAAGGTGGTCCACACAGCCTATCTGGACTTTGCAAATGCATTTGACACAATACCCCACTCAGGCATCATAGATAAGCTATCCAGCTTAAATATAAACCCCTATGTCACAAGATGGGTCGCAAACTGGCTCAAAGACAGAACCCACAGAGTGAGAGTTGCTGGAGCCATGTCAGACTCGAAACCGGTCACAAGTGGCATCCCACAGGGTTCTGTCCTGGGACCACTCTTGTTCGGTATATACTTTTCCGAGGTACAGGCAAACGTGGGAGGACTATGGCTCACCAAGTTCGCAGACGACTGCAAACTGGGCGCCATAATCAACTCTTCAGCTGACACAAACATCCTTCAAAAAGGTCTCACAGAGACAGATAACTGGTGCCAGCGCCATGGTTTAAAGCTAAATGCCAAAAAATGTATAGTCATACCCTTTGGCAAAAACAATGTGCCCACAAATTACCACATAGGCGGAAACCCATTAAGTACAGAGAAAGTTATTAGGGACCTGGGGACCCAAGTTGACAGCAATCTCTCCTTTAAAAACTACATTGCCAAAGTGGTTAGAAAGACCTTCTACATAGCCCACCTCATCACGAAAGGTTTCACATCTAGATCAAGAGAGGTAATCGTGCCCCTTTATTCATCCCTCATCAGGCACATCATAGAATACAATGCCCCTTTTGGGATGTACATTACCCAACACCTGCAGCAATTAGAAAGACCACAAAAGTATCTCACCAAGAGGATCAAGGGTCTCAAACAGATGCCATATGCTGCTCGGTTAAAAAACTCCAGCTCTACTCAGTTGCATACCGCCTACTTCGAGGCGATCTATGCCTGACATACAAAGCTATGTCAAATCCAGAATTAATGGACATGCTCCACCTCAGTAAATCTAAATCCCTAAGAGCCACACGCTCGAGAGACTTGAACCTCAGCACAGAAATAAATAGAACTTGCTGGAGGGACAGGTTCATAACCCAGAGGCTCCCTTCACTCTGGAATAGAATTCCAGTTCATGTGAGGCAGAGCACCTCAGTGAATCTCTTCAAGAAGAATCTCGATAGGTGGATGGGGGATCGTAGGTTTGTCCCAGGGATTACTCCCGTGTCACTATTAGACAGAGGCACAGTAAACTAAACCTTAAAAAGGGCACAGTATACTCAAATCAAGGGGTGGCGTAAGCCATACAGAATCGGGCTAGGCTTATAATTGCCCCAGGGCAGATAGCCTAGTATGAACCTATGAACCTATGTGCAAATCTCATTAAATACCACAGTTCAGGTTATGCTACAACAGAATTAACTATGCAAAGATAGCCACGTGAACAGCCAGAATACAATTCAAATTGAATATTTTCCAGTGCACATTGTAAGAAATAGATAGACTGGCCTAAACTCTGGATTAATGTGTGTAGGTTTTTTTTTTTTAAATAATTCTTGGGAAATGCTATTCAGAAGTGAAGAGACACAGATCTCAACCTTCCATCTACAAAATGAAGAATACTACCTCTCATAATGTGGAAAAAATGAGCAAAATGTGGAACTCTTACTAAAAGCTAATTAACACCTTCAGCTAGAAGGTCATAGGATGGTTAAAATGTGACATTTTTACTTGTGAGATAATTATTTTAATGAATGAATACATTTAATTTCTATTTTCCATGGATATCCATTACAAAATTTGCTAACACTGAATGTGTGACAGACCCTTTCAATGTGGAACTTCGAGAAACATGAACTTAAGACCCCCATGAGGAATGTTTCTCATAATGAGGAACACTTGAGAGCTATGAAGAGACATCGGGGAACAGTTTTAGTAGTATTTCAGGCTGTGATCTGTTTTGTCTGCTGTCATGCAAAGTTCACAAATTAGTTTAGTCAAGCCAAGCTTGAAATGTGAGACTACAGAGCTCATTGAAGGATGGGAGGAGTAACTTGCCCAGGAACTGAAACTTGCAAAACTGCTCTTTGTAAAAATTATTTTTTATTTCAGTAATTTGTTGACATTTTTGCAAGCTTCTTACAGTGAATGTGTAGCACATAATTTTGCCTCATAAGAGTGTCCTATCCCTTGTAAACGTTTTGGATTTATGGTAAAGCACGGAGAATTGCAGTCAATAAATGCCTGGAAGTTTCATGTTTCCTACTGTTCAGAAAATACACGCTGATGCACAACCTGTTGTTCTATTAACTTTTTAAGTGAATCAGGGACATTTTTAAAAACTGTCTCTAATTCTCTTCTTTGTTCTCCTATTATTTTTGTATTTGTCCAGAATTCTTTATCAAAGAAGTTGAGAGCTATGCTGCTATCTGTTCATTTTTACATACATTCAGAGCTGGTAAACTCTCCTATGGTTTCACTTTCTTTCTTTCTTTCTGTAACTGCCTTTCTGGATAAATCCAGAATGTAAATGATTCACACATCCATAGCTTTCTCCCTAAAAGTGATCAGTTGATCCACTGGTAGACAGCAGTTTATTAGTTTTTATCTGTTTTATTACTGTTTGCCAAATCCTTTTCCATCTCACTTGTGTTACCTTACACTTGAATATAACTGTGTATATTTATTGACTGACTGAGTAACTTACTCTCATCACATGTTCAGGGCTTTAGCAACAGATGTTCCAAATACAGCCTCATAATCAATGAGAGAATTCAAAATTTTAGTTTTTACATCTTCAACCAACATAAGCCTGCAGATCTCACAGCAAACCCAGTAGCTTGCTTCAGACGATGCAGCAGCTAAGTAACAAAAAACATTGAGAAACAGTAAGGCAATAAGGGCATTTAGGGAAGATTTTCCCCCCAGATGAAAGTAAAGAGGTAGTACTATTCCTCATATTTCCAAAAGAAACAAGCAAAAACTAAGTGAGCTTTTTAATTGAGCATTCTAAAAATAAGAGTGGCAGAAAAATACACTTTTTCAAAATCCATCAAAAGCTTTCCCATCCTTGTCAAAGGGAGATGTTTTACAATTTACTGAATGTTTAGCTTCAAAAGAATTTGACAAGGAAATCCTTGCAGGGTCAGATCCTAGTTTAAAAATTAAGAACCTCATACACGTCTATGTTCTTTGGTTCTACAGGCTGGCTGTCAGGCATTTTGCAGGCTACAATAAAAACAACCTCCAGAGCTGGAAGGTTAGGAGAGCACAGCAGTAAGATGAGGAAATTCCAGTTGTAATAAATCATATTTTTTCCAAAGAAACTGGAATGTCATTTTGTTTCTGTTGAAAATATTTATTCTAGATGCTATTTTGAGAAAAGGAAAACTTCCAGGAGGAAGTCAGAAGAACCGAAAAATGGATGTCAAATAATCACCTCCCTCTCAACACAAACAAGACCAAGCTGATTCTATTCACTCCCAAAAAAAAAAAACAACACCCCTGAACAGGGCTGAATTCTCTATCCTTTTCCAAAATAATATCTCCATAGAAGTTGTCCCCAGTACTAAACTGTTAGGAATCACTATTGATGAAACTCTAACTTTTGAACCCCACATCCTCAAAAAACATCAAAAAGTCACACCAGAAACCGAGTACCCTCTACAAACATAGCTATTACCTAAATAACAATGCCAAAAGAACACTAGCCTCTGCCTTCCTACTTCCATCCCCCCTATATGGTGCCACCATCCTCACCAATATACACTCTTCACTAAAAACAAACTTGATATATGCTACAATAAAATTGCTAGATTTGCAACAAATGCTAGATCCTCATCACATCACTGTTCCTCACTGCAACAACTAAACTGGCTTGAACTTCCACTCTATCTCAACTACCTCCACTTAATTACTGCACATAAAATAATATATAAACCAACAGCTTGTCCAGCTCTCTCCTCTATATTAACTCTGTTACATCCAAACAGACACCTTAGATCTGAAAACAAAATTCTACTTAAAGTCAATAAACCTCAACTTCCAGCTGGCCAAATGCTTTACTCCTTCACTACCTCCAAACTTTGGAATAACCTCCCAACCTCAGTAACCTCCATCTCATACCCTGCTCTCTTTAAATAATCCCTCAGACAACACCTCACTACCTGCTGGTTATGCCCATGCCAAAAATAACTCTTCTTCTCTTCTCACTACTTCCACTCTCTGGGGCTACAGGTATGCACTCTTAGCAGGTCTGCAGCCATATATATTACTGTTACTACACTGCCTAGACAGACCACTCTCTGGGGCTACAGGTATGCACTCTTAGCAGGTCTTCAGCCATACCTACAACTGTTACTACACTGCCTACACAGATTTAAACGCATGTAAATAATTGTATACGATGTTACTGTTTTTTCTGCCTCCCAACCAGTAATGTCTATGGCATCTATATGACCAAAAGTACAGGTTAATTACATCGATGGACTACCATAAAACTGAAATGGAATTGCTAAAAAACTGTAAATAGTGATACATTTTTGATATTTGTATTTCTGTAATGTTTACTTTTATGTGGAGCTTTTCTCCCTGGGCCTCCACTGAAAATGGGCTCACCTAAGCCCAGTGGACTTTCCTGATAAACAAATGCAATAAATATATAATAAATACCTTCCTTAAAGCCAGAATCTGTAGTCTAAGGAGAAATGATGGAATTTGTTAACCTTGATTCTACTAACAGTTCATCACACTAGGAAGCTTCAGAAGCTGAAGAATTTATTTTTCTTTTACTGGCATTAACCAGAATGTGATGGACTAAGAGCCTGAATGAAGTAGCCCTGAGCCAAGTCTAACAAATCTACCCTATCTAGAGTAAAGCAGATGAGGAAAAATAAAAAGAAGCAGAAAGTTTAACATTTAACAGGAACAGCCATAGGAGCAGATTAATTCATGTTAGGAACATCACCATGGGGGAACAGTCATCTTAGTCCACAGAGGCATACAAGCATTCCCTGCTCCTTCTTCTGAGACAGACAGCAGTGGTTCTCCCATGCCCACAGAGGACACTCAAACAGCCGTAGAGGATGTGTACAACCCCCAGTCCATGGTGGCTGAAGGGGCTGCACCACTGGGATCTAAGAAAGGTGATGAGTGGTCTGAGGAACTTGAAATGGCAACTGCAGGTCACCTATATGCAGATGAGTCAAGGAAGCAGCTTGCTGAATTGGCAAAGGCAATCCTGAATTTCTTTTTTCTTGTGTTGGGAGGAGGGAAGACTCTAGGAACTGCAAAGCTGTTCAATGGTAAGCCAAGAAAAAAGCCTGAAATGCGACATGCAATGTCAGCAATAGTTGGTAAAAGGCATGCATGAAAAAGTAGTGATTTCACAAAAAATACACAGTGACAGACACAAAAAACACCTGCCTCAGCCTCTAAAAATAATTTAGAAAATTATCAATAAAAAACTAAACTTCACTCTAAAAGTACTAAAAAGAATCATACAGCTTCAGCCGAAAAATGTCATGACAGTCCTAAAATCGTTAAAACCTATAATAAAACAAACAGTTATATGTAATAAGTATTGTTTTAGCCAGAAAAATAAATGAAGGTTTTATCCCTGGAGGGATATTATCTGCCCAGTAATGGAGAAATGCTAGCTGACCATCAATCCTTCAAAGCCTGCAAGAAGAATGGTCTTTGGTGGCAAGAAAGCTCCGAAGGGCTTGGTGCCTAGATGGCTGACTTTCTCCCTGCCTAGCTTGAGATTTCAATGGACTGTGTGTGTGGAAGGTTCCTTCATAGGTTTACAAGAGATTACTAGGCTAATGGCTCAACAGTCCACACAAGCCTAGCCAGTCTAACCCATATTTTATCCAATTTTTCTATCCGTAGGGGAAAGATAACAAGGGTCAGCAAGTGGAGGGTTGACTATTTTTACAGCCTGCCTCTGTCCATAAGGGGCATGGGCACCACCCCCCAGCAGTGAATTTGCAATTTCCCACCCACTGGTCCAGACTGTCTTGAAGATGGTCAGGGAAGGATTCTGCTTCATATGAATAGGAAACCTACATCAGTGGAGGGGCAATCTTTGGGACACATATCTTTCTCTCCAGCATGATCTACTCATGTCAGTGATCAGGTTTAAATCCCATGTGGGTAACCCTCATGCAGTTAGTTATGTGAATATGCAACATTTCCATCAGGTCTGGGTCAGAAACTGTCTTGTAAGTCAAGCACTGATCACTCTTCAGGGATAAGCAGGACACTTTGGAAACTGACTGGCTGTTATATCCCAGATAGGATATAACCCATGTAGTTTAGGCTACTGCAGCAGTGATCTAAAGGTGAGCATCACACTATTCAATTCAACTGTACTATGACTCCCCCAACACACACACACATTTCAAAATAGGTCAGTTTTATGTTGCTGCAGTAAAGCCATCACACTCAGCTACCTTCCCTATATCAACAGAGCAATTATATTTATTAAGCCCCTACTGAAGAGCTATATTTATCCAACCACTCAATGTCAGTGCATGCATGCTGGAAATGGGGGCATAAGTAGAAAACTTAAGAGCAAATCTTTAATACAAGTAATTCACAATGCACTTTCCATAAAGCAGTTCAATACAACTGAAAATTCAGTATAACATTGTCTCCATGCTTTTTGCTCCCTATACTAGATCAAAAGACATATGTTTTGCTTCAGACATAAACAGGATATGTTTGGAGAGACAGATATGTTTTTCACAGAATTCCCATTTCCGGAACAGGGTCCTCCCTAGCCCTATTTAGACACAACGTGAACCAATGGATGGGTAATTGGAAATTCACCCCTGATATGGTGCCTATGTCTCTGATGTAAATCAGCCCTTATATAAATCAAACTTGTGGGTCACATTTGGTTTGCACAGCTAGGCTTGTAAGGACCCTAGTGATTTTTAGCCTCGTACATCCCCATGAACCCAACTGGTTTCTAACTTACGCTGATAAATATGCAGTACAGTCGCCACAGCAAATGTATTAATGATAGGTGAATTTTTATCTACAATTACATCAGTTTGCCACACATATCTACAAATGTAATTTCTGCATATAAGGATTTCAACAGCATCATTTAGAAGAAAACTTTTAGTTATGTACTTACCATAACTTTAGATGTTTGGGATACATCTCGCCTACACATTCTGTACTGATGGGTTCGAAGCCGATCCTCGGCTCCGACTCGGCATGCTATACTATAGAGCGAAGTCTCTAATTGGCTGAGCTATTCTATATCCCAGGATGCACCACCACCAATTCCCCAGATCTTGTTTGTCCGCACACATGCACCTAAACATAAACATGCACAGCTGATATAACATTGTCAGATGTTTCAAGATGAAACGGTCGACCTCGAACCGTCCGGTCTCTTCTGATCTCCAAGGCAGGGGGAAGGAGGGTGGGTATTAGGAATGTAGGCGAGATGGATCCCAAACATCTAAAGTTATGGTAAGTACATAACTAAAGATGTTAGTGATCCTATCTCGCCTACATTCTGTACTGATGGGACAGCGTCCCTAGCACCTGATTCCTGGGTTTCTCACTGGAAAACACTCCTGAGAACTGTGGAACCGAAGGAAGCTCGCCCCTGAGATGCCACATCCAATTTGTAATGAGAAATAAAGGTGTGAGGAGAGGACCAGGTAGCCGCAGCACAAATGTCACTAATGGCAAGCTTAGAATGAAAAGCTGTAGAAGTAGCCATAGCCCTTGTAGAATGAGCTTTCACAGTGGTTGTAAGCTCTCTATTAGAAAGAAAATAAATATGACTGATACAGTCTCTGATCCACTTGGCAATAGTGACCTTCGTGACGGCTTTGCCCAATTTATTGTCTGAAAAGGACACAAACAACTGATCTGTTTTCCGTGTTTGGTGTGTCCTATCTAAGTAGAAACGCAATTGTCTGTGGACATCCAATGAGTGGAAGATATATTCTGCTCTGTATGAGTAATTGGGGAAGAAAACTGGAAGTTCCAAAGACTGTTGAAGACAGAAACTAGAACAAACTTTGGGAACAAAAGATGGATTAGGCCTAAGGGATACTCTATCCTTGTGAAAAACCAAGTACGGCGGTTTGACACATAGGGCTTGAAGTTCCGAAACTCTTCTGGCTGATGTAATTGCCACCAAAAAAGCAGTCTTCCAGGAAAGAAATTTCAAGTCAGAAGTTGCTGCCGGTTCGAAGGGGGAAGAGGTCAAGGCACCTAATACCAAATTGAGATCCCATGGTGGAGCAGGATGAGAAACTGGAGGACGTAGCAGCCCAGCACCTTTCATGAAGGCTTTACACAACTTATTGCTCATCAAAGGTGGGTCTATACTTTCATGAAAATTAGAAATAGCTGCTAATTGAACCTTAATGGTGGAGACCGAAGAACCTTGATTGAATAGGGAAGCTAAGAATTTCAAAACGTCCGCCACTGGGGCAGTAATGGGATCTAATCCCCGGAGTTGGGCCCAAATGGCGAACCTCTTCCATTTACTATTATACATCTTCTTAGTCGAATTCTTGTGGGCCGAGGACAAGATATGTATAACTTCTGAGTCCAAAACCTGGTTCCTGACTATAATCGGAAGTGGAGGAGCCAAGCTGTTAACTTCAGTGAGTGAAGGGACTGGTGAAGCTGTCCCGACTGGTGGATCAAGAGATCTGGAACCTGGTCCAGGAACCATGGACCGTCCAGTGCGTATTTCCGAAGAAATGGCAGCCAGACTTGACGAGGCCAGTATGGGGCAACTAAAATCATCTTGCACTGCAAGTGAATCGCCTTCTGGATCACCCTGGGGAGAAGGGGAACCGGTGGAAAGGCGTACAGTAAGCCGGTGGGCCAAGTTTGGACTAGGGCGTCCTTGGGAAACCCCCCCGGAACCGGGGTAAGAGAAAAGAACTGTAGACATTTCGTGTTGAGGGGAGTTGCAAAGAGGTTGCAACAAGGAGTTCCCCATCTTCTGAAGATCTGAGATGCTACTCTGTCGTTCAGAGACCACTCGTGCGGGGAGGGAATGGTTCTGCTCAGTCTGTCGGCTATCACATTGGATCTCCCCGGAATGTGTGTTGCTACCAAGAAACGGTTGGTTGCAACAGCCCAATTCCATACTATCATGGCCTCTCTGCAAAGAGGGTAGGACCTGGTCCCTCCCTACTTGTTCAGGTACCAGACTACTGACATGTTGTCGGACTGAACGGCAATCATACCCTGGGGGAGGTAGCTGTGTAGTGCTTGAAGCGATAGAAGCACCGCCCTCATTTCCAGTATGTTGATGTGTAGGGAACTCTCGACAGGGTGCCACTCGCCTTGGACTGACCTGCCCAGGTAATGTCCCCCCCACCCCGTCTGGGAGGCATCCGCAGTCAAAGTGGCCACTGGAGGAGGAGGAATGAAGGGTCGCCCCTGATCCAGGTTGGAGGACAGAAGCCACCAACTGAGGTCCTGTTTGCATGTCTCCGTGATTATAATGTGGTGACTGAGAGGAAGTTCCTGATACGACCACTGGACCGACAGGAGCCACTGGAGAATCCTCATGTGCAATCTTGCTAAGGGCACCAGGAGAACGGTAGCTGACATGGAACCCAACAGTTGTAGGGCCATCCTTGCTGGGGCTCGGCGTTTGAGGAGCAACGCTCGGACTTGAGATTGTAATGTTTCTATTCTCTCTGACCCGCATTTGCTTTGAGTCTATCTCTGCCCCGATAAACCGTATATGCTGAGATGGCAGCAACACAGACTTTGCCCAATTGAAGGTGATTCCTAGGGAGGTGCCTAGAGATATAGTGGCTGCTAAATTCTGTAATAGTTGATGCTTGGAGGTGGCAGTTAGGAGCCAGTCGTCTAGATACGGAAACACCTGGAATCCTAGACTCCTCAGGTGAGCAGTCACCACGGCCAAACATTTGGTGAACACCCTGGGGGCTGTGGTGAGACCAAAGGGCAGTGCGCAGAACTGGAAATGACTGTCTCCCAAGCTGAAGCGCAGATGTCTCCTGGACGCCTGATCTACAAGAATGTGATAATAGGCGTCCTTGAGATCTATGGAGCACATCCAAACACCTTTCTCCAGTAGCGGGAGAATGGATTGTAAGGTGACCATCCGGAACTTGGACTTCTTGACTGATCGATTTAGGTTGCTGAGATCCAAAATGGGCCTCAAGTCCACGGTCTTTTTTGGCACCAAAAAGAATTTTGAGCAAGTCCCTAATCCGGTCTGGTCTACGGGGACCGGTTGGACGACTCCTTTTTAAAGCAGCTTTGAAATTTCGATGGCTGCAATATCCCGTTGACTGAGTGGCGGGTCCGGGATTTTCCTAATTGGTGGGGGGGGGTGCGAAAAGGGGATGACGTAACCTCCGGCGATGATTCGGAGCATCCATCGGTCCTAAGTGATACTCTCCCAGGCCTTTAGGTGCCTCGAAAAACGACCCCCGACTGGCTCCGGAGCTGCGCAGTCGGGCAATCCTTCAGGGATGCTGAAAGGTTGAAGAGCCACGAAAGGACTCGCGGTCTCCAGTGTTGCGGGGGCCTCTGCCGCCTCTGGGATGGCGTCTTCCTGAAAAATTTCCCCCTCCTCTGCCTCTAGAAGGGGGATCATCCTGCTGTGAGGGGTAATTCTTCTGAGATTTACGGAACCACATTTTCCCTCCTCTTTTAGCCTTGGTATAAGGCCGAAAGGGAGAGGAAAACCGTGCCCCTACGGCAGTCAAAGTCTTACCCTCTTGTTCACAGCGGGTCAAGGTGTCCTTTACCTTGGGTCCAAACAAAGAGGACCCATCAAAGGGAGCGTCGGCAAAGGAAGACTTGAAGGCCTCCGCAAAATGACACAGGCGAAGCCAGGCTTGTCTCTGTAGAGCAACACCCGTTCCTGCCGCTCTACTCGCCCCCTCGGCTGCATACGAAATGAGCCTCATGGACGAGTTCGATATCAATGATAGAGTAGCCAACTGAGAGCTAACCGTCTGGGCCAACTGCTCAGGTAGGTTACCAGAGAGGGTATCTGAAAGTTCCTTGATCAGGTCCCTCTGAAGTCTAGTGAAGTGCGTCAGATAGTTCAGAGACCTTAAAGTAAAGGCCGCTGAAGTAAGGGTGCGCTTCCCGTACCGGTTCATGCTCCTAGACTCCTTATTAGGAGGATGGACGGACATCGAAGCCTCTGCTACATCTTGCTGGGTAGCAGATGCCACCACCAGAGCATCTACAGCCACACCATTGGTGAGAAATTCCTTTTCCGGGGGCGCTGACAAAAATTTGTTAGGGCGAGTAGGCACCGGTTCCACAGAATCTGGATGTTCCCACGCCCTTCGAGAGATCAAATCTTGGAGCGCATCGAAGGGCGGAGACACCAAGGGAGGCGGAGGGCTGAGCCCCGAAGGCCTTGAGGAACACCGACTCGTCAGAGGAAGGGGGTTTGGTCTGCCAGCCGCCTCATTGTTTGAGGACTTCCAGGATGTCCGCAAAGGAGACATTATCCGAGGACGACTTGGGGGACCCTTCCGCATCATCAAGATCGGTCTCCGAGGTGAGAGACTCATCAGGGAAGTCAACGTGCTTCCTCTTGCACTGTTTCTTTCTTGGGGGTTCCTCCGAAGACTCTTCAGAGGGACCTCCAGGAAGAGGGGGACCCCCAATGGGGGTGACCTCAGGCCCCAGGGCTCTGCTGTCTTGAGACAGGGGGACTACAAAGGAACCAGTCTCCGTGCCTAGGGAAGGTGCCGGGGAGACGGTGGAGGTAGCCAAAGAAGATTTGGCCAAAGCACTCCTCGTGGCTCTAAAGGCCGGACCCCCAGAATCCTGGGAAGGTCCGACCCCCAAAGCCATAACAGCAGACGGCACTCCCGCAGCCGACGCACCGAGAGAGAGGCTCGGAACCGAAAACATCGGTCCCGAAGCATCACCCCCGGGGCCGACCGAAGAGGTCCATGTACCGAACTCCGACCCGAAGGCCGGAGTTGGAGTAAGGGTCGGAGCCGACCCGGACACCTCCATCGGCTCCACCAGCACCAACTCCAACGGTGCCGAGGCTGTTGGAGGAGGAACCAAGGCTAAAGGGTGGACCATCGGCTCCGAAGCCGACTGGGCTGGAGCCGAAACTAACTTTTGGAAGACTGGAGACTGAAACAGCCTTTGGAGCACCCTGTCAATGTCCGAATCCGACATCTTGGAAGACCGGGAGGAGATCGAACGGATCCGAGTAGACTTCTCCACCGGCTCCGAAGGACTGGGGGACCGGCTCCGAATTGTCTCGATCAAAATCGGTGCCGAAGGAGACTCCATTGTAATTTCCCTCGGTGCCGAAGAGGCCTTCGGCGCCGAAGGGGAAGAGTCTGAGCGGGCAACTCTCATCGGCTCCGAAATCAGCGGAGCCGATGAAGGTGACCCGCCTCTCGAAGCTCCAGCCATCGGCTCCGAAGCCAGAGGAGTCGAGGCTGGAGGCATCGAGGCAGACCGTTCCGCCCTCGGCTCCGAAGTCCGTGGAGCCGATGGAGAAGCCTGCCGAGATTTCTTGGTGGTCAATTCCGACGGACTGGTCAGAGCCGACGATTTCTTTTTCTTTGAGGGAGAAGAAGAGGAAGATAAGGCCTCTTCAAAAGTAGGTTTGATAAGTCCTTTTAGTATCAATTTATTTTCCTCTCTTGGAGGACTCGAGAGGAAAAAGCGTGACACACGCTACAAGACTCCTGAAGGTGTTTGGGGCCTAAACAGTACACGCATAGGGAGTGATCGTCAGTTATGGACATCTTGTAGCTGTATCTTGTGCATTTTTTAAACCCTGAGGGTCTGTGCTCTTTAGACATAATTCCAAACAGTTAGAAAAACACAGGAAAAAAATGTATCTAACCCAGAACAATTTTACTTTACAGTAAACAAGAGAAGTCAACAAAAAAATCACACAACAGGAGGGCCAAGAACCCTCTAATTAAAAACGGGTACTTGACCACCTCACGAAACTCACACAAAAGGGCTCACTCACGCACGAGGGGAAGGCCCCTCTAACTTAAACGGAAACCTTACCCTGAAAGACAATTTTACCACAAAACAAAAATCAGAAAAACTCAATCATACACAGCGATAGCCGTTAAAACAGCTTTTGGTTAAATTTAAGAAAATTCCTGACAGAAAATTCTTATAAAGAAAGCACTTAGCTCAGCCAAGCTCGAGACCACGTCTTTCCTTGTAAGCGGCAAACGAGATCTGGGGAATTGGTGGTGGTGCATCCTGGGATATAGAATAGCTCAGCCAATTAGAGACTTCGCTCTATAGTATAGCGTGCCGAGTCGGAGCCGAGGATTGGATCCGAACCCATCAGTACAGAATGTAGGCGAGATAGGATCACATAACATCAATGGTTTCAGTGAAACAAGAGCATTCTTCTAATGTGTAACCTACGTCTTATATTACTTTGTACCTTGTTTTTATCTGGTTGTAAACCCCCAGATGAGCCTGAAAATAGTTAATATGGATCACATAACAAAATCAATCAATAAGCTACACAGCTTTTTTTAAACAAGAGGGGAAAAAAAGAAAATGTCAGTAAGCCATTATCTCCATTATTTTACACGTTGTAATGTAGAGCTTAGGAACTGCAACTAAATCATAGATCTCTCCAACTACTACCCTCAGCTACCAATTTATGGCACATCTGCGGTTTCCTGCAAAATGATAAATAAAAGATAGGGGACATCTGTGTACATGTACTTGTACTGCAAACTTAACAGTACATATTTTAAGTACTCACCATAATAGTAGATAATGGACATTTTCACTGATATTCTAAAAGTCACACACACACACACACACACACACACACACACACACACACACACACACACACACACACACACACACACACACACACCCCTGCTCTCCAGTGTTCATAACATGTGGATCATGCTCCTTTTGTAACATCTCCACCATCCATCTCCTTTTTGGTGTCAACCACTTGCAACTGTCCACTAGATGACAGCTATCACCTTATTACAAATAGCACTGATAAAGGAAAAACTTTTTAGAGCTCTAACCCCATAACCATAAAAACACCCTGCTTTTTCTGCCATGTCAAAAATTCATGCTCTAAGCGCTTCCCATTTGACCTCAACAGTGACAGTATAAACTCTACTTCAGTGCTTAACAACGCCTAGCTTCCTCTTTCACGATAATGCAAGGAATGTGAATAAAATCAGTAGGTACCTTATGTGCTTCTGACAGTACAGTGGAAGCAGCTAAGATCTCACTAATTCCTACATGGCAACCACCTATGTTCCAGCTTCTTTCTCCACTGATGAAGTTCAACTCACAATGTGGTCATCCACACCACTGCATAAGCACAACACACAGACCATGAACAGAAAAAAAATGATATATAAAAAGGCTATATATCATACATACATATATATATATATATATATATCGACACACATACACACGTGTGTATATATATATATATATATATATATATATATATCTATCTATACATACATACATATATACACACACACATACTATATATATATATACATATACACACATATTTCAAGTTCGTGTCATTCGAGTGCTTGTTTATATTTGTTTACCGGGGTAGTGCGCTAATCAGTATTTACCAATTTCAGGCTCAGCCCAGGAGAAATACAAAACATTTCACAAAAACAAAATCCGGCTCGGACATATTTCTTTCATACTCTTGGATCCAAGTCTAGAGTTCCTCCCCTTGCCCATAATGCCTTAGACCCCTGTATTAACTCAGATTGAGTTTGCTGCTCAATCAGAAAAATAGGTCACAGCCCACATAAAAGATACAGACAGACTACAGGCTTAAACAAGAACAGTGGTTCCAATACATCTAGCAGATCATAATCAAAAGAAAAGGAGAGGGGGAAGGGGGGGGAGTTGAAGAATGAAAATGAACAATACAGGCGCATAGTTATGGTAAATACATAACTTTTATATATGATGTTGTCATTTCCACTCATTCCTCAATGACTGGGACAGTCTCTAGCTACAATAACCTTCAGTGGCCCTCATGAAGGATTTTCGGAGTACCACAGAACCAGAGACAGCGCTGCTTCTGGAAATTAGATCCAATTTGTAATGAGCAATAAAGGTATGAATGAGCATTGGACCATATGGCTGCAGCATAAATATCAACAGAAGCTCTGGCCCAGAAAGCAGATGAAGTAGCCTTGGATCTAGTGGAGTGAGTTTTTGGAGGTTTCAGGAAAAGCAAGCCTCATTGAGAATAAACATATGAAATGCAACATGTTAACATTTTTGCTATAGTAACTTTAAAGACTGGTTTTCCTATCTACTGGGGGCAAAGGAGAAGAACTGATCAGTTTTTCTAAACACCTTTGCCCTATGAAGATAAAAACAAAGCTATCTATGCGCATCTAAAAGACAAAGCATACATTTGCTTTTATTACAAAAAATTGGAAAGAACACCAGTAAATTTTTTACTTGGTTGATGTTCGCCTCACAGCCTACTTTGGCCAGAAAAGATGGATTAGTACGTAAAGTGACCTATCTTTGTGGAAGATCAAATAAGGTGATTTTTGTGGAGAGTGCTTGGAGTTCAGAAAAGTATAGATGTGTACCTACCATAAATGTAGATGTTAAGAGTGTATTCACTGTTGCAGTCATTACTCTTGGGTTATCCTGCTGGTAGGCTACCCGCAGTCGGCCTGAATTCCAAAGTCTTAGTCCGGCAGCGGTTGCTATCGCCTCTTCCCTGACGTCAGTGCGCCAGGGGTATAAAAGATGCAGCAGATGCCATTTTCTTCAGTTTTTCTTGCCCCAGATGTCTGGTGCCCCCCAAAGGGTAGGCTAAATAAATTATGCCAATAAATATGCATGCACTAAAGTAAACATTTCCTTCATCTACAAGCAAATACACCGCATAGGTTGTATAGAAATAGAGAAGTACAGATAAGACCCAGCAAAAGAAAGGGGGATGGTGGGAGGGTAACCTGGACTGCAACAGTGAATACACTCGAATATCTACATTTATGGTAGGTACACAACTGTACTATGTTCATCGTGTTTCACTGTTGCAGTCATTACTTTTGGGTTGAATCCCAAAGCTGAGGATGGGTGGCTGGTCTAAATAGGATTAGGAGAAGCTAAGAGGCCCTGCAGAACTGCAGTGGCAAAGCCTGCTCTGGATTTAGAGTACAGAGGTAAGTGGTAGTGCTTGGTAAAAGTGTGCACTGAACTCCAAGTTGCAGCCTCTAAGATGTCTCTGGTTAGTACTCCCCTGAGGAAGGCTGCTGAAGTGGCTGCTGCTCTTGTTGAATGTGGCCTAATGCCCTTAGGCACTGGTTTGCCATGTTGTGAGTAACAGAAACAAATGCAACGGCCTATCCATTTTGAAATGGTCTGTTTTGAGATAACCTTTCCTTGCGATCCTGCAGCATATGCCACTAAAAGTTGCTCAGTCTTTCTGAAAGCTTTAGTTCTGTCCAAGTAGAAGCGTAGCTGTCTGTGTATGTCCAAAGAATGCAGAAGTCTCTCACCCTTGTTCTGTGGGTTTGGATAAAAGGTAGGCAAGTGAATAGTTTGGTTAAGGGCCACACTGAACACCACCTTAGGCATAAATGTAGGATTCGTCCTCAGAGAAACCCTGTCTGAATGGAAAATGATAAAAGGTTCCACAGCCATGAGTGCCTGTAACTCCGAGACTCGTCTTGCAGAGGTTATTGCTAGGAGCAGAGGTGTTTTCCAGGATAAGAATTTTATATCAGCTGTTGAGGCTGGCTCAAAAGGAGGCAGCGTGAGTTTTTCCAAGACTTAATTGCGGTCCCATGTAGGTAATGGTGCTCTCCTTGGAGGTCTTATGTTTTTGGCCCCTCTGGGGTACTGCCTTATAAAAGGATGGGGAAAGATAGGTGGTTCAGTACTGTAATGGGCTGAAATGGCAGAGCCAAGAATCTTAATTGATGAAAAGGATAGGCCTTTGTCCAGCATCTCAGATAGGTATTGTAAAATCTGAGGAATATTTGGTACAAACATGTCAATTCCTTGTTTCTGGTTCCAAGCACAGAATCCCTTCCATTTTTGTGCATAAGATTTTCTGGTACTGGGCCTCCTGGCCTCCAAAATAACATCTATTACAGCTTTGCAGAGAGGAGTGTTCTGAATGGCTACATTATCCACCATGCGGCCAGATTTAAGGTCCTGAGTTGGCTGTGTAGGATCTGATTGTTGTGTTGGGTGAGTAAGTGTTTGTGGAGGCTGTGTGTCTGAGTACATATTCAGGGACATCTTAGTTTAGCCAAAGCCATCAGGCATTTCAGTGAGAGAGAATTGTTTGAGGTCATTGGCTAACTGAGGTCACCTGGACTACATCTTAAACTAAGCACCTCATTGGTTCTTTTGAGATTTCTTTCTTAAAAGCTGTCTCAGGTTTCAACTTTCTGTTACCCAAGAAGTTCAGTTGTGAGTGTTCTGCCATTTCACACTGAGCTGATCGAAGGAAAGACACTGAGGAAACTCAGAGCTATAACATTAAGTATCCTGTTTTTTTGTTTATTTTGTTCTTTATTTCTTTGTTATTTATAGCACTTTGTGTACTGTGTATTTTTCTAGTTAGTTTCACTGTGTGTGAGGTATTAACTGGAAATTGTCCACTTTTATTAAGCATCTGTTGGGTTGTTTGTTTCTGATAACTTGTTGCAGTTAAACTCTTTTTTCTAGAGGCTCCTTTAGCTGTTTAAAACTTTCATTTAAAGGCTCACTGCTGCTTTTCAGCTGTGAGAAACATTTCTGCAGTTTGTTTCCCACCCTCCCTCACTGTTGGTATAGTGTTTTTACAGTTGGCGGCTTTGCAGTTGCCCGCCCCTAGTGTAAATTTGATCTGGGACCCTCCTCCCAGTCTAGTGTCATTACCTCATTCTACCCAGTACAGGGAGAACATTTGAGAAGGCCAATCAGCTTAGTTTCTGCTACTCCTTTCTCTTTTTCCACTTAATTTTTTTATCTGCTTTTACTGTATTTGTGTTTCTTCCTAAATTTATTTTGCTTTTGTGTCATCTTACAAGTACACAATTGTATTTATTACTGCTTGGTGTAACTCATTCTAAGCCTTTTAGTTTAAGCACTTGGGCTTCAAACCAGTTGTTTTACATTAAGAAGGTTTGTGGTCTGCACTGTAGTGGCAGAACAGGTAGCTTACATCCTTCTAAGTTGGAACTGCTGATTGAGGGCTCAGTGTCTGTTATTCTAAAAGTGTATTAATTCTGGTTGAAGCACTTGGGCTTCAGGCCAGTTATTTTACATTAAGAGGGTTCGTGGTCTGCACTCTTGTGGGAGGAGAGGCTGGACTCTGCCCTTCTGAGCTGGGAATTTCTGGTTAAAGGCTTATACTGCCTGCATATGTGAACTGCTTCTTACTGAAATTGGTACACCTTGTTTGCTGTAGCATAGACTAGATCCAGGCCTGCTGAATCTAGCTTTGTTTGTATAACTTGAGCACTAATCCAGGCATTCTTTAAAGTATTCAATTGTATTTATTACTGCTTGGTAGTAACTTGATTAAAGTGTAGCTATCATTCTAAGTCTTTTGGATTAAGCACTTGGGCTTCAGACCAGTTGTTTCACATAAGGGAGGTTTGTGGCCTGCACTGTGGTGGCAGGACAGGTAGCTTACATCCTTCTAAGTTGGGAACTGCTGATTAAGGGCTCAGTCGCAGTGGCAGCTGGTGACTTCAAATCAAAGGGGGGCTGCAGGGGATAGCTGAATGGGTGGGGTCAATGGGAAGGGGTGCAGCCAACTAGAAAGGGGAGGAGCTATGCTCAAAACCACAAAAACTAACTTTAATTAAATATGCTGCCCTGGGTGCCAAACCCTCATTATGAGAGTCCAATCAAGACAAATGAAGTGTAAAAGAATAAAAATATTTAAATGCATTGGCTGCATGACAGCTTACTTAATATCTAGATGGAAACAAAAAGGTTGTGAGGCATGAAAAAATAAATAACTTTTTAAATACATTACGGGAATGCCAGTCAAAATCAAATATAAGAAAAACAAGCAGCACTCAATTCAAACTACTTCTCCTTGCACTGCAGTTCTAATTATAATTTATATTCAGCTTTATTAAAGCACCAAGTAACATGCTGAAAGTAACAATCTCTGTGATGCCCCCACTTGTAAAAATGATTCTTATCCAAAACAGACCTGCTGCCTGACAACTATCTACTTGTTTCATGGGGAAAACACGCTCAAAGTAAAAATGAAAAGCAAACAAGAAACAAGCTCAAGATACATTGCTTAAATTATTACTATCTGTACAGGTTATGGACCACACATGAATGGCATTCTGTTTAGTTTACTGGTAAAGCCCTCAGAGATCACTAAAAGTCTCCAACAAGTGTAATGAGCTTAAAATAATGTAATCCTGTCCTTTACTACAAATACTGTCATATGCATTTCAATGTCCAATGCTTATACATTATCTAGTTAAGTATTCTCTGCATGGCAACAACAGAAAGGCTTCAATGTTGGCAATTCTTTAAAAGTATGCTTATTAAAGCTTACTTGCATGTTATGATCTTAAAGCATTGCTACTTAAAACACAGAGCAACAGGCACTTTGAGTAATAAGCATAAATCAACAGTACAAAAATATGACAGAAACCAGACCATTCTGCAAAATCAAGGACAGATGAAAAGCCACTCCTGTACTTGTGTCTACCTTGGATGGGGGGATACCCTGCACATTTACACTGCATAAATGTGACTACAACTCTTACCACACTTTTCGGCCACCAAACCAGGACCGAAACACTAAAGGTGGAGGAGTGTCAATATTCACCAAGGATATTCACACCACCAGTCTAGTTGGCCAACACAATGTGTCTGAAATTCTCCAAGTGCAACTAACACTAAGTAAGACTGCAATCCAAATTGTAGCTTGCTACAGATCCCCCACCATACCCCAAGATTCTCACTACACCTTTCTAAACATACTGGAAAATATTAAGATAGAACCAAACACCCTAATACTGGGTGATTTTAACTACCCTGCCATTAACTGGGAAAACTACTCATGTCCCAACAACTTTGCACAACGGTTCTTGGAATTCATAAATTCCAATGCCCTGGATCAACTAATCCATAGTCCCACCAGGGGCTCCAATATCCTAGCCTGGTCATTACCAACATGGGAAATCAATGCTCCATACCTATGGTCACCCCCCTCGTTAGTCAGGTCTGACCATAAGCTAATCACCCTTAACATCCACATCCCACCCCCACCCCCCAGTAAAGAAACCATCATAAAAAACTTCTCCAAAGCCAACGTCATGCTACTCAAGTCAGAAGTGACAAACTTCATAACACCCATGCAGACGGGAACTGAAAGTTCAACTGCTGAATCCTACACTAAGGCACTGTACGAGCATATCCACTCATGCATGAATCATGCCATCCCAAATAGAACCAAAATGCTCTCATCCAAAAAAAGGAAGCCAATCTGGTGGTCCCCTGCCATAAACAAACTTTACAACAAAAGGAAGAAACTTTTGCAGAAAAGAGGAAAATCCCAGGATGCAAAAACTCCTTACTAGCCTCAGTAAGAAACTGAGATGCCTCATAAAATCCTCCAAAGCTAGTTACGAAAATAAAATTGCCAAAGATTCCAAAGACAACCACAAAGCATTCTATAACTATGCCAAGAATCTAAATGGCAATGCTCAGATCTGCTCTGAGCTAAAACAGAATGGCATTAAATATACTGATCCAAAGGATATTGCCAATATCCTGGCAGATCGATTCAGTGCCAACTTCACCCCCCTCTCACCCCCTAAATGGCCCATCTCAATACCGGAAGATTGCCTAATTCCAGTAATAACAGCCACACAGGTACAAAACGCACTCTCTAAAGCCAAGAATACAGCATCCATGGGACCAGATGACATCCCGGGCTGTGTACTACATGGACTACAATATGAACTGGCACCTGTGTCATGTTTAATCATAGCCTCACCTCAGGTTTCGTGCCCACTGAGTGGCACAGAGCTACAGTTATCCCGATCCACAAGGGGGGATCCACCTTGGATCCCGGAAACTACCGTCCCATCAGTCTGACAAGCCTTATCTGCAAGGCCATGGAGCGTATTGTCATGGAACTTATAAACAAAGACATTGGCAACCTTCAAACACTGGACCCCACCCAGTTTGGGTTTGTGAAGGGCCGATCTTGTCTCCTGAACCTGATTGACTTCTTTGAATCAGTCTCCAGAGCCATGGACAAGGGTAAGGTGGTCCACACAGACTATCTAGACCTTGCAAAGGCCTTTGACACCATCCCCCACTCTGGAATCATAGATAAACTTACTAAGTTGGGCATTAATCCCTATGTCACCCAATGGGTTGCTAAATGGCTTACTGATAGAACCCACACTGTAAAAGTAGCCGACTCCAAATCCAGCTCCAGACAAGTGACAAGTGGAGTACCTCAGGGTTCAGTCCTGGGGCTCTTGTTTGGCATCTACTTCTCTGAAGTACAGGTCAACACTAAGGGACTCTGGCTAACAAAGTTTGCAGATGACTGCAAACTGGGAGCCATTATTGAATCCCCAAATGATGTGGATACTCTACAAAAGGGCCTTACAGAAACAGATGCTTGGTGCCAGAGCCATGGGCTCAAGCTCAATGCCAAGAAATGTATTGTTATCCCCTTTGGGAAAAAACATGTATCCATGAATTACCATATAGGTGGCAGTACACTAAACACAGAAAGTGTGATAAGAGACTTAGGGACACAGGTGGACAGTGGTCTCACCTTCGATAACCACATCGCCACAACAGTCAGGAAATCCTTCTATGTGGCACACCTCATCACGAAGGGCTTTTCATCCAGAAAGAAGGAGGTCATTGTCCCACTGTACTCATCCCTCATTCGACCCATTATAGAATACAACGCCCCATTTGGTATGTACCTCTCAAGACATCTGCAACAACTGGAAAGGCCTCAGAAATACCTCACTAAAAGAATCACAGGCCTAAAGCAGATGCCCTACGCTGACCGCCTTAAAAAACTCCAGCTATACTCTGTCGCATATCGTCTACTCAGAGGCGATCTCTGCTTAACATACAAGGCCATGTTAAACCCAGAGCTGTTGGACATGCTACACTTAAAGAAATCCCAATCCCTCAGAGCTACACGCTCCAGAGATCTAAACCTTGTCATCACAATAAACAAAACATGTTGGAGGGATAGGTTCCTGACCCAGAGACTCCCCAGACTCTGGAATAGATTGCCCATACATGTCAAGCAGAGTGCCTCTTTGGACCTCTTCAAGAGGAACCTTGACAATTGGATGGGAGAAAGGAAATTCACCCCAGGGATCACGTCAGTCGCCCTGCTAGACAGGGGTCCAGGAAAGTAAATAATGTGGGAAGAAATAGCCAGGGAATTGTTATGGCTAGGCTTGTATAGGCCCTAGGGCTGATAGCCTAGTACCAACCTATGAACCTATAACTGCTCCTTGCTTTGCTTGGACATATCTAGAGTCACTACATGGGGGAGTGGGGTGCAACACGTATGTCACAATTTGAAATGTCTCTGGCTGACGGTGATGGCCCTAACACATTTGTCATACCTCTCACCCTCAGAGCAAGAAATCTGGGCACAGCCATACATAGAAGTGGGACAAAGGCCCAAAAATAAGGACAATTTTTAAATATTGCTCTTATAAACTTAGAAAGATAATAGAATAGTAGGTCTTGCATTAGTATGAATTTTCTGAAGGATATGAAATCTGAAACTCAAATGCCTGTCATTATTTTCTAACTTCAGTCTTTAATGATTTACCACTAATTTGCCAAAAACACACAATTTTATGAAAAATTGGCCAAATATGTGATGCAACAATATAAAATAGCCACACAATACAGCTGGGAACCTGTCAAAGGGGAGACACTTTTTTAATATTAGTACTGCTAACTTGAGCAGCTGACAAAATAAAAGAGTCTACATGCATTTCTGAAATAAAAGTAATCGAGAACTCTGATTATTACAGTTATTTCTTAATTGTAAACCCTCCATGTTTTCTTCCAAAATTGCTATTTTGCAGAGGGATTATTAGGGGAAGAGCAACATTTTGAGCCAAATTCAGGAACAGTTGAGAGGTTTGGCTATGCCTAATTCTATAAAGCAATTTGCATGTACCTATCAACCTGTTAATGCAATAAATCTGGACAAGGCCAAATATATTGGGGGAACATATAAACAGTACTAAAAATTGCTCTTGTATAAACTGGGGCAGTTGATAGAACAGGTCTTACTTTAGCATGCATTTTTCTGAAGGTTATGAAGTCAACTAGTATGCCATTATTTAGTGACTTAATTCCTAAATTATTTGCCAGAAAACCACAAATTTTATGAGGAAAAAACCAAAAATAAGAAGCAAAAAAACTATTCATTCTTTGAAAATCTGGACAGTTGGGAGGTATATTTCAGCTGGGGCTGTCTAAGTTTGCCGTCCTTCCCCCTCACAAAACCATGGTCGAATGGAGCCTCCCCCTGCAGCCATTCCAATGATTCATTACTTTGCTATTTCACTCCATTTACCATAAACACTAATGTGCATACTGATTTACTTCTATGATGATTTGAACTTCATTTGAAAGTTTTATTTTGCATTTTACAGCACAAACACTAAGACATCTGCTAAACAAACTTGGCATTAAAACTTCTCTGCCCTTGAAACTCACATTTATTGAAACATTAAAACCCACATTCAAAGAAAATACATTTTACCCGTGGCAGATAAAAATTAATTCTGGGCTGTTTTCAAATCATAGGCCCCTTGCATATGAAACATACATGTGCTCTTTGATACACCTTCCTATTGCTTTGAACATTTTTCCAGTAAACAATGAAACAAAACTGCCCAATTCAGAACATTTCCATCATAAAAGTCTACTCAAACTTCTACAGTCCACTATTATCAGTAAATATGCACAATTCTACAGTCCACCATTATCAGTAAATATGCACAATCTTTGAAGTAGTAAAAAAGTCATCTAAATAATTCCACGTTAAATAAATCTGCAATGAAGAGGTTGCTGCTAGCAATCACCTTTATATTTCATGGTTTCATCGAAAAATAAAGTGCCTGATGCCCCTGAGGAATAAATTGCCTAAATTACATTAAAAATAAGCTAGTAATATTGCAATAGGAAATGGATGGCAAACTGATAACAGGCTCATAGTATCTTAACTTTCAGTACGGCAGCATTCACCCCTTATGGGAGTAAAACCAACAACCTTCTGCATCAAAAGCAAGTACACAACCTGTTGTGCTATTAGCAATGTGAGCTGACTTAGTATAATCAGCACTAAACTTCTCTTCCCCTGCAGCTCTCAGCTCCTTGTAAAATCTACTCAATACTCAACTGCATCTCAACTTCGCAGCACAAGAAGTCTGGAAAAAGCCAAATTTATTGGGGTGGGTCAAAAGAGCAAAAACCAGGGACACATTAAACATTGCTTGTATAATCTTGGAAAGCTGCTAGAATAAAATGCTGTGTTACCACCATACATTTTACTGCCAAGGTCCCTGTGCAAAAAAGAGTTAGAACAACATACCACTATGCCAAATCACCTGCTTTGTGAAAGAAAAATGCTGTGTTACCACTGTACATTTTACAGCCAAGGTCCCTGTGCAAAACAGTCAAGAGCAACATACCAATACGCCAAATCAGCTGCTTTGTGAAAGAGAGGAAGACTGAAACTTAAATGGCTATCATTTAATGAATTCAGTTCTCACCATAGCTGTCAACCTCTTAGCACAAAACACCTGGACAAACCCAGTAATGAGGGAATGCAGCCCTCAAACATATTCAGTGAATTCAGTTCTTGCCATAGTTGTCAGCCTTGGCACAAAAAAACCTGGACAAAGCCACTAACAGGTTACTACAGTCCCAAAAATAAGGGCAAATTTCAAATAGTCATCTTATAAACTTAAAAAATTGCTATAATAAAATGTTGTGTTACTATATATTTATTGCTAGAATAAAAAGTTGTTTTACTATGTATTTTCTGAAGACTATGAAGTCTGAAATTCAAATGCCTGTCAATTTTACTTCTGATGGAACAAAAACAATTTTCAGCAGAGGCCCAGGGAGAAATACTGTAGACACATGTCTTTGTAAAATGGCAGGACACCAGAGCAAATCCACACAAACACAGAAATAAGATGCAGACTCCACACAGAAGGCACCCCAGCCAAGAATCAAACCACAAATCCTATAGCTGTGACGCAACAATACTGCCACTGCACCATCAAATATGTAAGGAATTAAACATTCAGAAACCTGAAGTCTGAAATTCAAATGCCTGTCAATTTTATTTAACATTTGTTAATCAGGACAGTCTGACTTGGAACAAAAAAACTATTTTCAGCAGAGGCCCAGGAAGAAATAATGCAGACATGTCTTTGTAACATGGGAGGACACAAAAGCAAACCCACACAAACACAGGGAGAAGATACAGACCCCACAAAGAAGGAACCCCAGCCAAGAATCAAACCTGAGAACCTGCAGCTGTGAGGCAACAATGCTACCACTGCACCATCAAATAAAAGCAAACCCACACAAACACAGGGAGAAGATACAGACCCCACAAAGAAGGAACCCCAGCCAAGAGTCAAACCTGAGAACCTGCAGTTGTGAGGCAACAATGCTACTACTGTACCATCAAATATCAAGCATTGCAACATTTACAAACCACAGATATTATGAGGAACAGATCAGATCAAATATGAGGCAAAAATCTGCAATTTTTTTACAAATGGTGGTGGGTAGGAACTCAAGTCTTTAACACCTGCATACAGGGTACAGGGTTCAAGCCTGATGTATTCCCTACCACACCACCATGAGTCTAACCAGCAGTATATTGCACCTGGGGCATTTTCACACACACACACACACACACACACACACACACACACACACACACACACACACACACACACACACACGTAAATCACCATACATAAATCCAACACACTTACCTGCAAGTAAATCACCATACATAAATCCAACACACTTACCTGCAAGTAAATCACCATACATAAATCCAACACACTTACCTGCAAGTAAATCACCATACATAAATCCAACACACGTACCTTCAAGTAAATCACCATACATAAATCTAACACACTTACCTGCAAGTAAATCACCATACATAAATCCAACACACTTACCTGCAAGTAAATCACCATACATAAATCCAACACACTTACCTGCAAGTAAATCACCATATATAAATCCAACACACTTACATGCAAGTAAATCACCATACATAAATACAACACACTTACCTGCAAGTAAATCACCATACATAAATCCAACACACTTACCTGCAAGTAAATCACCATACATAAATCCAACACACTTACCTGCAAGTAAATCACCATACATAAATCCAACACACTTACCTGCAAGTAAATCACCATAAATTCAATGTCCTTTCTCCATAAATCCAATGCAAGTACATCCAAACCCTGCCCGCGACCTGTGCAATACATCCAAAGACCCGCGAGATCCAAACCCCGCCTGCAACTCCAGACCCACCCGCGAGATCTTCCCGACAACAGACTGCAGCAATTCCAAACTGCTGGTGTTGCAGTCCGACCCCGACGCATTTTCCCAGAGAGTCTATGCAGTTTAAAACTGCATAGACTTCTGGGAGCTCCATTCCTCATGTTTCCCTATCAGGACTGCCTGGAGCATGCGCAGAGGCTCTCAGCAGCAGTCCGGACTACTGCGGATGCGCGAAGTCCGCGAATTTTTAAACTTTTTTTTTCTTTTTTATTGATTTGTTTTTATTTTTATTTCTTTTAGTTTCAGTTGAGGGGGCTGCAGGCCGGCAGTCCAATAGCACGGGCCGCCCCTGGTCAGTGTCTGTTATTCTAAAAGTGTATTAGTTCTGGTTTAAGCACTTGGGCTTCAGGCCAGTTATTTTACATTAAGAAGGTTCGTGGTCTGCACTACTGTGGGAGGAGAGGCTGGACTCTGCCCTTCTGAGCTGGGAATTTCTGGTTAAAGGCTTATAGTGCCTGCATATCTGAACAGTTTCTTACTGAAATTGGTACAACTTGTTTGCTGTAGCATAGATTAGATCCAGGCCTGCTGAATCTAGTTTTGTTTGTATGCTTGTTGTTTGTTTGCTTGTTATTTCCCTGAAACACTAATTCCACCTAAAACGTGGCTTTTCAGCGGTTCTGTGGACCCCTAGTGATATCTGCATTGCTTACTGTACTTATTTCCTTGTTTCACTTGAAAGAAAGTTACTGTTTGTCGTTTTTGCATTTAAGTTACCTGTAACACATTGCATTTAAGTTACCTGGCACTTGCTCACTAAGTCAGCACTAAAAAATTAAAAGCACTACACCCTCACAAACTCCCCTTGAGTACCTTGTTTCCCATTGGCCCTTTTTTCAATTATAAAGGAATTCCCAATACTATTCTAGCATGTCCAAAGGTCAGTTGTCAATCTCCTCTCCGGTCCAGCTGGTGAATCTAGGAATCTTGAGGTAATGTTACAACTGCCTCATGTACACAGACAACCCTCTCCTCCTCCCAACAAATTCCAACACATGTGAGAGATGCAACCATATAGCCAAACTGGAGGCTAAGCTCTCTCAACTCAGTACTGGTGTAACCAGTCAGGAGGAGAAGGAAACCACACTCACTACAATTCCAGTCTCACATAGACCTACCACGACAGCAAACCAAACACATAAACACACAAAAACATACTCGGAGGCTCTAAATAAAAATCTGCCTAAGCAGTAGAGACCTCCAAAGCAGACACCCAAGCAACCGTTACCCCAAAACAAAACACGTGCAACACATAGCTCACAAAGCCAGTGTGCCGAACAGTCACAGCCCTTAAGGCTAAACAACACACCTGATACACTTGTAATAGGTGACTCTATCGTCAGGCACACTGACGTCCTGCTCACCAGGCTGAACAAGGAGAAGGTCACGGTGAGCTGCCTGTCGAGCGCTAGGATCCGCCACATAACACAAGCACTCAGGTCACTCCAAGGCAAGTACAAATATGACTCAGTCATTGTCCATGCTGGTGTGAATGACCTGAGACGTACCTCCCTGGACTACATGAAAAGAGACAGAGGAGCTCTCTGAGCATGTAGCCCAGGCCGGTATGACCCTGACCTTGAGAAGCATCTTACCCTCACCAAGAATGATGCCACAATATGAAGACAAGATGATCAATTTCAACAATTGGCTTAAGTATTGGTGTCATTCAAAGGGGATCCAATGCCTGTCAGCCTGGGATGACATGCTCGACAAGCCACGATGCTTCACTAGGGACGGCTTGCACCTGTCACCCCTGGACTTTCGGATATTGGCAAAGGCTCTTGCTACCCCAATAGTGCCTTTTTTAGGCAAGGCTCAAAAGACAAACCCACCTCCATAGGTATCACAAGGGATAAGAAACTAAGAGTAATGCTATTCAATGCCAGAAGTCTAAACCTCAAGATGCACGCACTCAAAACTCTTCTTAGCATGGAGAGCATCGATATCTGTGCAGTAACAGAAACCTGGTTCAACGCTCCCGAGAGCACCCAAGCACTACCAGGTTATACCTCATACCATGCTTTTCGGCCCCAAAACTTGGACCGAACCACAAAAGGAGGGGGAGTATCAATATTCGTCAAAGATACCCACACCTCCAGGTTGGTGGCACAAGACGAAGCATCAGAGACTATCCATGTGCAACTAACAGTGGGTAAAACTGACTTCCAGTTTATAGCCTGCTACAGACCACCCTCCCAAACCCAGGAACCCCACTCGGCCTTCCTGAGAACACTGGAAAATATGAAGGTCTCTCCAAACACCATTATATTGGGCGACTTCAACTACCCAAACAGACTGGGAGCATTACTCTAGCTCCAACACCCTAGCCCACAGGTTCCTAGAATTTATAAAATCAAATGCTATGGAACAACTTGTTACCACTCCCACAAGAGGGCAAAACATACTGGACCTGATCATCACCAACATGGGGACTCTATGCTCCAGACCAGAAGTGTATCCCTCACTGGTAAGATCAGACCATAAACTAATCTCACTGGACATTCACATCCCGACCCCACCCCCTGCCCAGAAAACCACAGTGAAAAACTTCTCTAAAGCAAATTTCACACTCCTCAAAACCGAGGTGGAATCCTTCAAAGCCCCCGGGCCTGTGGAAAATACGGCCCAGACCGCAGAATCCTTTATAAATGCATTCTATGAACACCTTCAGGAATGCATGGATCATGCAATCCCAAATAAAACCAAGACCAAATCCTCCAAAGGCAGACGTCCTGTCTGGTGGACCCCAGCCATAAACAAACTATACAATAGAAGGAGGAAGCTACTACATGATAGAGCAAAATCCCAAAAAGGGAAGGCATCTCTGATCAGTATTAACAAAAAACTATGGGCACTCAAAAAATCATCTAAGGCCAGCTTCGAGAGAAAAATTGCACAGGACACTAAGGATAATCACAACGCTTTCTTTAGTTATGTTAGGAACCTGGGTGGGAATTCCCAGATATGCTCAGAATTAGTCCAAAATGACAAAAAAATACACCGAACCCACAGACATTGCCAACATCCAAGCTGACAGGTTCAGCGCAAACTCCCCCCCTCCCCATCAAAAGGGCAAATATCTATCCCAGCAGAGTGCTGCCCCCTTGACATCTCAGATGCTCAGGTAAGAGCCGCCCTCTCCGAAGCAAAAAACACAGCATCAATGGGACCAGATGGTGTCCCGGGCTGCGTCCTACATGAACTCCAAGAAGAGCTAAACCCAAACATAAAAATAGAAGTTATGTTCTTACCATAACGTTCCATGTTAGTTGTCTTCTTCTCGCCTTCTTCTTGCTGGATGGGTTCGGAGCCGACCTTGGCTCCGACTCGGCCACTCTAAAAGCTCGAGAGTTGGTTCCACCGGCTCGAGGCTCCCCTTATATCCCACAATGCTAGGCGAGAGTTACCTCAGATCTCGTTTGTAAGCTAACCCAGCTTATATCAAAAACAGTATAACTGTGAAACAGAATCCACCTCTAACAGCAGGAAGAAAAAGGGGTGACCTATATCCTGAAACAAGAAAATATGCATAATAGCATATGACTAAGAAAGAGGTGGTAGAAAGAGAGGTCACGATCACAACTCCTCTAGGTCTGTCCAGGCCAGGGGAAGGAGGGTGGACGAAGAAGAAGGCGAGAAGAAGACAACTAACATGGAACGTTATGGTAAGAACATAACTTCTATATGTTAAGTTGTCTATCTCGCCTTCATTCTTGCTGGATGGGACCGTCCCTAGCACCTTGTCCCGGTGGCCTAACGGAACAGACTCCTGAGAACAGTGGAACCAAAATTAGCTCTATGCCTAGAAGCTAAATCCAACTTATAATGGGAAATAAAAGTGTGAGGAGTAGCCCAAGTAGCCGCTGCACAAATGGTGTCAATAGGCAGTCTGTCTTGGAAGGCTAGAGAAGTAGCCAAAGCTCTGGTGGAATGGGCTTTAGATTTATTAGGCAGTTTTGGTGTCTAATCTCATAAACAAGGGTAATCAGAGATGTTAGCCATCTGGATAAAGATACCTTTGAAACTGGAAGTCCCTTTCTGCTTTCCGTGATAGGAGACAAACAGCTGATCAGATTTTCTGAATAGTTTCGTCCTGTCCAAGTAGTACCTTAATTGACGATGAACATCCAGGTAGTGTAATTTTGTTCAGACCTATTTGAATACTCCGGAAAAAGACAGGGAGGTCAATGCATTGGTTTAGATTTGATGTTGAAACCACCTTAGGCAAAAAGGACGGGTTAGTTCGTAAGGAAACTCTGTCCTTATGGAACACAAGGTAAGGAGAACGACAACTGAGTGCTTGAAGTTCTGAAATTCTTCTAGCTGATGTGATAGCCACCAGAAAGAGAGTTTTCCATGATAATAACTTTAAAGAACATGAAGCTGCAGGTTCGAAAGGGGAAAGAATCAAAGAAGCAAGAACTAAATTTAGGTCCCAAGGAGAAGGAGGATTTCTTACAGGAGGTCTGAGAAGAAAAACTCCTTTCAAAAAGGCTTTGCAGAGTTTGTGGGACATTAGGGCAGATTCAGAAATACCCACATGGAAATTAGAAATAGCTGCCAATTGAACCTTAAGAGTAGATGGAGATGAACCTGCATGGAAGAGTTCAGCAAGAAAATCAAGGACTAGTTGGATGGATGCGTGAAAGGATCTATGTCCTTTCCTTGTGCCCAATATGAGAAGCGTTTCCACTTACTCAAATAAATCTTTCGAGTGGAAGATTTATGGGAAGCTATCAAAATATCTCTAACAGAGTGAGATAATTGAGGAAGCCTGGCTACGGTTGGAAGTGGAGGAACCAAGCAGTGAGGTTCAGAGAGGGGAGGGAGCGATGAAACTGACCCGATTGATGGATCAAAAGATCTGGAACTAGGTCCAGATTCCACGGTCGCCCAAAAGAAATCGATGTAGAAAGGGGAACCACACTTGTCGAGGCCAGTAAGGAGCAATGAGGATCAATGAGGCCTTCTGAGCGATAGCTTTCTGTATTACTTGAGAGATCAGTGGGAAAGGAGGAAATGCATACAGAAGTCCCCGGGCCAAACTTGGACTAGCGTCCCTGCTGGGTTGGCCTGGTAAAGGGAATAGAGTGAAGGATTCTCTGCACTTGCTGTTTTGGGGAGTAGCAAAAGATCGCAGCAAGGCTGACCCCACTTGAGAAATATCTCTCACTACAGAGACTTTCAGAGACCACTCGTCAGGCATAAGAATAGCTCTGCTCAACTTGTCCGCAATGTGATTGGACTTCCCGAGGATGTGCGTTGCTATCAGAAAACGCTGAGAAGAAATCGCCCATTGCCACAGTCTGAGTGCTTCTCGACACAGGGGGTATGATCTGGTTCCGCCTTGTTTGTTGATGTACCACACTACAGACATATTGTCTGTCTGGATTGCAATCGTTCCCAAGGGAAGAGAGTCTTGAAGGGCTTGCAACGCTAAAAGCACTGCTCTCATCTCCAGAACATTTATGTGCAAGTGGCATTCCTTTGGTTGCCATGTGCCCTGGACTGTCCTGCCCTGATAATGCCCCCCCCCACCCGATCAGGGAGGCATCCGTTGTCAGAGTAGCAACCGGAGGAGGTGGAACAAACGGTCTCCCCAACAGGAGCTGGGGGGAAGACATCCACCACATGAGATGCTTTTTGCACGCTTGCGTGATCATAATGGTGTGAGACATTGGAAGTTCCTGGTATGACCATTGAGAAAAGAGCATCCACTGAAGGATCCGCATGTGGTATCTGGCCAATGGGAGGAGAGGTATGGCTGCCATGATTCCCAACACCTTTAGAACTAACCTGGCTTTGGCTCTGTTGTTGTTGAGAAGAAGTGACACCAATTTTTGAATGTCTGATATCCTTTGGTTCGTTAGAGTTGCAGACATGTTTACAGTATCTAAATTTGCGCCTATGTAGGTAATAGTACGACAAGGCGACAAAACAGACTTTTCGCAATTTATTGAGATACCCAGTTTTTGACAGACGCGAAAAGTGTAATCTCTGGCCATCAGAAGGAGATGCTTGGTGGGAGCTGTGAGGAGCCAGTCATCCAAATATGGAAACACCTGGAATCCTTGTCGTCTCAGGTGAGAAGCTACCACTGCCATGCATTTGGTAAACACCCGGGGGGCAGTGGTGAGACCAAAGGGCAGGGCCCTGAATTGAAAATGACTGGTTCCCAGCCTGAAGCGGAGGAATCTTCTGGAGCGCCTGTTCATTTTATGTGATAGTACGCGTCCTGAAGGTCTATAGAGCACATCCAGTTTCCTTTTCCCAATAGGGGAAGAATGGATTGCAGCGTGACCATCCGAAATCTTGTTTTCTTGACCGATCTGTTCAAGATACTGAGATCCAAAATTGGTCTCCAGTCCCCTGTTTTCTTTGGAACTAAAAAGAACCTTGAGTAGATTCCGGATCCTTGTTGGTCTGCTGGCACTGGCTGAATAGCTCTTTTTGCAAGCAGTTTTGAAATTTCCAAAGCTGCTATATCCCTTTGAGCGGTGGAACATCTGGAAGGGATTTTTTGACTGATTTGGAAACGAAGAAAGGGATGGAATAACCTTCGAAATGATGGACTGTACCCATTTGTCTTGTGTCAAGGATAGCCAGGCTTCTGGGTACAGTGACAATCTTCTCCCGACTGCCTCCGAAGATGGGCAGTCGGGCAACACCTCAGGGATGCTGAAAGGGCTTGTCAGGAAAGGCTTCCCGATTGCCCTGGTTCTGCGGACCCCCCCTGCCCCTAGGGCGACGTCTACCATTGTTATTCCCACCTCTGCCTCTGGTAGGAAAACGACTCTGTGCATCAGGCGAAGTCCCTTGAGATTGTTTACGGAACCACATCTTTCCACCCTTCTGGCCTTTGGGGTAAGGCCTAGAAGGAGTCGAAAAACGGACTCCGACGGCAGAAAGGGTCTTGCCATCAGTCTCGCACCTAGTCAGGGTTTCTTTCACTTGAGGACCAAAAGAGATGATCCATCAAAAGGGGAGTTCGTGAAAGACGTCTTGAAAGGTTCCGCAAAGTTGCATAGCCGCATCCAGGCGTGCCTACGTAAGGCTACCCCTGTTCCTGCGGCTCTGCTCGCTCCATCGGCCGCATAAGAGAGGAGGCGCATGGAGGAGTTGGAAATGGAATTAAGGATAGCCAGCTGCGTGTTCATTTTTTCTTGGAACCCCGCAGCTGTAGGGTCCTTCAACATCTCACTCGCTTCCTTGACCAAGTCCCTTTGAAGCCGAGTGAAATGGCACAGGTAATTCAGCTTAACGCATGGTAAAAGTCGCTGAGGAGAACATCCGCTTCCGCACCTATCCATGGACCTAGATTCCTTGTTAGGTGGATGGACAGGCACTGAAGGATCAGCCAGTTCCTTCTTTGTGGCGGCAGCTACCACCATAGCATCCACAGAAACTCCTTTTGATAAAAATTGCTTGTCTGATGTAGCTGTGATGAATTTGGAGGGTCTCCTGGGAGTGGGGTCCACTGAATCAGGAGCCGCCCATGCCTTTTAGCAACCACCTGCATGAGGGGGTCGAAGGGGGGACACCCAGGAGGTGGAAGGACGAGAGCCAAACGCCTCAAGATACACAGATTCGCCCTCTGAAGGGTTGAGGGCTGGCCAATTTCCCTCTGTTTAAGGATCTCCAGAATGTCTGCAAATGAGACATCTTCAGAAGGGGAACGGGGAACCCTCAGAATCATCCAGATCTGTGTCCGACGTGATAGACTCAGGTGAGTCAATGTGCTTCCTCTTGCACTTCCTCTTCCGAGGGGGCTCTTCTGCCAAATCAGGAGAGGCCTCGAAGAGGATGAAATCCCCAAAGGGGCTCCTGAGGAGCTGGCTCTCTGCGGTCCGGGATGAGGGAGTGAGTCGACTTACCCTGAGGCAGCATAGAGGGAGGGGCTGACGGAGCCAACTGTGGAGTAGAGCCAGGCTCTAACACACTCCGCATGACCTCGAAGCCCCCTGTCAGGCAGAGCCAGAGGTCCCCGCCCGAGGAGCTAAGGACCCCCTCGGCACCGACAGTGATGGCTCGAGGCCGATGTCGGAGCCGAACTCACCAGCGCCAGCACCGAGAGGGAGAGGGGGTCGGACAAGGGTCCGATGCCACTCACCCCTCGAGCCAACGAGGGAAGTCCGGCGCCGAGATTCCTCCACGGAAGAAAACGGAGCCGACGGAGCCGAAGACAATTGTCTCGGCCCGGTGACCACAGTCTCGGTTCCGACACGACCCGCCCGAACTCAAAAGAGTCAAGGAGGAAAGAGTTGATGGACGGGCAGGCACCGACTGATGAGTCGGGCTCTGAAGCATCTGGGCAAGTGCCTCGGACTTAAGTAGTCGACTCACCACCCTCTGAAGGTCATGATCGGAAAGCCTCGATGACCTAGAGGAATGAGACCTTTGGCTCCATTCAGACAGCAGGGGAGATCCTGGAGCCGAATGAACGGAGCCAAGAGAAGGTGACCTAGACCTCTTTCTGGTTGTTGGCTCCGTAGCTTTTGTCGGTGCCGACACAGGTACCTCGATAACCTCGGCTCCGGAGCCGAGGAAGCCACAGAAAGTGTGGACTGAGTCTTATCGGCTCCAGCCGGAGCCGATAAAGGCAAAGGTTGAACAACCTGAGGTCTCGGCTCAGAAGCCGGAGCCGAAGACCTCGATGCCTTAGAGGGCTTCCCTGTTGAAACTGACAGGGAATCCTCTGGTTTTAACAAGCCTCTCAAAATTAACTTGTTCTTTCTCTCCTGCAGGACCCTGGGGCTGAAGCCATGGCAAACAGCACAGGAGTCCTGCAGGTGCAAAGGCCCCAGACAGCAGACACAAGAAGTGTGAGCCTCTGTCAGAGACATTTTCTGACAGCACGCATCACACTTCTTGAATCCAGAGACCTTTGCTTCCTTTGACATTATCCTAACTGACAGGTGTACACTAACACACACCAAACACACAGTTATACCCTGTCAGAAAATTATTAATACTAACAATTTTAGTAAAAATACTAGAAATTAAGCACAAAAAAGTTAAAGAAACTACACAAACACACCCTAAGGAAGGGAAGGCCAAAGGCCCAAGGGAAGAACCAGCAGTTCTTTTAAAGAGAAAACGGGGAAAAATAGGGTCGGGGATAAAAAACTATATCCTACACTAATTTGTGAAGAATTAAGGTTAAAAGGGGAAAAAAGAATAACTTTTTAGTATAAAAAGCTAACACTCACCAGGAACCGGTAGAAGCAACCAACCTCGAAGCTGTAGCGGCAAACGAGATCTGAGGTAACTCTCGCCTAGCATTGTGGGATATAAGGGGAGCCTCGAGCCGGTGGAACCAACTCTCGAGCTTTTAGAGTGGCCGAGTCGGAGCCGAGGTCGGCTCCGAACCCATCCAGCAAGAATGAAGGCGAGATAGACAACTTAACATCTACTGTTGAATCTCAGCCTTACTACAGGATATACCCAAAGAGTGGCGTACAGCAACAGTGGTCCCTCTCCACAAAGGTGGTGCCTCAACGGATCCTAAAAACTATCGCCCCATAAGCCTGACTAGCTTGGTCTGCAAAGCTATGGAAAGGATCATCATGGACCTCATAAATAAAGATATTGGGGACCTACAGATACTGGATCCTACCCAGTTCGGCTTTGTTAAGGGCAGATCCTGCCTCTTAAACCTGGTTGATTTCTTTGAAACAGTCACCAAGGCCATTGATGAGGGGAAGGTGGTCCACACAGCCTACCTGGACCTCGCAAAAGCCTTCGATACAATACCCCACTCGGGCATTATAGATAAGCTCACCAGTTTAAATATAAACCCCTATGTCACTAGATGGGTTGCAAACTGGCTCAAGGACGGAACCCACATGGTTAGAATTGCTGGAGCCATGTCAGACTCCAAACCAGTTACAAGTGGTGTCCCACAAGGCTCAGTCCTGGGACCTCTTGTTCGGTATATATTTCTCGGAGGTACAGGCCAACACGGAAGGACTGTGGCTGACCAAGTTGGCAGATGACTGCAAACTGGGCGCCATAATTGACTCTCCAGCCGACACAAGCATCCTCCAAAAGGGCCTCATAGAAACAGACAACTGGTGCCAGAGCCATGGCCTCAAGCTAAACGCCAAAAAGTGTATAGTCATCCCCTTTGGCAAAAACAAAGTGCCCACAAATTACCACATAGGTGGTAATCCATTAAGTACAGAAGAAGTAATTAGGGACCTGGGGACCCAAATTGATGGCAATCTCTCATTTGACAACCACGTGGCCAAAGTGGTTAGAAAAACATTTTATATAGCCCACCTAATCATGAAGAGATTCACATCTATATCAGGGGAGATCATCGTGCCTCTTTACTCATCCCTCATCAGGCCGATAATTGAGTACAATGCCCCTTTTGGGATGTACCTTACCAGACACCTGCAGCAACTGGAAAGACCCCAAAAGTACCTCACCAAGAGGATCAAAGGGCTCAAACAGATGCCATATGCTGCCCGGTTAAAGAAACTCTAGCTCTACTCAGTGGCATACCGCCTGCTCAGAGGCAATCTGTGCCTGACGTATAAGGCCATGTCCAACCCGGAATTAATGGACATGCTGCACCTCAGAAAATCCAAATCCCATCGAGCTACGCGCTCGACAGACTTGAACCTCAGCACTGAAATAAATAGGACATGCTGGAGGGACAGATTCATAACCCAGAGGCTCCCTTCACTCTGGAATAAAATCCCAATCCCGGTTAGGCAGAGTCCCTCATTGACTCTCTTCAAGAGGAATCTTGATAAGTGGATGGGAGATCGTAGGTTTACCCCGGGTATCACTTCTGTGTCACTGTTAGACAGAGGCACAGTATACTAACCTCAAAAAAGGGCATAGCAAAAATAATTTAAAATGGGTGGCGAAAGCCAAACACACTCTGGCTAGGCTTATAAATGCCCTAGGGCAGATAGCCTAGTATGAACCTATGAACCTAAGTGAGAAGTTTGAGGCAATGTCCAGGCTGGACCATGAGACAAGTTCTTTAGGATTGGGTACCAATGCTGGCGTGGCCAGTCTAGGACAATAAGTATAATTTTTGGCTTCTTTTGTCTGACCTTTCGGAGTACCTTGGGGAGTAGAGGCAGTGGAGGAAAGGCATATACTGTTAGGTTTTGCCAGCTGAAGGATAGGGCATCCACTTTCCATGCTTGTTTGTAATAAGTCCTTGTGCAGAATCTCTGTAGTTGGCAGTTGTGAGGGGAAGCAAATAGATGTGTGAGCATCCCCATTTCCTTGTTATCATGCTGAAGACTTGTGGATCCAGATTCCACTTGTGGGGATCCATGAGGTTTCTGCATAGTTCATCTGCCAGAGTATTTATTTTTCCTGGCAGGAATTCTGCTTGCAGGTGAACTTGAAAGGTCAATGCAGTGTCCCACAAAGTCATGGCTTGTCTACAAAGGGGGTAAGAATGTGTGCCTCCCTGCTTGTTTATGTACCACATGACTGTAGTATTGTCCGTCTTTATCAGTAGTTGTCCTGGATGAAGTAGATCCTTGAAAGCGGTCAGGGCATTCTGAACAGCTAGCATCTCTTTTTGATTGATATGAAGATGCATCTGGCTTGCGGGCCATGTGCCCTGAATACATTTTCCTGCTATGTGGACCCCCAGGCATAATCTGATGCATCCGTTGTTATTGTCTGCCTGATTGTGGGTAAAGTGAATGGCTGTCCCTTGTTGTGGTGACAGACCTGTGCCCACCATCAAAAATCCTGTTGCAGGCAGGGAATGAAGGTAATTAATGTTTCCAGGTTGTGGCAATGTTGAGTCCAAACACTTTTTAGATACCATTTAGTTTCCTCATATGCAGTCTGGCATATGGAATTAGCAGGATGCAGGATGCCATGAAGCCCACAGCCTGCAGAATTTTTCTTGCAGATAACTCGGTCTTTGTTGCCAACATTTTGAAGTAAGAAGTCAGTTGCCTTTGTTTGTCTGGTGTGAGATAAGCCATCTGGGCAGTAGTATTTAAGCTTGCACCCAGGAATATTATCTCTTGAGAGGGTACTAGTTTTGATTTTGTTTTGTTTACAGTGTACCCTAGGCAAATTAGTAATCTTTTTACAAATGCCTGATGCTTTAGTAGAATGTCTTTGTTCTCTGCTTGAATAAGGCAGTCGTCTAAGTAAGGATATATTTGAATTCCTCTTTGTCTGCAAAATGCAATTACTGGTGCCAGGCATTTTGTGAATACACTGGGCGCAGTAGTAAGCCAAAGGGTAATGCAGAGAATTGGTAGTGCATTGAGCCAGCTATGAATCTGATGTATTTTCTGCAAGCTTGTCTGATTGGGACATGCAGGTATGCCTCTTTTAGGTTCAAAGTTATGAGCCAAGCCTTCTTGCCCAGCATGGGCAGTAGCTGTTGCAGTCAACATTTTGAATTTTGGAACGTCCAGAAATGTGTTTAGAATAGACAGGTCCAGTATTGGTCTCCAGGCTTTGTCCTTTCTGGGTACCAAGAAAAGTCTCGGAGTAAAATCCTTGTCCCTGCTCTTGTTGTGGTACTCGCCGAATGGCCCTCATGTCCATGAGGGATGAAACTTGCATTTGTGCCTCTGCCCATTGAGTGTGTGGCAGGTCGGGCATACCTTTTGTCCTTGGCAGGGTGTGAAAGTGGAATCTGTAGCCCTGAGACACTATGTTCAAGACCCATTTGTCCTGGGTGATCATGTGCCAATGTTGTGAAAAAAGTGCTAGTTTTCCCCCTAAAGAGGCTGCCAAAAGATAAGTGCTTGGTTCTGGCAGAGGAAAGTCATTGGGACTGTTTCCTCTATGGCTGTGATTTGTCTTCTCCGCTTTTGTAGGTACAAGCACCCCATTGTTTAGGCCTGTATGAGCCTTGGGGCTGGGATCTGCCTCTGGGGCATCTGTATCTGCCTCTTTGTGGCCTGTCTGACACTGGAAAGGACCAATTCTTTGTAGTTCAGTTCCTGCTAAATCTGGGAGGCTGCACCTGGAAGAAATCCTTAACTGTCTGCATAGATTTTGCTTTATCCTCCATTTACTTCAACACCTCTTCTGCTTTAACACCAAACAAAGTATCATGCTGTAATGGAGCATCTAATAATTTTGCTTTAACATGATCAGGCAGATTCTGTTCCTTTAACCAAGCATGTCGCCTAATGACAGAACCCATAACAGCGGCCCTGCAAGAGGCCACCAGAGAATCAAAACCACATTGCAAAGTATGCTTTCCCACTTGTTCAGTTGCATGCAATAAATCCTGCATTTCTTTGTTTTCTCCAAATTCAGAATTTGTTAACATTTTCTATTTAAGCAGTGACAATAAGTATTGCTGATATTTAAGCATATGAAATTGACAATTTAAAGCCCTCACAGCCAAGGTAGCATAAGTGTAAACCTTTTTCCCCCATCTGTCCAGTGCCCTTGAATTCCTATCAGAGGGGATAGGGTTTTTTGCAGTGGAAGCCTTGACCCCTTTGGGACCCTGAGAAATAGTTTCTGGGTCAGCAGCAGGGTTTTTATACAGAAATGTATGTGAATCTGGAACCCTGTAGTATCTATCTGGCTTAACAGGAGCAGGGGGTAAAGAGTCAGGGGACAGGCCGGACTCTGAAAATACATCATCTACTATGTCTAAAACAGGAGGGATAGCAACAGGCCTGTGCTGAGGCAATAAAACAAAATCTCTAAGCCTTTTCTTAGATTCTGAGTAGTCTTGGCTCTCCCAGTGGAAGTTCTCCCTCATGGTATGCAGAGTTTCCCCAAAAGAAAAGTCCTCAGGAAGGGAGGCTGAAGGGATAGATTCTTCAGCATCAGAATCCTCACAGGGAGGTAGAGAGTATTCTTGGTCAGAAGAGGACCCAGAGGAAATGGAAACGTGATCTGAAGAGTCATATTCTGTCTCTTGCCTAGGCCTCTTCTGAGGAGGGGGATGGGTAATAAGGTCTTCGGCCATTTTGAGCATCTGTTTTTTAGGCATGAAGGCCTGTCCATGGGCTTGCTGCACTTGTTTCTTTGTCTTTAGTGTTGCTTTAGTCTTTGCCTTAGGAGCTGTAGTCGGTTTTATATATAACTGTGTAGGCCTGAAAACACCCTCAGAAGCCGATGCCTGCTCAGCGGCTCCAGACCCATCTGAGGGAACATTTTCTGAGTGTCCAATACCTTGAGTTTCCAGTGGCCTAGCCTGCTCCACGTGGGAGTCGGAAGCGGCCTGCGGCTCTGACTTAGAAGAAGCCTTGTCATCAGTTTTGGACCTCGAATGTCTGTACTTTTCCTTGCGTTTTTTGTGAATTGCGGTAGTCGGATGGCTATCCGACGACATTGTATAATTAAATCTTCGGCCAAAGTAATGAAATAAAAAATCGTACCGACGCTTAATAGTGTGTTGGTTGAATCTAGCACAAAATCTGCAATTAGCTACGTCGTGATCAGGGTCTAGGCAAGGAATACAATAAGAATGGAAGTCCTTATGAGGTGTTTGCTTCCCACAAGAAATACAATTATTAACTTTTTCTGACATCGGTCTGGAGCAAGAAAAAAGTTTCCCCAATGGGGTACTTGGCTTTAAATGAAGACTTCGGATCTGAAATTCGAACCTGAAAATCTCAGGAGTTGGCCGTCCGGCACTTGTGAACTGCTTCTGCTTCGGGCACCGTGCGGAAAAAAAGAATGAAGAAAATGGCGTCGGCTGCATCTTTTATACCCCTGGCGCACTGACGTCAGGGAAGAGGCGACAGCAACCAACGCCGGACCAAGACTTTGGAATTCAGGCTGACTGCGGGTAGCCTGCCAGCAGGATAACCCAAGAGTAATGACTGCAACAGTGAAACACGATGAACATCTCACCTAGCTGAAGTGTTGGTCATTAGAAAGACTGTCTTCCAAGAAAGAAGCTTGAGATCAGACTTGGCTGAGGACTCAAAAAGAGGTTGGGTCAATCTCTGCAATAAAAGTGTAAGGTCTCATGGTGGAGAAGGGTTTTTAATCGGTCTAAGCAAAAAAGGTACCTTTAAAGGAAAACTCCACCCTCTCCTACAGTTTAACTCCATCCTTAGGTTTCTTTTTTCCCAACAATATAGTTCCAGTATTGTGTAGTACCAGACACCTGCTTGTATTTTTTCAAAATGTTTATTTCCTTGCACTGGAATCAAAGGAAGGGAAAGCCCACCTACTTTTTTAAGCGTAACTTCACATACTTTGCAGAGGAATTTGTCTCTGTCTGCATGACATATCATAGACACAACTAAATCTGTAATCAGGTACTGCTGTGAATCTTAAATGGGCAATTAATCCTGCTAATGTCAGCAGCACAGCAGCTAATATAAAAAGAATGAAAGCTATGGAACTGTTTTCTACTGTTTTTACAGAGAATAGGAAAACTTAACATGCCTCTTTCATAGCAAAACAAAGCAATTAGATCAATCTGGGGTTTAAAAGCAGTTGCAACTTCTGACAAATTTACATGAGCAACAACAAATTAGAGGCTCATTAATAGAACCTTTGTCTGAATATCTAGAGTATAAGTTGAAACAGCTTCTCACACTGGTTACAGCTAGGATCAGAGATACAAAACAGTTTTTGTCCTTGATGGACAATTTGCAAGTTTTGACTACAGATTATGTGGGGACCTTAGATGTTCAATCACTGTACACCAGTATTCCGCATGAAGGGGGAATCAGGGCCGTAGAATATTGGATGATACAGTCCAGTTTGTTTAGTGAACAGGAAAGAATATTTTTGACAACTGCTTAAACTGGTGCTAGAACATAATGCCTTTTTTGTTCCACAATCAATGGTATCTACAGGTAAAAGGAACAGCAAAGGGGGCTACATTTGCCCCAATTTATGCAGACCTGTTTATGGGATACCTTGAAGTCCAATATATTTATACTGCTCCAATATGTTTCAAAAGCAAACTCACTATGTAGCGAAGATACCTGGATGATTGTTGGGTTGTATGGGGGGGGGGGTTATGCAACATGACTGGAATTTGTAGAATTTCTTAATAAAAATGTATATGGTATTAGATTTATTGGGGATATTAATATCCAGGAGGTTGAATTTTTGGATGTTAAGGTCAGAAAAATAGAAGATGGTACTTTGGTTACTGACCTTCATAGAAAATCATTTTCCAAAAATGCTTTTCTACATGCCAGCAGTTGCCACCCCCGCCATACAATGTCACCATTTCAAAGAGTTAGGAGAATCTGCTCCCAGGAATCAACATATGAAACACAAGCTTCTGATTTAAAGACCAGATTTATTCACAGGGGTTATAATAAAACCAGGGTAGAAACAGCCCATAGGATATTGAAAAATGTGGATAGAACAGAATTATTGTCAGACAGAGAGCAAAAAGCTAGGTCACAAGAAGAAAAAGTGAGGTTTATTACCACTTATGGTACGAACACTTTTCATATAAAGGATATTCTTTTTAAACATTGGCATGTTTTACATTCAGATTCATTTTTTACAAAGATAGTTGAGGAACATTGTAGTTTTGGATATAGAAGAGGAAAAACATTGAGGCAACATTTTTCGGCCTTTAAAAAGGGCAGACAAGTGAGTTTTAAATCTACAATGAGTGCAGTAGGTAGCACTTACTGCGGTTCTTGTAAATACTGTAAACTGATGGCGAACTTCTACCAATGCCATGCATTTTAAGTACACACTGGGGGCTATTGTGAGACCAAATTGTAGTGCTCTGAATTGATAATGACTGGCCTCCAACCGAAAGTGCAAATATCTCCCGGAGTGTCTGTTCATTTTGATGTGACAGTATATATCCTGGAGATCTATACAGCATATTCAGTCATCCTTCTGTAGAAGAGGTAGAAAGGACTGAACCGTGACCATCTGGAATTTGGAGTTCTTTACAAACTGATTTAGATTGTGGAGATCTAGAAAGGGCCTCAGGTCCCCAAATTTTCTTTGGCACTAAAAAGAACCTGTCTGGTCTGATGGGACCAGATGGATGACTCTCGTATAGCAGCTTTTGAACTTCTAGTGCTGCTAACTCATGCTGACTGGGTGGAACATCTGGGTGATTTTTCCATTTGGATGGCGGAGTTTACAAAAAAGGAATGAAATATCCTCTAGATATAATTTTTTTGCACCCAAGTGTCTTCTGCAAAAGATGCTTAGGCCTTCAGGTGTAGAGACAAGTGCTCCCTGACTGTCTCCAGAGAACAGAAGAGACGTCGGGCAACCTTCAGGAGCACTGAAAGGGTTTGTCTGAAAAGGAATCTCAAAACCCTTAGTTTTGCAGGCCTCCTCTGCTCTGAGGTCAGCGTCTTCCATTGGAACCCCCCCCCACCTCAGGGAGAAGTTTCCCCTCATTAGTCCTGAAAAGGTCCTTGTGATTTTTAAAACCACATCTTTTTACCATCATGCTGATTCCTAAAGAAGGATCTCTGTGGGGTAAAAAAATGCATTCCCACAGCAAACAAGGTCTTTCCATCTTGCTCATTATGGGAAAGTGTTTCTTTTACCTTGGGGCCAAACAAAGATGACTCAAAGGAAGCACTGATGAAAGACTACTAAAATGGCTCCGTAAAGTCACACAAGAACATCCAGACATGTCTCCTGATGGCTGTGCCTGAACTGGCCACCCTCAAGGAACCTTCTGCTGCATGAGAGATTGAAGGGTGGTCAACTGCAAAAGAAAAAAGTTTAAGTTCCTCCGCCAACTTGGATCCAAGATTAGATTAGACTTAGTTCCTTAATCAAGTCTTTCTGCAATCTGGTAAAATGTGCCAATTAATTAAGTGACCATACATCAAAGGTCACCGAGGCATAAACGCACTTTCCAAACCTGTCCCTTTCCCTGGACTCTCTACTAGGAGGATGAACAGAATGGCTGTGTTCAGCTAGCTCCTTTTTTGTGGCTGCCACCACAGCCATGGTGTCCACAGGAACTCCCTTACTCCAATGAAGCCTTTCCTTGGGTGGAGCGGGAAATTTGTTTGGGCGATGGGGAATTGTTTCCACAATATACAGATCCTTCCATGCCTGGTAAGATACAAGATCTACAAGGTTATTTGCCAGAGGGGTAACTCAAGACGTAGATGGGCCTGACCCAAAGGCTTCCAGGAACACCGACTCTTCCGGGGAAGGGAGGATTGGAAAACCATCCACCTTTCTGGCTAAGGATCTCTAGAATGTCTCCAAAGAAGACATCTTCCGGTGGAAATCTTGAGGATCACTCCCCTTCATCAAAGTCGGTGTCTGCGGTTAAAGACTCCCGAGGGGAATCAATTTGTCTCCTTTTACACAATCTCTTCCAGGGGATTTCCTCAGTGGGATGATCTGGAGAGGTATCAGATGATAGGGAAAGTTCCTGTGCAGGAACTGCCTTGGAAGCTCATACAGGCTAACTGTCCCTGAGAGGTTGGTTGGTGAGGCTCGGAAGTTGGATACGAGAGAAGTATTGAGGTAGGCTCCAAAGATGCAAGAGTAGAATGTAATCTTGGGTGAGAGAAAGCCCTCTCCACCACCTTGAAAGCAGAAGGACCAGGAAAAGCTGTTGCCAGCCTCACCAGAGCTGAAACTCCAGGTGCTGCCAAGCTCAGAACCTGCCCAGGCTCCTGCCATGAGGGAGAATTCAGACCAGAGCTGTCTACTGCCGAGACTCGGAGGGGAAGAGATGGCTCCAAAAGCCTCAGAGTCAAAGGCATACCCTGGATCCAGTATTGATGCTTCGGCTCAGAGACTCATCCTGCTCTTGGGGGAATCAGAGCCAAATGAGTCAAGAACACAGTCTGAGTCAAAGATGTAGCTGTTTTCAGATCAGACACTTTGACCCTTAGGGCTCTTGGAACCAAGGAATCCAACATTGCTGGTCAGGGAGAGGAGACAATGTGATGAGATACAGGTTGAAGGCTCATAGATTCGATGGGAGCTGGAGATGGTAATCCCCCCCCCCCCCCAGTCTGGATCTGAACTCTGAGAAACTTTATCATCATCCTATTCACATCTGCTTCAGAGAGGCATCAGGAGGACCTGATAGAAGATGAAGTGGAAGGAGGATGGGACAATATTTTGGGCATCTCCTGCAAGAATGGAGGTTGGAGCCTAAGGGAAATAGGCTCAAGAGAAAAATGAGGACTTTGAGGCTGAGGAGACTTGGACTTTCCAGATGTCAGATCTGCGGTAGTCACACCTGAATGTTTAGGCTATCTGGCAGGCAGCTCTGATGCAGCAGCAGGTTTAGTAGACCAGACAGAGTGTTTTCTATACCCCATGGACTCCAAAGCCAATTTAAACTTCTTGGTGTGGGTTTGAGCCCCCTGAGAAAGAAGCTGAAGATGAAGAAGCAGGCAGCAAACCGTTCAGAACTAATTTACTGCATCAATCATTTAAGACCCATGAGTTGAGACCCGCACAGATTTGACAAGGAGTTTCAAGATGGGTTGATCCTAAATAATAGATACATTCCCTTTGGGCATCAGATTTGGGTATTTTATGCCCACAAGAAGTGCACTTTTTGAATCCTGTTGAAAGGATAAGGAAAGGGAATACAGTAAACTCTCAGTTAACTGGAATTCAAGCAACTGGCACTCTCAAACAACCGGCAAAAAAAAAAAAAAAAAAAATTAAAGAAATGCCGTACAATTTTTGTGTGTTGCACTTTCCGTGCCCCCTCCCCCCGCAAAAACATACTTTTATGCTTTAGAGTTTTAGTTTTTTGAAAAGGAGGATAGGAATAAAATCTCTTGTTTCCCAACCTGAGAACAAGTCAAACCAAACAAATAGTATAGGGTATAGTACTAGTGGTCAGGGCTGTTTTTAATAGTAACTCTCAAGCAACCGGAAGCTACAGTTATCCGGCATTTACCAATCCACATGGGTGCCGGTTAACAGAGTTTAGTGTAGTATTTTTTTTTTTAACTGGTATAAAAAAAAGAAGAAAAGGAAGAAAAACACCAAACACACAGAAAACGAATGAAGGGAGGATAAGGTGAACAGCGAAAAAAACTTTTTACTCACAAAAAAAGGTGAATAAATTAAGCCCAGAGCTCGAGAGAGTGCGATCCAAATATATGCCATAAGAGCGGAAAACGAGATCTGAGGTAATACAGTGGTCTGGGGCATTATGGGTAAGGGGAGGAGCTTGACAGTCGGATCAAGAGTCTGAAAGAAATGCGGTATTTCTGAGGTCCGTTCTGAGAACCACTCACTGAAGAATGAATGAAAATGACAACAGATCTGTGGATATACATTCTAGTGAACAAGTATAGTACAACGTAGAATCAAGCAGAGTGTAATGTACAATGTATACATTGTAAAGTGGGTCAATCTTCAGTATAACTTGACAGAGGAGAAGAGACTCTAAAAGGAGATAGGTTTAGTTGATATATCCTGTGTTGAAACAGGAGCATTTGGCTTGGCTGAAGTATTGCTTTTTGAGCTGCATTATTTGAAAAAAAAAAAACTTTCGGCACTGTACAAACAGAAACAATAACAAATCAAATCATGAAAGTAGCCAACTCAAAGTACCAAATTAGAACTATGAAATAAAGTGACAAGTATCATACAGGACATCTATCATGACACTTGCAGCAGAGTCAGAATCTATTCACAGTTATCAAACTCATTCACTGGACTGGGATACTTTGAGGATATCTTCTCTCACCTATGCTATTCAATATAGCAATAGACTAGATTTTGAAGACAGCCTGGCAAACTTTACAAGCTTCAGAAATGGCATGAATTTCTGCCTTAGAAGTCCAGTCTGACAATAGTGTGACACACAGTAATAGGGCAGAAGCTCGATTATGTTTAACACCTTACAGGAAAATACTAAATGATCCAAACTAAAAAACATCCAATCCAATCCAAAACAAACGTCATAACAAATAACGAAGAAACTTTGCTTGTTGTAAAATAATTAATTAATAGAACAAACTTTCAAACAAGCAACCAGAGAAAATTTAAGTTGAAAATGACATCTCAGATTGCAAAAGAACAGCCACCACAGTCAGAACAACTTAAATGACTATGGAAACAAAAGCATCACCATCCAAGTAAAAGCAAGACAATACACCATAAAATTTGATTTTGCTTTAAGAAGCATAGATGGTGTCTACTGAAATGCACCATACAAAAACTGTATTCTGTTTAAATCTGCATGCTTAGATCAGCTCTAAACATCAGTCTAAAAGACCACCAAAGACAAAGATGAAGGAGCAATATATAATCAGCTTATAGAACAATATCTAAAAAGTGCAAGTCATGATAATTTGGGCACGCAATGCACATGAACATCAACTGCCTACCAATAAGGTGCCTGAGCTGCACAATACTTGAAAACTGGAAAGCCGTGAAAATGGTTCCAAAGAAAAATGTGGAGACTTGTGTCCCCTTCTACAGCAAACAGCAGCTAATACAGCAGCCACAGCCCAAAAGAGAAGCCAGTACAGAGCCACTGTTCATGATATTATTTTGCTGGCAAATACAGTGAAGAGAGATGTATCTTAATGCTCACTGCACTAAGGAGAGTCAAAATAACACAAATTACAGACACATCTAACACAGAATTTTAGGGATCACTTAACACTGTAGAGCATGAGGGAATGATCTTATCCACCCACGTAGTAGATTCCAAAGGTGCACATATTGGCAGGTAAAGAACTAAGCACTAAAGGACTGTAACCATATCTTTGGAGCTCAACTCCAGGGCAGGTTAACAGACAATATGTGACTGCTAATACCAGGCCAAGAGCTTCTACAGACAGAGAAGATCCATGCCATGTACAGCAAAAACAGCTTTGTACACGACACAGGATTGAAAAGGCAGCCAGTGCAGAATTCAGGAAACAGGTTGTTATATAATGGCAAAAAGGACAATCTTCAGTAGCTTGGCTGAGGAGTTCTGCACTAGCTGCAATGAAACATATGAAAAGTACATCACATAGCTTTTACATGTCTTTCATCCCTTCTAGTTTCCTAAGTGTTCATAATATACAAGTAAAACACCAAGCTGTCAGAAAGGGATGTGAAGCTCCCTGACAAAAAAAAAATCTCTTCTCCTGAGAACTGTCAACCAAGCCGGTCATAACTAACACAAATATAAAATGATGGCCAGGTTGCTGCCTTTACAGACATCGGCTACTGAGATACCCCCCAAGAAGGCCAGAGAAGTGATAATATCTCTAGCAATGTAACATGAAAGGTCTTGTTAGCAGAATTTTAATTAATAAGCTATACAGTTAACCAAACATTTGGAAATGGTCTGTTTGTCCACTACAGCACTCAACTTGTTTGAGGCAAAGAGATGATTCAGTTTTCTAATAATATTTTGGTCATGCTTATCCCTATCTCTTCAGTCAGCTCTGTGTCACAAATAATGAAGGCCCGACTATAACCCATCTAACCCAGGTTTAGTTAAAAGCCTAGGCACTGCAGGAGCTGGTATAGGGTAACAAGGTAGTGCCTTCTTACTTTCTCATAGGAAAGTGAAAGGAACATGTTAGGAAAGTGCCCAATGTTGATTAGTCTACTTCTTTATAGGAGGGACCTTCCAAAGTGCATTACTCACCAGCTTATCCCTTGAAAGAGTGACAGTTTTCCAAGAAACTCTATGCTGCTTATAAGCCCAGACACAATTAGCAACCTTAATAATACGTTTTAAAGTAAACATTTTTAGAGGAGGAAGATAAAGAGCCTTCAAGATGTACAACACTTGGGAAATAATAAACATCATGACTACTTTAATTCTGTGTGTGAAGTCCACATCCATATTTCTCCGTCTTGATATGAAATCTAGGCAGATGTTTTTCCGAATACTAATAGGTTCATACTAGGCTAATGATCACAAGCGCCTTTACAAGCCTAGCCATGCAACTTGACACAGTTTTGTCCCAGAGTTCCTTGGACACCAATATGGTAGGCTATGTTACTAAAAAGGTAGCTATGTTAGTTGGGGATTAATTTACTTGCTGTCAACCTCTGTCGATCAGAGACATGGGGCAAGGCTGGGGGGTGAAATTCAGATTTCCCACCCAATGATCAAGGTTTCTTTTGGACAGGGTCAGGGATAAACTCTGCTCCACATAGATGAGAAGCTTATTCCATAGCATGGGGATCCTTGCAGACACATATCGGTCCCTCCAGCAGGTTCTACTTATGTAGCAGACAAAGTTCAGGTCCTTGGATCTAGTGTTTCTGGTACTGTCTTGCAGATGTGCAAGAGATCCAGAAGAGAGGGATCACAGAACACCTTATATGCTAGGAGTAGATTACCTCTCATTAACCAGTAGGACACTGAGTACAGAGATAGGACCTTAAGGCGATCCATGTAGGACAGAGTATTCATACCCTGGATTTTCCTGGTGAGGAACCTTTGAGGGCATTCCAACTATTGGAAGTGCCTGGCTAGCTACATGACAAATGGGGCACTTTACTCAAAGATGGGTCTGAAAGGGGCTTAACAGAATGTTACCATTACTTCCTTGTACCTGAATGCCATATCTTTGCTTATGAGATAGGCAGCACAGAATAATTTTCTTAGAATCCTGGCTATGTGTTGGTCAGATGCCAGATTACTGTCTACATATGTTCACAGATGCCCAATATTGGGTCAACTCTTACATGTGTTTTATCAATGAAGTAATTAACTTGAGTGGATGCTTTCCCAAAGGGCACTATAATACATTTCTTTGTTATGAGTTTTAATTTGTGGCTTTCACAACAGTCATTTGCATTAGACCCTCTTGTAGGATGTTGGTGCTGTGGGAGGAATCTATGATAGCTCCCAATTTACAGTCATCTGTTAACTTAGTGAGCCTGAGGCCTTTGACAATAATCTTAACTTCCAGGAAACAGATGCCAAACAGGAATGGGTGCAACAAAGAGCCATAGGGTACTCCGCTGGTGACCAGTTATTTGTCTGTGTTAGGACCTCTTGCAGTAGGTTAGTGTTGTGACAGGAATCTACGATAGGTCCTTGTTTACAGTTACCTCATACCTCTCAACCTGGAAACATCAACAATCTGGACAAAGGCCCATAAACAACAGGTACAAAACTGTACTGTGATCAACATCAAATTTGCATGGATAATTATGTAACCCCACCAATTCCACTGGAATCGTGGGATACCAACTTTGAAACACAAACTGAAGAACAGTCAACCAAAATATGACCCGGCACACTGTAGTAAATGGTAACCATTTTAATATGTAGCAATGATGTTCACTGGGAAGGGAGAAGATGATGATCAACCTTAGGATTTTGTTTTTGGTAACTTGCAGTATGTGGGTTTTGTGGGAAAAGTTGGGCATTTACTGGTTGGCAATATTCTAATCTTAGCAAAAGAATATTATAGTTTGCCAAGTCATTCTCCATGGCCTACTGATCAGTGGCGTAGCTAGAATTTGTGCTGCCCGGCCGGGGCTGTTCGAGTTTGCCGCCCTTCCCCCCCCCATACAAAATCATGGTAGAATGGGGCCTCCATACACAGCCCTCCCCCCTGCAGCCATTCCAATGTCCCTTTACTTGGCTGTTTTGGCTCATTTACCATAAACACTGTAATGTGCATACTGCTTTACCTCTACAATGATTATTTGGATTTCCTTTAAAACTTTTATTTTACATTTTATAGTACAAATACTAATGGACACCTGCTAAACAAAGCAATACAGTCTCACAATGAAAACAGACTTAACATTAAAACGTCTCTGCCCTTGAAATTCTGATTCATTGAAAACCACATTTAAAGAAAATGCATCTGGCCAGTAGCAGATAAAGATTACCTTTGAGCTATTTTCAAATCATAGGCCCCTTGTAGACAAAACATACATGTGTTCTTTGATGCATCTTCCTGATTGTATTAAGTTGTATTCATTGTACAATACAGCACACTTGTAAGAGCAAGTTTTAAATTTAAATTTATTGTTTTGAATATTTTTCCAGTAAGCAATGAAACAAAATGCATGAACCAATAATGACAAAACTGCCCAATTCAGAACATTTCCATCATAAAAGTATACTCAAACTTCTACAACCCACCAGTATCAGTAAATATATACATATATGCACAATCTCTGCAGAAGAAAAAGTCATCTCAATAAATCCACATTGGGAAGCAAAATCTCACACACCTAAATCTGATGGAAAGCAATACAAATCACCCACACCTAAATCTGCTGGAAAGCAATACAAATCACCCACACCTAAATCTGCTGGAAAGCAATACAAATCACCCACACCTAAATCTGCTGGAAAGCAATACAAATCACCCACACCTAAATCTGCTGGAGAGCAATACAAATCACCCACACTTAAATCTGCTGAAAAGCAATGCAAGTCACCCACACCTAAATCTGCTGAAAAGCAATACAAGTCATCCACACCTATATCTGCTGAAAAGCAATACAAGTCATCCACACCTATATCTGCTGAAAAGCAATACAAGTCACCCACAACTAAATCTACTGAAAAGCAATTCCCATTTCCAGTACAAATGCTGCTCATACAAATAAAATGGAGCTTTTCTCCTTGGGTCTCTACTGAAAAAGGGCACCTGCCTAGCCAGACCAACATGTTTAACAAATGGCAAATAAAATAAATAAATATAAAATGCTGTTCAGAAATGCTCAGCTTAAAAGAGCTAACTGCAGATTGTCAAGCTGAGTGCTAAGTACAAAATGCTGCCATTCAGCTTAAAAGAACTAACTTAACTAGTAAGTACAATGCTGCCATTACAAATAAATCTTGAAATCTCTTGCACATAAGGCAATCTTATCTGGAGGAAGAAGAAAGATGTTATGGCTTGGATGCAAGTACAAATGCTGTGCAAAGCCGTTCAGAAGTGCATACAAATAAATACAGACTGCTGAATGCTGCTTTTCAGCTTGAAAGAGCTGATAAGGCAAATGCAGACTGCCGAGCCGAGTGCTAAGTACAAATTCTGCCATTCAATTTAGTAAAGCTTAATAAATCTACCAAAACACAAATGAACGTACAAATGCCATTCAGCTTGCCGAAAATGCAAGTACAAATACCGTGCATACAAGAAAAGCAATGGATGCATGACATGCATACAAACAGTTCTTGGCTAGAAAAAAATGCAGATAAATACACTTGTGAGCAGCAGTTTGATTAATTCAGATAAACACACACTTGTGGTTGCGAGCAGCAGATTAATTAATTCAGATAAAAAGACACTTGCAGTTGCAAGCAGCAGATTGACTAATGAGATAAACACACACACATTGATTGGAGCAGTGAATAAATGCAGATAAACACAACTATGAGTAAACTGCAGTTCTTTCTTGCCAGCATTTAAAATAAACTTGGAGGCTGGGACATGTGGGTGGACATTACAAAATTTAAATTATGCTGCTCGCCATTGCTATTATATTCCCTACTTCCCTCCAAGTCCAATAGGCAGTAGCTGATGTCATCACGCACGCCCCTGTAGGCTGATGATGTGTGGTGACATCAGCCAAAAATTTAAAGTGGTAAAACTGGTAATACAAAAAGAAAAGAAAAAAGGCCAGGAAATTCAGAAATTATGGAGGCCACTTGGGAATTTGTGGCACCCCAATATTTTGCCCTCAAGACAGGTAAAAACAGAGGAATTTGGTGTGTTTGAGAGGTCTGAGTAATCTGCGAACTTGGTGAGCCAGAGGTTCTTGACATTAGCTTTGACGTCAGAGAAGTAGAGGTCATACAGAAGCGGGCCCAACTCAGATCCCTCAGGTACTCTGCTGGTGGCTAGTCTTTTGGTGGAGATGGTCTCACCAATCTCGACTTCTTCAGTCCTATCTGTGAGACAGCTGGCAATCCAGCGAGTTATGTAGGGATTTATGCCTAGTTCTGAGAGTTTGTGAACAATGCCAGAGTGGGATACTGTACTGAACTCCTTGGTCAAGTCAAATTAGGAGATATGCACCATTTTCCTCTCATCCATAACGATGGTGACCCTCTCTAAGAAGTCTAGCAGGTTAAGTAGGCAAGACCTTCCCTTAATAAAGGGAAACTGGAAAGGGTCCATTGTCTGTAAGTTGTCAATGTCCTTGTTGATCATTTCCATGACAATTTGCTCTATGGCTTTGTATATTTAATTTGCCAGACTGATGGGTTTGTAGCTCCTGGGTCAATTAATTTTTCACCCTTAGAAGAGTGATGACTGTTGTGGCCCTCCATTCACCTGGCACATAACTTGTTTTGAGGCTGTAGCTGCGGTGCTTCAAGTGGTCCTACTAGGTCACATTTTAGACCGTTTAGGAGTTAACCGGAAATATTGCTAGGACCAACAAACTGTAGTATGTAGATTCCTCACAACAGGAACCCTTAAATACTACATAAAACACCAATCTCAGTTAAACGGACTTCTCTGCTACCGGTGTAGAAACTTTATAATTAATTGACAAAACCGCTGTTTTAATATCACTGAGCTTATAATCACAACATTCCCCATAGTGGACTAACTCATTCACTAATTCATCTAATTGCTTCTACAGGCAACTTAATTACATGAGGAGATCATCTGCATACAATGACAAAGTATATCTTTGCCTGGTTCATAGATAGCATAAAGTATTAATCTCTTGTAATCTATAAACTAAAGGCTCCACAGTGTGAACAAGAATAGGGAAATGAGGTACTCTTGCAGAGTTCTCCTGAAAATCTGAACAGAAGCGGACAATAAACCCCTATCTTTACCTTCGCTGCTTAACATTCATAAAACCTCCTCAACACATTTGTGAAACTTGGTAGAAATTCACATTTAAGGAGTAGCTGAAACAAAAAGTCCAAACACTGTAAGAAACTTTCCTCCAGGTGTTCTCAGTGGAATACCTATACAAAAATACTCCCCAGATGTGAAACAATATGAACCTAGTACTGGTATTAACTATTATTAAACTTAAAACATAAATTTAAGAAAATAATAAAAAATTAAGCTGTCTACTCAAATAAATCTCTTAAACTAAAAAAATCCAAGTAAAAAATCCAATCCAGGATATGCTGAATTCTCAGCCCCTTTATTAGCAGTACAACAGATTACGTTTTATCTCATTCATTATTTTAATATCATGATGTACTTTTGGCTTGTCTCCGTTTTCCATTTTCTGTTTTCCCTTTTTTGCTTCCATTAAAAGCAAAGCCAATAGTGCCAAGGTATGTTTTTCACATTTACTAATTTCATTAGTTTTTTTTTTTTTTTTTTTTGCTTAACTATTAATTTAACAGTTTGGCCATTATACAACTAGTTTACAGTTACTTACCCTATACTAATTCAGCATAATCAGAACTGGAACTCAGAATGACACAACTGCCCCCTGCCCTCCCAAGACTATTAATGCCGTAAACACAGCTCATTACATTTATACTTCAAAAGCAATCTTTAAAACTAAATATTTTTTTAAAAAAACATACTGTTAACTGTTCTGTCATACCCAATTTGAGCTGTAGCTGTATTTTATATACTCTACTAATCAGTTTTGCTCCATCAGCAGCAGCTGACCTAGCTTCTCTTTAATACTGCAGTATGCCCAGCTAAGTGTGCCCCTCCCCTTTGCATCACATTTGCTCTTTATAAATAGTTAATAAAACCCATGTAGGCTAGAATCTCCTGAATGTAAAGTATACTCCTTCTTAAATTCAGGCCATGTCAATAGTTTCCTCCTTCACTCATCTGCTCCCAAAATTGTGGTTCTTGTTTACATCTTTTCCATAGCAAAGAAGCAGCCTGCCTGCATTACATCCAGTCATCCAGAAATTTGTCTCCATTGGGAGAATCACATATTCCCATGACTTTACTTTCTCATGCTTTAGCAACTGACTTATTGCAGTAGTTAAATATGCCTGGACTTGTGTGTTAGAATTATCTTTCTTCTTAATCTCCCATAATTCTAACATCTTGTCACCTCTTCTATTCCTAGTCCTGACAGGATGCATTTCTACTTCATTTCATAAATCCCATCTTGGACAAGGTATATTAGCTTTAGTTGTGTTGCTATGTAATATTATTCTAGAGTGGCCCAATCCACCTTGATCAGCCAGTAATAATAGCCTCTTCCATTTGACTACCTTCCTTTTAATGCTCTATATAAACTTTCTTTCATTTCAACCTTTAATATTCAGTTACAATTCCCCAGGTAGAGTATAACAATAAACTTGTTCCATGTAGCGCACTGGGGAAGACCAGAGACATTTTTATAGACTGTTCTGTCACCCAAGTCCATGGGGAATAATTATGATCATCTTAGCTTACCTAGCATTTTATCACTCATCTCCAAACACATTAACTCTGCTTTCACCCTTACATCACTGCACTGCCACACCTCCAGGAATCTCATATTATTGTGCCCCCAAAAGTAAGGAAAGTTCTGCACTTCCTCAAATGTTGGAGCATAATTTAATACTGTGTCTTATCTTCATTTATTATGTATCCTTGTCAGGTCCCCATACCTCCTCAATATAAAAAAAAAATTCCAAATCTCTTCAAGATTCTATCCGGGTAGAGGAGAACATTCCAGAACAGGGCAGCTTTCCCTTCCTGTAGTCCCTAGTGGTAACCTTTTATGCCTTTTTTTAACACACCTTTATTGAATTATCACTTGTGACATGGATTACTTTTGTATAACTGTAAACTTGCCTAACTCTATCAACAAATTAACATTAACAAACATACTTCACATACTTTGCTATATTATCATATACCCTAAACAACATTACATAAATTATTCAATTCCAGCCCTTTTTTCTTTTTAAGAAACATCTTTATTAAACCATCACTTACAACATAAGCAATCATACATTTATATAAATGAAAACAAACCACAATGACACAATCCTAGTTGCAAGTATTTTACATCAAAACCATACTGACAAACGCCCAGTTGCAGACATTATACATCACTGATAATCTACCCGATCATTTTCAGTCAACCATTACATAAGTCCTGCCTTCTTTTAAACCTCATTCCTCCCCAGTATTCCTACAATTCCCATGTTTTTTCCTATGTAGTTTGCTCCAGCCCTTGTCTAAAGTTCACATTCCAGTTGTTTTATCTCTGTTACTATAGTCACTACTTCTAATATAGCTGGTTTAGATTTTGATTTCCATTTTTTAGTAATTGCTTTTTTCATAGCCACCATAATTAGACACAGCAAGGCCGTACCATGTCTAGGTAATTCCGATTCTAAATCATAGCTCAGAAATATAATTTTCCTCGTCACACCAAGCCGCTCACCCAGCATCTCCTACAGTGCATCCCGCAAGGAATCCTTAAAGTCTGACAACTAATCACACTCCCAGAAAATATGTTCCCAATTACCTCTTTCTTCCCTGGCACACCTCCAACATTTGCTATCTACCTGAGGAAAATTCTTTGGAGTCTACATAGATATTTTTATACAGAAAGTAAACATTTCCAAGCAAAAATCCTAAATCTTATAGATCTTCTTGCACATTTGGGAGACATTCATATATCCTCCCACTGTTTCCTTGTGAATTGCTTATCCAATCTATCTTCCAATCCTTTCTAACCTCCTCTGAGTCTTATAGTTATGCAATATTTTATATGTTCTACTAATTATTCATTTTTTAATGGCAGCTTCTGTTCTACATTCTACTTAAAACTCTATCAGTGCTTGTCTTGATCAGGACCCCCCTGTTTCTTTCTCTTTGCCTATACTGTGACATCAATCCTTGATAGGGAAGGCAATCTCTAACCTGTAGTCCAAATAAATTCTTGGCCTCTTTCTATTCTATTATCTTTCCCACTCTAAGTATTTGCTCCCAATACCTTGGTTCCTTTGCCAGTTTTCTCCAAAGAATTCCAGCCCGCTCTTGTCTACTGTTTATATCCCTAATTGAGTCATCTCTATTGTCAGAATCTCCTTTCTCCATTCCTGTGATGGCTTACTTCTTAGAATACTTTCTGCTACTTTATGGATATAATATTCTGTATGATTACGGTTATTCTTCTGAAAGGCCTGCATCCAAAATCCCAGTCTCTTCTTGTTTCTTGAGCTTCCCCAGTTTCATCATCATCCCTTTCCACTTTGAATTATAGTTTTCTGATCGTGCTACGTAATAGGAGCCTTAACAGTGTAGCTTTGAAATACCCCTTCAAATTGGGTAATCCCTATCCGCCGTGTTCTACTGGAAAAATCAACTTATCCCACTTGACTCTTGCCGTCTTCCACTCCCAGATAAAGTAATTCAGCTCTTTATTAATTGCTATCCACAACTTCTCCTCTGGTTGATAAAAATATACATGACCTGTACATAAGACTAAAGGGACTAAAAACATTTTGACTGCTTGTATCTTACTATCCACATCCATAACACAAAGCTTCCCCTTTTCTCATTTTTTGTATTATCTTCTATTTATTCTCTTCCTACATATCCACAGCTGCCACACCAGAATCATTTTAATCCATGATCCTAAATACTTTATTTTATCATGTCTCCATAAATATGGACATTGCTGAATCAATTCATGTGTGGGTACATAATATATCACTATTGCCTTTGTTTTAGCTTCATTAATTTTGTATCCCAAAAAGATCTGAAACTGTCTCAAAATGTTCCACAACACCGTAATGTCTCTTTCTGGTATTGCCAAGTATAAAATAATAGCAGCTGCAAATAGAGCCAGCGTTTGACTACTATACCAATTATATCATTGAATTTCTGAGTCCCTTATTTTCTTTGCCAGTGGTTCTAAACATAATGCAAATAACAAAGGGAAAGGAGGACACTCCACCTGGTTCCTCTGCTTAATCAGAAATTATCAGAGAAGACCCCACCCACTTTAATGTTCGCCTCAGACCCCTCATATATCCTTCCTAATCAACTTTATACTATTTTCAGGAACTGCAAATGCTTCCATTACCCTGCTCAAAGTCCCAGCTTACTCTCAAATGCTTTCTTCAAGACCCACTAACAACAATGGTATATTCTTACATTCTGCTTCCGTCTGGATCAATGTTCTGTTAATGTTGTCAAATGTTTGCCTCCTCTCCAAAAAAACACACTGATCCATATCTCTCAATTTCAGCATTTCTTTTGTCATTCTTTTAGCCATTACAGACATGAATACTTTCTAATTATGGTTTAGTATTGAAATGGGCCTGTATGAAAATGGGTCTGATGGATCTTTACCCTCATTAAGTATTACAGCTACCACTGCTTTCTTCCAGGATGTTGGTACTTCTCTTCCTCTTAAAATAGTGTTAAACAAAACAGTTTTTCCCTCCTAGCTTCCAAACTTCCACAGGAATACCATCTATTCCTGGGGACTTTCCTGTAGATTGGTTATACATCACAATTCTGATCTCATCTCCTCATATCCTAACCGTTAGTAATTGAGCCTCATCTACCTCCAACCTTGCCATATTTAATTCTTCCATTAACATTTCCGTTTGTATCTTTTCTTGATTTCCACATTTCTCTGCTATATACAGACTTTCATAAAATTTCTGAAATATTTCTAATACCTCTGAAGGATCTCATTACCTTCCTTGTTATAGGCTCCCTAAGCTTGGGGACAGTTGTATCTACTTTCTGTGCCTAAGTTATGCTAAAGGTTTTGTGCTCCACTATTATTATCGAAAAATAGCTTCTTAACATTAATCTTTCTAAACTTGTGCATAACATCGAGGTAATCCCTTACTTTCTGCTTAGCATTTTGCAGTTGATCCTCTTCTTGGTCTGCAATACTTTAACATTTGTCAGTCTCTCTAAATAATTCTTCTTGCTTCTTAGCCATAGCGCCCTTCTGCTATTTCCACCCCATTTTTAAATGCCACTTTAATTTTATCCCATTCCCTAGCTATATTTTCAGAAGAAAGTTCTATGCTCTCTAATAGCTCCTGAATAATCTCCACTAATTCACTAAATTCCTCTCTTTTCAACAGATAGGTGGGAAAGCGCCAGTGTCTCATTTTTATTCATTATCCTGTGTTGTTACTTTAGTTATTATTGGTGCATGATCTGAAATAGTTATAGAGTGCATATCAAGACCTTCAATTAAATGCATGTTTCCGTGGAATGTAAATTCTGTCTAGCCTGCCCATTTTTTATATCTTGCGGAATAATATGTAAATTCACTCTGAACTCCACTTACTGAATTCACATCTTCCATGGCAAATATTTTCATACATTTCTTCAAAAATCTGCCCTCCTTTGTTATACTTTCCCTTCATGGCCCCCCAGACATAACTTCACTGTTAACAATCACATTCCAGTCCCTACCTATAAGTAATATTCCTTGCTGAAAACGGATTTCTCCCAAACTTTTCTTAAGCTCCATTATAGCAGTTTTAGGTGGACTATAAATACATGCCAGTGTAATCCTCCTCCCTAGGCAGTAGCCCCCTTAGCACTAAAAATCTGCCATTATCATTTTTATCCTCAATCACGATTGGTGTTCCTCTTGCAATTAACATAAGTACCCCTGTTTTCCTTTGCTCCAGGTATTCCACTGAATAACCATCCTGAAAACCTTTCTTTATCAAATTCACATGTTCAGTTTTTTCTAAGTGTGTTTCCTCTAACATAGCTACTTGCACTCTACATTTTTAATATAGTTCACTACTTTGTTTTTTTGTATTTATCTGTGAGACCACTGACATTTAAAGACATTATAGAAGGGATCACTGCATTAAAAAAATATTTCCACCTTTTATATGCAACACCTTTTTTGTCAAATGTCTAGTTCCTGCTTTGTGTTACATGCATACATTGTTTGACAGGTTGAACTTTTATACAGTTGTTTCTTGTCATACCCATTTGAGCCCACGTCGCATCTCATGAAAATATTTGTTTTATTAAAAATCCTCAAACAAAAAAAAAAAAAACAAACAAAAGAAAAACACTCCCCAATACCCCCTAAAACCTATTAACTTAAAACTAACACAAAACTACGTACATCTGCAAATACTGAAGTTTTACCCTCTTAATAGAAACAAAAGTCTCAAACTGACAGCCACATTCACAGTCTTGAGTTAACCTAAAGGGTTAAACATGCCAATACTCATGGTGCAGCCAGTGCTTTTGGTAAGTGCTAATTGGTTTTGTCTTTTCTTTACAGCTCTTCCAGCTGGGAAAACCACTGAATGCGTTCAGAGATCATTACGTCCTAGCCAATTTCCCTTCTCAGTTCTTTTTAGCTAATCACTCTCTACCAGCCTGTAGTCAGTTTCTCTATATCAGATTGTCTCCATGGAGACACGAGAACCATGCAGCCAGTTTCTCTATCAGTTTCCATGGAAACATGAAGACCAGCTGCAGAATTGCTACTGAGCATACATATATTTGCTAGAAAAAAGCCTCTTAATAGTCAATATTCTTTTTCGTTTACTTGCTTACTCTTAAAACTTGTTACTAAATGAATTTAAGTTCCTTAATCCAGTCACCTCCCCATGCAAGAATGAGGAAAAGCACATTAGATTTTTCTTTTGTAGTGCTCTTTTAACCAGGCACTTTTTCAATGCACTGCCTACATTGAGAGAAAGAAGGAAAAATCTCCATTACATTTAAAAATAAATTAGAAAACTTTGCTTTATAGCATACAAAGAAAACCACACACATCAAAAATAGTGCTAGTAAGAAAAATTTCTTTACTTACAGTTACCTTTTTCCCTCCTCTTCCCCTGCCTAAAGCATTTTTTGAATATTAATGACATGAAACAGGGCACACGCTTTAGAGTATCCCACATCCAACGCATTCTGAAAAAGTTCAATATTCCCAGACTTTCTTACATTTTAATCTCACATTAAGTTATTGGTTTTATTACTGTTCATCTCCATCTCCCAAATCCTGTCTTGCTTTCATTTCCAATGTACTCTCAGTTCTTCTAGTCAAATCTCATGCTCCCTTCCTTTACTCCAACATTTTCCATTGAAACATTGGAAAAATATTCACATGTACAGTTTCCATGTAGTTTTTATTACCAGAAGAACAAGAAGCAGAATCTCTTTGTTTCACAGCTCACATGTGGTTGGACAAATATTTGTATTCCCTCCTTAGCATGTACTTCATCAAAAAATGAATTTGTCCCTCCAGGGAAAAATATATTGAAGACAGCTGGGTACAGCTGTTTGAATCTTGCACCTGTGTCTTGACATTTCCTGAACAATGGAATAAATTTGCTTCTCTTCTGCCACGTGCACAATGAGTAATAATTCTCCACAAACACTCTGCTGTCTTCCACTTTTAGTACGTTGTCCTTCTGCCACAGATTTGTCAAAATCAGCTGCTTCTGCTAGTAGGACTGCATCTTTACTATTAATGGTCTTGGTTGCTTTCTCATAGCCAGGTTTGGAGCATACACTTGATGTGTCCCTTTCAACTAAACTCCTGCTGTGGAATACCTGTTCAGTTGCTTATTTGTGCTTTCATAAAATTAATGCAGTCAGTTCCTTACAGCTTCTCTAGTATAACTGAAATCTCAGAGTTTTTCCTAATTGCTCTGTCCTCTGATTCTATTATTTTTTGAAACATCTCTTCCTGAGCAGTCTCATGTTCAGCCAGCCTTTTCTTCATTCCAACCTCTGATTTTGCACCTTTATCATCTCATCTGAATATTTGTTTAAATCTTCTTCTATTTTTTCCAGCCTTTTGTTGTTTGTGCTGATATACTCCATCAGTGTTTCTTTTATTTTAACCAGGTGTGTGCAGTTGTCTTGTATCTTCCTGTAGGCTACTGGAATTCATGTCTTGAGGTTGCACTGCTTTTTGCTGAACAGCTACAGAACTTTCCCCAGTCAGTGTTTCTTCCTCACTTTTTGTAGCAGATTGTTTTTCCAGGTCCTCTATATTTCTTTTTTTCCCTAGCATCCAGGCAGTACAGTTACTAGTCCGTTACTGAAATTTACACATGAACACAAGTCTACTGGCCTTCTCTGCTGAGTTGCTGTTTTCACACTGGCAGAGCTAGAATTAAGCTGTCAATCAATGTGCAGCCATCTTGGAAGTCAGCTAGTGGTAACCTTTTATTCCTGAGCCCCTAATTTCCCTAGCCAAGGTTCTAGATATGAGGCAAATAGCAACGGTGGCAACAAACATCCCCATCTTGTCCCCCTATTTTCACTGTCCCTGACAGGTGTCCATTAGACTTGATTTTGTCTTTTGTTCCATGGTATATCGTGAGAATTAAACCCATCTACAATTCTGGGAATCCAAAAAACTAGTCTCCCACAAAAAAGGTCCAGGTAATCTTGTCAAAAAACTTTTCTGAATAAAGGTAATAAAAATGACTGTATCCTTGAAAATAAACTGCTGGCTCCTCTTTAACCACTGAGAACACCTTTAATACATACATTAACTTTGGATTTTATGTAGTAAAGGTGTTCTAAGTGGTTAAAGAGGAGCCAGCAGTTTATTTAAGGAAAAAACTTTTCTGCAAGCAACACTATCATCATATGTGACTTCTTTTTAATTTTGGCATCTTTCTCCATCATAAAAGTTTTAGTTAAATTGTCAAAGGTTAGTCTCCCCTTAAATTCATGATGATCAAGTTCTACCAACCCTGGCAATACTTTCACTAATCTTTTAGCTATTATGATCATGAAGACCTTGTAGCTGTAATTTAAAACAGACTGGCCTACATGATCTTACATCCATAGTGTCCTTCCTTTCCTTGGGTATCAATACCAGAATCGCCACACTCCAAGACAGTGGTTTATTCCCACCCTCTGGAAGGAAGTGAAACAACATTAACCAAATTTAAACGATTTCCTCCTCTTTCATTTTCCATATCTCTATCAATATCCCATTTGATCCTGGTGTGACCCCCCCCCCCCCTTTGGAGAAAACAGCTTCCATTATCTCTTCCTCTTTTAGTTTACCCATTAAATATATCCAATCCCCTTCTATTAGCCTAGACAATCTCATTCTTTTGTAGGTATCTCACCATATGTCACCTCCAGTTTCCTCTCCAGTTCATACAACTTTCTACAGTTTGTCTGGCTCAACATAATGATCCTATCATGGTCAGTCTCTATTTTACCTGTTTCTATAGTTCTGATATTGTTTATCATTCTGTTTACCTTTTGCCTACACAACCTTTGGATTATTATAAAAATATGTGCTTTAATGTCTTAGACATATATTCATTTATCATGTTCAAAGGCTACAGTAATTCTCTTCTGGCCATTCCAAGCTGTTCATGACTTACTCCTCTCCCCCATAGACTATTTTCATTCAAATGAATAAGTGGCTCCATGTTCTATTAACAGAGGTTTGTCAGTCATGGCAAGCATAGTAAACTCTGCCTGCCTTTTCCTTCGCCTTCTGATCAATTTTGAAATTTCCATCATTTGCAAGTACCCAAGCCTCTCTGACCCATTTTGCTTATAAGATCCAGGATATTGCTACATTTGGCAGCAGAATGCTGCCCTCCAAAAAATAGATGCAGTATTCTTGACCATGGGCCTGCTGCTTGTTACTTGGTTACCATGGCCTGATAGACAGATGTTTCCTCAGTCTAAATTGCCAGTAATCTAGAAGGTACTCAGAAGTATCCAGAGCTATTTAAGTGTTTGCATTTTATCTTTTAGTTTTAATTATGTCTGAAGCTTATTTTTGTGTGACCCGTCCTTTTGCCTTACTTTTCCAAAACTCATGCCATTTCCCCCAATCATACCACACTGCAAAACTGTCATCCCTAAACAACAGAAGACCACAATCTTGGTTTGTGAAAGAAAAGGACAGATATCAAATGATCCATCGAATCTTCCCAAGATATTCACTATACCCAAGTATAATCATGTGGTCATTCCCTTATCAACTTAAGTAATATAAAGAGCCAGTTTAAATTAGATATGTATTGTTAAATGCACAGGGTCTTATTTTGAACACACGGAAAACAGTCCAAAGTTAAAAAGAAATTATGTACTCACCATAACATTCCATCTGTGTTGTCCATTTTTATTCTTCCTCAACATTTGGGTTCAGATCTGACCGTCAGATCTGATTTGGCCATTATTTTAGCTTGTGGCCACTAAAAAGCTCTCAAGCTCCTCCCTTACCCATAAAGTACCTACCTCTAACATGCTTCAGATCTTGCTCACTGCTTTACATACTATACAAAATATTATCATAATATCCCTGGTGGAAGAAGCCATTATCTGGAGCTCAACATAAGGAACAGTGGTGTCCTTATAAGTTATTTTTCTTTCAGAGTTCAATTGTTAAGAAGATTGGGGGTTGGTGAGAGGGGATTAGAGGAATAATGAAAATGGACAATACAGATGGAACATTATGGTGAGTACATAACTTTTTTTATCTGCTGTTGTAAATTTTCATTCATTTATTAACTGTTGGGACAATCTCCAGCTACCTAAAATCCTGGGTGGACTCTAAGGATATTCCTGAGTACAGCTGAGTGAAAGGTTGCTCTTCCCTTCAGACCATGAGCAATAAATATACAAGGACTGGCCCAAGTTGCAGCCGCACATATGTTGTCCATGGAAACCCTTGACAGAAACACTGAAGAAGCTGCCCTGGACCTAGAACAGGCTCTTAAAGGTTTCAGTACGTAACTTGTAGATAAATGATATACAATATGTCAGCCATCTGGCTAAAGTCAACTTTGTAACTGACTTACCCAATTTAGAATCTGCAAAGGAGACAAATAACTGCTCAGCCTTTCTAATTCCTTTTGTTCTCTGTAAGTAAAAACATACATGTATGTGAACATCCAATAAGTGCAATACATATATTTTCACCTTTGTTTGAAAATTTAGGAAGGAAAACTGGCAGACTTCTGGATAAGATGTTAGATTATGACACAAGCTTAAGAAAGGAAGAAAGACTGGTTCGCAGTGCTACTCCATCCTTGCAAAAATGAAGTAGGGAGGTTTAGAAGACAATGCATGAAGTTCTGAAATCCTTCTGGTGGAGGTGATGACTACCAAAAAGATAGTCTTCCAGGTCAGAAACTGTAGATGACATGCTGCTGCTGATTCAAAAGGGGAATGAATTCAATTTAGTACTGCTGGCTTTAAGTCCCACGGAGGAGTTGGACCTTTATAAGGTCGTCTCAAAAGAATGGTACATCTCAAGAAGGCCTTACAAAGTTTACATGAAGCCAGGGTGGAGTTCTTAAATCCAATGTGAAAATTAGAGATGGCTGCTAACTGAACTCTAATGGTCGAAGAGCTACTCTTTCATTGAAAATTGCTGCCAAAAATTCTCAACACAAGGGGTAAGACTTGGTTCCTCCTTGTTTGCTGACATACCAAACTACTGACATATTGTCTGTCTGAATCATAACTGTCCCAATAAGAAGAGTCTTGGAAGGCCTGCAATGCTAACAGCACTGCTCGCATTTCCAGGACATTGACATGCATGTTGGCCTCTTCGGAGATCATATTCCTTGGACTGTTTTCCCCAGAAATGCCCCCCCACCAAATCTGGGATGTGTCCACGGTCACTACGACCTTGGGCAAAAAGAGAATGAAAGGATAGTTTTGTAGAACCTAATCTGATTGAATCCACCACCAAAGGTTATCTCTTGCATGCCTGAGTGATTCTTATTTGGACTGCCATGTGTAGGTAAAGAATAGACCATAGTGTTGCCAACATCCACTGAAGAATTCTCATGTGAAATCTTGCTGAAAGAACTAGGACTATTGCCACAGCCATTGATCCCATGGCTTGTAGAATCAATCAGGCTGAGACTGTGGTACAGTGAATTATTCTTCTGACCTGGAATCTGATAGTTTGCACTCTTGAGAGAGAGAAAGAGAAGATGTCACTTATATTGTGTTGAAAACTGCTCCTATGAATTCCAATGTCTGAGATGGTTTTAACTGAGATTTGTTGTAATTTATGGTTATCCCCAGATGGGAGCAAGTCTGGAGTACCTGATCTCGCACTATTAGTAGATGCTTGGTCAGGGTGGTAATGAGCCAGTCATCCAAGTACAGAAACACCCGGAAGCCCTGCAGTCTGAAGTGAGCTGCTACTATTGCCATCCATTTGGTGAACACCCTGGGGGCTGCGGTGAGGCCAAATGACAGTGGTCTTAACTGGTAATGACTGGCTCCCAGCCAGAAGCATAGATACATTCTGGACTGTCTGCTCAGTTTATGTGATAGTATGCATCCTGAAGGTCTATCAAGCACATCTAGTCATCCTTACACAAAAAGGACATAATGGGCTGAACCATGACCAACAGAAACTTTGTGTGCTGAACTGATTTCTTCAAGTTGCTGAGATCCAAAATTAGTCTCCAGTCCCATTTTCTTTGGCACCAAAAAGAAGGAAGAGAAAAGGGAATTCTATAACCTCTGGAAATAATCTTCTGCACCCACGTATCTTTTGTGATATCTAGCCAGGCTCCCTGGTGCAGGGATAAATGACCCTCAATTGCCTCAAGAGGGGGACAATCGGGACTCCTTTCAGGAGCATTCGTAGGGTCTGTCAGAGAAAGAATCTCTAGAACCTTAGTTCTGTGGGCCTCCTCTGCCACGTTGGTGGCATCTTTCATTTGAGTTCACCCCTCTGCTCCCTGGAGGAACCATCTCCACATGGATCTTGGACAGGACCACGGGACTCTCCAAACCATGTCTTTTGACCACCTCATTGCTTCCTAGAAAAGGTTCTTTGAGGGGTTGAAAAACATACACCCACTGCAGAGGGTCTTTCCATCTTGTTCATACCTGGAGAGCGTGTCCTTTACCTTAGGGTCAAACAACAAACTGTTGTCAAAATGTGCACTGATGAATGAGGACTTGAAGGGCTCTGGAAAATCAAACAAGCGGATCCAAGCATGCTTCCTAATGGCGGTACCTGAACTCGCTTCCTTTGAGGTGCCTTCAGCTGTGTGAGCTATAAGCCTCATGGATGAGGTAGAAATTGATTGTAGGGTAACCAAATGCAACGGCACAGAAGTCTGATTCTCAGCAATAGTGGTTTCAGAAAGGGATTTTGACAGTTCCTTTATAAAGTCCTTTTGTAAAGTGTGCCAAATAGTTAAGCGATCTGAGGGCAAATGTCGCTGAAGCATACACATGCTTGCCAAATCTGTCCAAAGCCCTAGACTCTCTCTTAGGGGGATGGACAGATAAACTCTGCTCCGCAAATTACTTCTTGGTGGCCGCCGCCATGACTATCATCTAGGGGCACTCCCTTGCTCCAAAACTCTCTTCTTACAGGTGGTGCCAGAATCTGATCCGGTCTTATGGGGACTGGCTCAACTATGTCTGGCTCCTTCCACGCCCACCTAGAGATCAAGTTAATGAGCTCATCAGTTGGTGGAGTTACCCAGGAGACAGATGGCCAGACCCAAAGGCCCCCAGGAATACAGATTCCTCTGGGGAAGGATTATCGGTAGACCAACCCCCCCTCTGTTTAAGAAACTCAAAGAGGTCTCTGAACAAGACATCTTTGGGTGGTGATCTTGGGGACCCTTCCCTTCATCAAAATCAGTATCTTCGTTGACTGACTCCCGAGGGGAGTCCAAGAGTCTCCTCTTGCACTTCCTCTACCTAGGGACTTTTTCAGTGGGATGCTCCGGAGAAGTACCAGAAGAGATGGTAATACCCTTCTGGGTAACTTGGAGACTTTGGGCATGCTGTCCCTGTGGCACAGAATGCAGAGACTCAAGGCACAGAGATGCATGAGAACCACAGGGGAGACCAGAGGGGGTAGGGACTGTCTGCCCTACAGAAGCAGAGAACACTCTCCACCACTTCTACGGCAGAATGCTCCAGGGAGAAGGAAGCCAATGGAGCCAAGAAGCTGTGCTTCTGCCCCATCGGCACCCCCCCTGCCCCGAAAGCAGTCCACCTGAAGCAGAGGTCAGAGCCATGTTATCTAGTGCCAAGACTCCAAGGGGAAAAGATGTCTCTGACAACTTTGGAGCTGACTAATGCCTCAGATCTGACAGGGACGGTTTGGCTCAGAGACTCATCCAGCTCCAAAACCATTGGAGTCGGTACTCTCAGCCAAGGTCCCAGGAGACTTTGATCCAAGGGCTCTGAAATGATAGGTCAGATTGGAGTAGGAGGTGAGACTGGTGGAGTACTACAAACAAGGGCTTCCTGACAGAAAGGGGTAGGAGCCAGGAGAACTCCCTTCTGTGTCTGCTCAGAGAGAAATTTCCTCATCATTCTGTCCATATCAGCCTTGGGTCAGACTTCTGGAAGAATGAAAAAAGTTACCGATGGGGATCTAGAGTGCCAGTGGGACTCAAGATATGGGGAGGGTACTCTAGAAGGTACTGGGTCAATAGAGGGGGAATACCTGGTTCTGGGCCAATAGAGGGGGAATACCAGGTCCTGGGCAAAGGGGTCTGATCCAAAAAGCTAGGATTCGAGGAAGCCATTAATTGATTTCGACACTGGTTGAGCAAGAGCCGCCTTTGGATCAGATTTTTCTGTATTTTTCCCGTGATAGGATCCAACCAGGGAGTCAAGGATCCAGAAGGCCTTGAAAATTCAAAGGCTCCGTAGGCTTAGGTTTGAGGAGCTGAGCCCCAGAAAAAGCCTCTGAAAATGAAGACAGTAATGGTCCTTTCAGGATTGATTTCTTTTTTCTGTCTGTGATAGCTTGGAGGTTGAAGGCCTTGCAGATGGAGCAATCTACCTGTAAAAGGTCTGGGCCTAAACAGTAGATGCACAAAGGGTGCACATGACACTTTTTAACCAGAATTACAATAAAGGTGTTTAAGAGGGACAGGGAAAAGAACTTACCAACTATGGTATGAAGATTACACTAAAAACAGTATAAAGTGTAAAAACGGAGGAATTAATGACAGGAAATAAAAAACTTAAGATTTTATATGGAATAACGAAAGGAATCAACTTATGTTCCCCACTCTACTCAAAACGCTCAAGAGCTCAAAGAAAACACGCCCAAAGGCAAAAGCGGCAAATAAGATCTGGAGGTATCCACAAAGACAAACCCAAGGCACAGCAACGAATCAAAGGAACCACAACCGTTAAAATCCAAAAATTTAATATGAAAACTTTCAAATACTTAAGCGCTTTTGTCCTAGTCAGAACTTCCTCAGAAGTATACACACAAATCCAGTAACATATTTAAATATCCCGACAAATACGTCATATAACCATTCCCATCAATTAATAATTAAAGGTAAATACTAAAACACAAGACATACAAGTAATTAAATCAGTATATAAAAATCATTACAAATCCATTTCCTTACCATACAAAAATATGTTCTATCTAAACTTTTTAATTTTAAAAGACAAGTTATTGTTTTTAAGGCATTGCTTTTTGTGTACTTTTTCTTCTAAGATCTATAGGTAAGAGGGGTTGATGCATTATGGGTAAGGGAGGTGTTAGACAGCTTTTTACTGGCCATGAAATAATATAACGTCAGAGTCAGATTCGAACATCAGAGCTGAATCCAACTGCTGACGAAGGAATGAAAATTGACATCAGATTTACTGTCAAATGTCCCCAGTTCCTTACTCAATTTTTGTAGCAGCCTTTATATATAGATCATCATTTTTGCCAGCACTAACTCTTCTGGATTTTTTCTTGCCATCTCATCGACCCTTTTGGTGAACTCCATCCTAAGTCTTTTTTTAAAAAGCTGGAAACTGTTTCCACATCACTCTCTTCATCAGCATTTTTTTTTTACTACCCGACTGTTGAGTTGCTTCACCTGTAACCAGTAACAGTAATTCCTTGTTCCTTTCCCCCTTTGTCCAGGTTGTCTTAACACTTTTTGTGTGTCTAGATAGGAAGCAGGATTAACCCCACCCCCGCCTTAGTCAAAGTTTAAGTGAAGGTACATCTTTCTGCATTTCTTAAATTGGGAAATAAAGGCATTTCTTTTCTCCCTCATAGGACAACAGTAAATCATTGTGCACAAAAACACTGCTATATCCAGCTTTCATCATTAGTTCCTTTTTCCAGAGACAAGAGAGGAATACTTTTTTGACTTGGAAAGTTTTCAGATTTACTAGTATGGAATGTGGTTTTCTAACTGCTTTTTACCCTAGGTACATTAGTTCTGTGGGCCCTCAACTTTAATTTCAAGAGGGATCCCTGTCCAATTATGGAGGCAATTTCTCATGAATTTGCTGCAGCCTTTTTCTCCTATACCTTCTGTTATCTCAGTAAACCAAAGGTTCTCCTTCCACAACCTAACCTCCAATTCCATCAGCTTAACGGCTATATCTTCCATTTGTCACTCATATTCAGCTAGGGTCTCACTGCATTGTTTTCCTGCCACTTGTACTAATACTGGCTCATCAGAGTGTTTGGTGAGCACTTCTTCCATCTCAGCCATCCTTTTCTTTTTACGCCAAGATGTATTCAGTAAGTGTTCCGCTTATGTTACATATGTCAGCCTACAATTTCTCTATCTTCTTGACTTCCAAGATAGCTGCTTATTGAGTAACAGCTTATTGCTAGCTTTCCCAGTGTGAAAACAGAAACTCAGCGGAGTAGACTTGTGTTTATGGGTAAATTTCAGTAACTGGCTAGTTAAGTGCACTGCCTGGATGCCAGGAATAAAGAAATACAGAACACCTGGAAAAAATCAGCTACAAAAAGTAAGGAAGAAATTAACTGGGGAAAGTTCTGCAGCTGTTCAGAAAAAAGCAATGCAACCTTCAGACATGACTTCTAATAACCTACAGGAAAATATAAAATAACTGCATACAGACCTGGTTAAAATAAACAAAACACTGAAGGCGTATATCAACACAAACAACAAAAGTCTGGAAAAAATGGAAGAAACTTTAAACAGATATATTCAGATAAGAAGATAAAGCTGCAAAAATCAGAAGATGAAATGAAGAAAAGGCTGGCTGAATATGAGACGGCTCAGGAAGAGAGGTTTCAAAAAAATAAGAGAATTAGAGGACACAGCATGCAAGGGAAACCCTGAGATTTTCAGCTATGGAAGGAACATGCTGCATTAATTTTATGAAAGCACAAATAAGCAACTGGACTGGCATTCCACAGCAGTTTTTTTAGCTGAAAGGGCATACTGTGTGTATCCTCCAAACCTGGATATACATAAGAAAGCAACCTAGACCTTTAATAGTAAAGATGCAATCCTACCAGCAGGAGTTGATTCTGACAAAACTGTGGCAGAAGGACAAAGAACTAAAAGTGGGAGACAGCAGAGTATTTGTGGAAAATGAATACTCATTGTACACCAAACAGAAGAGGAGCAAATTTTATTCCACTATTCGGGGAATGTCGAAATGCAGGTGTGAGATTCAAACTGCTGTGCCCAGCTATCTTCAAGATATTCTTCCCTGGAGAACAAAATCATTTTTTGATGAAGTACATGCTAAGGAAGAAATACAAAAGTTTGTCCAACAAAAAGTAAGCTATGAAACAGAAGGAGATTCTCCTCTTTGTTCGTCTGGCAATAAAGACCACAAAGAGACTGTGCCTGTGAAACCTTTTCAAAATTTTCAACAGAAAATGTTGGAAAGCTGGAAGGGTGCATGAGAGTTGACTAGAAGAATCAAGAGTACGATAGAAATTAAACAGAGACAGGATTTCAGAGATGACGAGTGATAAATCCAGTAACTTATTATGGGATTACAATGCAATAATTATATTTGTGAAATACGACAAAACAAGAAAATAAATAGTTATATACTTACCATAACATGGTATCTGTGTTATCCTAGGTCGTCATTCATCCCAACAGGCTCTAGGATCCGACCTCAGATCCAAGCCAGCAACATAACACAGACGGATCCAAGGCCTAGCCCCTCCCTCTCCCATAATGCCCTGCTGCCCTGTATTCCCCAGATCGGGTTTGCTGTCTTTTGTAATTCTAAAGAGTATTCCTACAACAACTCTAGAAGAAAACAGGCCAACTTCCTCCATTACCCCACAGGGTAGGTGGATGGCAGGAGGGAAAAATGTGATAAATGATGTCCTAGGAGAGCACTGACACCAAGTTATGGTAAATACATAACTATTTATCTGATATTATCCCTGTCATCATATGTCATGATAGAGTCAGAGTCCCCAGATACCATATATCCTGGGAGGCCTCAAGGAAGGACGTTCTGGAGCACAGTGGAGTCAAAGGAAGCCCTACTCCTATAAGCCAAGTCTATCTTATAATGCGAAATGAACGTGTGAGGACTACACCAAGTGGAAGCAGCACAGATGTCATCAATAGAAACCCTAGCCAGAAAAGCTAAAGAAGCAGTCACGGATCTAGCAGAATGAGCTTTGATTTTCCCAGGAATCTCAAGGTGCCTATACTCATAGACCATGGAGATGCAACTAGAAATCCAATTAGAAACAATGATTTTAGAGGCTGGGAGTCCATGTCTATTAGGGGAAAAGGCCACAAAAAGTTGTTTCGACTTACGAAATTCTCTGGTCCTGTGAAGGCAGAATCGTAACGGACAGTGAACATCCAAGATATGAAGAATGTATTCTCCCTTGTTAGAGTAATTAAGAAAGAACACTGGAAGTTGAATATATTGGTTCGAGTTGGACTCCCGACGCAACCTTGGGCAAAAAAGAGGGCTTCATTGTGAAAAAACATACAAGGAGTAATGATAAGAGCTTGCAGTTCCAAAACCCTCCTGGCTGAAGTAATGGTCACCAGGAAGGCCATTTTCCAAGATAGGAACTTGAGATCACAGGAACTACCAGGCTCAAAAGGGACTGGTAGTTAGAGACTGCAAAACTAAAATCCCAAGGAGGTGTGGCTCATTTATCTGTGGTCTAAGAAGAAAAAACCCTTCATGAATGCTTTGCAAAGCCTAGAAGAAAAGGTAGTTACGCTGTTATCGTGAAAATTAGAAATCACCATAAAATGGAGCTTGATAGTAGAAAACCTTGTTCCGACTTGGAAGAGTGAAGACAGAAATAAGAGAATATCAGAAACAGAAGAAAAAAATGGATCCAGATTCCTGTCCTTGGCCCAAATGTAGAACCTTTTCCACTTGCTGCGGTAAATCTTTCTAGTAGAAAGTTTCTGGGAGGCCAGAATGATATGTTTAATGGGGATGGAAGGCTGGAATGCTTTAGAATCATTGGAATTGGAGAAACCATGCAGTTAACCGGAGAGTCTGAAGATTTGGGAGAGGAAGCCCCAACAGATGGGAAATCAGATCCTGACTGGGATCCAGTATCCAGGGTGGATACTTCAGATGAGACCTGATGAAGGGGAACCACGGCTGATGAGGCCAGAAAGGAGCAATGAGGATCAGAGATGACCTCAGGCACTGCACTTTTTGTAGAACATTGGGAATTAACAAGACAGGAGGATAGGCGTAAAGGAGACCTGGAGGCCAATCCTGGACTACAGCGTCCCTCCGTGACTCCCCGTGAAGGGGGATCAGGGCAAAGTACTTTTTGCATTTGTGGCTGACTGGGGAGGCAAAGAGATCGCAGCAAGGTAGACCCCCAACAGTCGAAAATCCGCTTTGCCACAGACAGATTGAGAGATCACTCTTGTGGACTCGAGATCAGTCTGCTGAGCCTGTCAGCCAACATATTGATACTCCTGGGCATATGTGTTGCAAGAAGGAAGCGCCAGAGGACATTGCCCATTCCCACACTCTCATGGCCTCTCTGCACAACTGGTAAGATCGTGTTCCTCCTTGCTTGTTGATATACCAGACCACAGCTATGTTATCCGTCTGAAGTGCAATCGTCCCTCAAGAGAGGCAGTCCTGAAAGGCTTCAATGATAGAAGAACTGCTGTCATCTCTAGGACGTTTATGTGCAACCTGGTCTCTGCAGGGGACCATGCACCCTGGACCGTCTTTCCCTGAAAATGCCCCCCATCTCAACAGGGAAGCGTCCGTGGTCACAATGGCCATGGGCAGGGGTAAAAAGAAGGGCCCTCTGAGGGAAAGATCTTAGGAGTGAAGCCACCAAAAAAGATGTCATTTGCACACCAGCGTCAGGTTTATAGTCATAGGCATGGAATGAAGGAGTGCTGACCACTGAACCAACAAGGTCCACTGCAACACTCACATGTGGTACCCTGCCAGAGGAACAAGATGAATGGCAGAGGCCATGGACCAGAAGGCCTGAAGAATCAAGTGTATCAGAGGACAGGATAAATTCAACAGTTGAGTGACTTAATCCTGAATCAAATGAATCCTGCACATGGGTAAAGCCGCAATCTCTGAAGTCAAATCCAACAGGACCCCTATGAATTCCAACTGTTCAGATGGCACCAGATTGGATTTTGAATGACTGACAGTGAATCTCATTCGATGGAACAGGGGAAGAATATAAACTATAGCTTGTAGCAGTCAATGCCTTGAGGGTGCTGTGAGGAGCCAATTGCTTAGGTACAGAAAGACCCGAAAACCCTGCAAGCACAGGTGAGCCACTACCACTGCCATGCATTTAGTAAACACCTGGGGGACTGTCGTGAGATCGAAGGGTGGGGATCTGAACTGGTAATGGTTGGCCTAGGCAGAAGTGCAGATGTCTCCTGGACTGCTTGTCTATCTTGATATGGTAGTAGGCTTCCTGGAAATCTACTAAGCACATCCAGTCACCTTTGTGTAGGAGTGGTAGAATAAATTCAGCAGTAACCATCCAGAACTTTGACTTCTTTACTGACAGATTGAGCTTGCTGAGGTCCAAAATTGGACGCAGGTTCCCCATCTTCTTTGGCACTAAAAAGAAGTGAGAATAAATACCAGATCCTCTGTCCTGTTGGGACCTGTTGGATGGCTCCTTTTAGGAGAAATTACTGAACTTCTTTGAAGGCCAACTCCCTCTGACTGGGTGGAATGTCACAAAGGAAGCTTCTTATGGGAGGGGGCTCCAAAAAGGGAATGAAATAGCCCCTGGATATGATGTTTAAAACCCATTGACTGGAGGTTATATCTATCCAGGCTAGTGGGTGTAGAATAAGACGACCCCCAACTGCCTCCAGGTAGAGCAGTCAGGCAACGCTTCAGGAATGCTGTGGGAGCTGCTCAGAGAAAGGGTCCCTGGAGCCCTGATTTTGCAGACCCCTCTGCCTCGTGGGAGGTGATGACCATTGAACCCTCCTCCCATGCCTATGGAAGAGGAATCATCAGGAGCATCTTGAAAGGAGGACTGCATGTTGCGGAACCACATCTTACTGGTTCCCCTGTGGGTCTTTGAGAAAGATCTCTGGGGGGCAGAAAGCTTGATTCCAACTGCAGACAAAATCTTCCCTTCCTGCTCACTGTGGGTCAAAGTATCCTTTATAAAATGTCCAAACAAGGTAGAACCATCAAAGGCAGAGTCAGCAAAGGACACTTTGAAGGGCTCCGCAAACCCGCATAAGATTAACCAGGCATGACACACTGCTATGCCGGTACCTGTTGCCTGAAAGGTAGCTTCCACAGCATTAGAAATTAACCTCAAAAAGGAGTTTGCCAGGGAAGTCAGAGTGGATAGCTTGGGAGATACTGTTTTAAAGGCCTCCACCGGCAATAACTCTATAAGGGAAGTGGTGACATCTTAGACCAAATCCCTTTGGAGATGGGAAAAATGTGCCAAATAGTTAACCGCCCTCAGACCGAAAGTTGCTGAGGCATACACAAGCTTCCCAAAACAGTCCAGCACCAGAGACTCTCTGTTAGGAGGATGGACCCATGGAGCTCTGCTCAGCCAGCTCCTTCTTAGTGGTGGTGGCCAACACCATGGCATCGACTGGGACACCCTTGTTCCAGAAAATACAGTCTTGTAGGGGGTCTAAGAAATTTGTCCACAAACTTGGGGACTGGCTCTACAGTGTCGGGTTCCTTCAAAGCCTTGCTGGCTATTAAATCCACCAACTCGTCAGCAGGAGGAGGTGCCCAGGAGGTAGACAGGCCCATCCCAAAGGCCTTCAGAAGAACAGACTCCTCAGAAGATAGGGGTTGGGGAGACCATCCACCCTTTTGCTTTAAAATTTCAAGGATGTCACGAAAGGAGACATTATCGGGCAGAGATCTGGGGGACCCGTCTCCTTCTTCAAGATCCGTGTTCTCAGTGAGGGACTCCAAGGGGGAGTCCAAGTGCCTCCTCTTGCATTTTCTCTTACAATGTACCTCCTTGGTGGTGGGCTTCAGGAGGACTCGGAAGAGACAGGGACTCCCAGAGGGGAGGAAACCCCCTGAAGGCTCGAACAGGAGGGCTGACCCTGGACGGAATGAGAGACCTAACCAGCCATTGTAGAGAGAGACAGGGAGGAACTGGAAGCACTGACTGAGGCAACTCTAGACCTTGGAAAAGTCCTCTCTACCACCCTAAAGCCCAAGGGGCTGGAAGCAGGTCCATCCCCCACATCCAAGGGAGAGGTCCCCCGGAGAGGAGGAAGGAGCCCAGAATGACAGCCATGAGCCCCGGATGATACTGTACCAGAACTGTTTAAGGCCAAAGCACCAGGGGGAAGTGAACAGTCTGAAAAGACAGTACCAGATCCCCCCCCCATGCAGCCACTGTCAACCGCACCTGAATAGGGCTCACCCCGCTCCAAGAGAAAGGGAGCAGTGTAAGACCAGGACCCTGATGGAGTTAAGAAGGCGGGGATGCTCGTCCTCACCAGAACCTGGCCACAGACATCCCGGTCAACAACCTAGGTTCCAAAGCCACTGGGGTCGGAAGAGGAGACTGAGAGGTTGGGAGTAGCAAGGCTCCCCTGGCCGGATGGGACGGAGAAGCCAAGAGCCCCAACACTACTGGGGCCTTGAGGAAGCTCCTCATCATTCTGTCCATATCCAAAGGTAAAAGGCTCCTCAAAGACATGGAGGAGGCAGAAGAGTGGCTGGACATGGTGGGAGATTTTCCTGACCTGCTATGATGTTCTGGGGTGGAGCTCTGATGTCTTGGAGCCAATTGTAAAACTTGTTTGTAGGTAGAGGTGGTGACTACCTCCTCGATAACAATGATCAGATCTGAAGACCCTGTCTGGCACGAAGGTCTGGCTGATGCAGCAGCTGAATCCGATGAAACAGTCAGATCCAAGGATAGTCTGGTCTTTGTCGGATCTAGGGGGATCTGATCCAAAGAGGCCATGGATCTGAGGGACAGTTCCATGGCTCTTGCCTCTGAAGGCCTCGAATCCGAGGCAGATTAGGTTGGAATCGGATCAGAGGTCCTGGGATCAGACAGCAGTGGTTTCATGGCAGGAACAGGCTGAATGGAAGGGGACTTCCTCTTCAGATCGGAAGAAGCCTTCCCTGGGGAGACAAAAGGCCCCCCCATGAGCTATCTGCTTAAGCAAAAATTTGTTGCAGCGGTCTGCCAAGGCTCTGGGGTCGAATGTGGCACAAATGTCACATTCAACCTCCAGGTGTGGACTGACCAAACAATACAAGCACTCCTCGTGCGAGTTAAAATTAGACATCTTCCAACCACATGAGGAGCATTTCTTAAAGCCAGTGTTCTTATCTGACATACCTAACTCATACACACAAATTAACCAAAGGGAAAAAAAAACACCCTAATGGCCAAGAGAAAAAAGGGCGCCAAAAAGCCACACACACTCAAAACTAACACTAAACTAAGCTAGGGGAGGGAGGTAAACAGCTAAAACTACTATAAACACCCACACTAGACAAACTACTACTAAGCTAAAAATACTACACAAACCAACACTAGAAAAAAACTTGGATTGAAAGTACCTATCAACTAGAGCCAAAGGAACATGTCTGCACTGAACACACGGCAAACGAGATCTGGGGAATACGGGGCAGCAGGGAATTATGGGATGGGGGGAGCTACAGCCTTGGATCAGTCTGTGTTATGTTGCCGGCTCAGATCAGAGGTTGGCTCCTAGACCCTATTATAATGAATGATTACAGAGATAGCATCAGATCTGGAAATATTGGACTTTTTCAGAATTTGTTGGACTTGTGGGGACTCTAAAGCATATGCCCTACTTTGTGTCATTAATGTTAGGAAAAGTGCTTTGGGGAGGGGAAGAGGGGGGAGAACGTTAACTGTAAGTAAAGACTTTTTTCTTAAATAGTACCACTTTTGTGGCATGTGTTTTTTTTACATGCTATAAAGTATTTTTTTTAGTTATTTTAAGTATAATGGGGATTGTAAACAGGTGCTTTTTTTCTTTAACTTCTCTCTTTCTTCTTGTTCAGTTTTAAGAAATGTTGGCACTAATGTAAACAAGCCTGGTTAAAAGCATGATAAAAGAAAAATGAATGTGCTTCTTCTCATTCTTGCATGGGGAATGACTGGATTAAAGACCTTACATTGATTTAGTAACATATTATGAGGCTCTTTTCTAGCAAATACATTTCTGCTCAGTAACAATGTGTGCTCAGTAACAATTCTGCAGCTGGTCTTTATGATCTGATAAAGAGAAACTGGCTACTTGCTTCTCACCTCTCCCATGGAGTCAATCTGATAAAGAGAAACTGGCTACAGTCTGGTGGAGAGTGATTGGCTGAGGGGAAAAAAAAGAGAAAAGAGAAACTGGCTAGGAGATAATGTTCTCTGAAAGTATTCAGGGGTTTTCCCCAAGGTAGATAATGTTCTCCAAAACATTTGGAGGAGGGTTCCCAACTGGGAGAGCTATAAAGATAGGACAAAACAAATCAGCACTTAGTAGAAACGCAGGTTGTGCTATGCATCTTAGAATGAATGGTCTTTCTTTTAGGTTAACTCAAATCGTTGAGTGGGCTATCAGTTTGGGACTTGTTCCTATTAGGAGAGAAAATTTCAATATTTGATGATGTACATAGTTTTGTGTGTTAGTATTAAGTTTATAGGTTTAGGGGGTATTCAGGGTATGTTTGATTTTTGTTTGAGGGCTTTCAATACAAAAAAAGTTTTATAAGATGTGACATAGGCAACTGTATAAAAAGTTCAACCTGCCAACAGTGTATGCATGTAACACAAAAGCTGGAATTAGATATTTAACAGAAAAAGTGTTATACATAAAAGGTGGAATAACTTTTTAATACAATGATGCTTTCTTTAATGTCTTTAAATGTAAATGGCCTCACAGATAAATACAAACAGGAAAGAGTAGTGAACTACATTAAAAAAATGTACAGTGCAAATAGCTATGTTACAGGAGACACACTTAGAACTGAACATGTGAATTTGATAAAGAAAGGTTTTCAGGATGTTTATTCAGCGGAATACCTGTGACAAAGGAAAATTGCAAGAAGAGCTCCAATAGTGAAAGAAGACAAAAAAAGATAATGATGGCAGATTTGTAGGGCTAAGGGACTACTGGCAAGGGAGGAGGGTTACAATGGCATGTATTTATATTCCACCTAAAACTGCTATAATGGAAATTAAGAAAATTCTGGAATCAGTTTTCAGCAAGGAATATTACTTGCAGATGGGGACTGGATTTTGATTTGAATCACTGAAGATGTGTCTGGGGGGGCAGAAGGGAAAATATAACAAAGGAGGGTACATTTTTGAAGAAATTTATGAAAATGTTTGGCATGGAAGATGTGAATTCGGTAACAGGAGTTCAAGTGAATTTACATATTATTCCCAAAGATATAAAAACTGGGCTAGGCTAGACAGAATTTACATTTCATATGAACATGTGCATTTAATTGAAGGTCTTGATACTCGCTCCATTTCAGATCATGAGCCAATAATATCTAAAATAACAGCACAGAGAAATGAAATAAAAATGAGACATTGGCTCTTTCCCACTTATCTGCTGAAAAGGGAAGAATTTAAGGAATGGGTAGTGGAGATTATTCAGGCGCTGTTACAGAGGACAGAAATTCCTTCAGAAAATATAGCTAGGAGTGGGATAAAATTAAGGTACAGTTTAAAAATAGGGTAGAAATAAAAGAAAGGGAGCTATGGTTAACAAGTAACAAGAATTATTTAGAAGGACTGATAAATGTTAAAGTATTGCAGAATAGGTGGAATCTTGCATAACAAGAGGGTCAACTGCAGAATGCTACCCAAAAAATAAGGGATTACCTCGATAATATGCAGAAGCTTAGAAAGCGTGCTGTTAAGCAACTGTGTTTTGATAACACTAGAGCACAAAACTTTTAGCACAACGGCTCAAGCAATAAAAAGTAAGGCCTGTCATCAAACTTATAACACGGAAGGTAACAAGAGATCCTGGAGAGGTATTTGAAATATTTCAGAAAATCTATGAGTCTCTCTATAAAGCAGAGAAATATGAAAACCAAGAAAAGATACAAATGGAAATGTTTATGGAAGAATTAAATATGCCAAGGTTAGAGATAGAGGAGGCTCAATTATTAACTGTTAGGATAGGAAGAGATGAGATAAAAATTGTGATGTATAACCAATCTACAGGAAAGTCCCCAGGAATAGATGGTGTTCCTGTGGAAGTTTGGAAGCCAGGAGGAAAAAATGATAAAGTTCTGGAATGTTTTGTTTAACAGTATCTTAAGAAGAGGAGAAGTACCACCATCCTGGAAGAAAGCAGTGGCAACTGTAATACCTAAAGAGGATAAAGATCCATCAGGTCCAGCTTCATACAGGGCCATTTCCATATTAATCTATGAAAAGTGTTCATGTCTATAATGGCTAAAAGAACGGCAAAAATAATGCCAAAACTGATAGATATGGATCAGTGTGGTTTTGTGAAGGGGAGGCAAACACTTGACAACATTAACAGAACATTGATGATCCAGAAAGAAGAAGAATGTAAGAAAATACCATTGCTTTTGGTGGGTCTTGATATAGAAAATGCATTTTACAGAGTAAGCTGGGACTTTATGAGCAGAGCAACAAAAGCATTTGCATTTCTGGAAAAAATTTTAACATTGATTAGTAAGATATATGAGGGATCGGAAGCGAAAACTGAAGTGGGTGGGGTCCTCACTGATCATTCCTGCTTGAGCAGAGGAACCAGGCAGGGGTGTCCTCTTTCCCCTTTATTATTTGCATTATATTTAGAACCACTGGTTAAGCTGCAGTGGTGCAGCGGTAGTGTTGTCGCCTCACAGCAAGAAGTTGTCCCGTTCGATTCTCAGCTGGAGCACCTTCTGTGTGGAGTCTGCATGTCCTCCCCTCAGTCAAGTAGCGTTTGAAAGACATGCGTGAATGGGCGTGCCTTCGTTGAAGGTTGGGCATCGAGCTGGCACCTCGGCACCGTAAAAATCTACTGCCAATCATTAGAGGACCGGAGTTCCGCTGTGGCGACCCCTAACCGGAATAAGCCAAAAGAAAAACAACAACATTTAGAACCACTGACAAAGAAAATAAGGGACTCAGAAATTCAAGGATATAATTGGTATGGTAGTCAAGAAAAGCTGGCTTTATTTGCAGACAATATTGTTTTATACATGACAAAACCAGAAAAAGACATTACAGTGTTGTGGGATATTTTGAGACAGTTTCAGAAATTTTTTGGCTACAAAATTAATGAAGCTAAAACAAAAGGCAATAGTGGGAAATTATGCACCCACACATGAACTGGTTCAGGAATATCCATATTTATGGGAACACGATAAAATGAAGTATTTAGGAGTACTGATTAAAAATGATTCTAGTATGGCAGTTAAGGATATGTGGGAAGAGACTAAACAAAAGATAATACAAAAACAGAGAAAATGGAAATTTTGTTGTATGGATATGGACAGCAAGATACAAGTAGTTAAAATGTTTTTAGTCCCTTTACTCTTATACACAGGTCAGGCATATTTTTATCAACCAGAGAAGAAGTTGTGGATAGCAATTAATAAAGACCTGAAGGACTTTATCTGGGAGGGGAAGTCAGCAAGAGTCAAAAGGGATAAGTGGATACTTCCAGTAGAACAGGGCGGATTGCAATTACCCAATTCGAAGGGATATTTCAGAGCTACACAGTTAAGGCTAGTATACACAGCACAAGCAGAAAATGAGAAGTTATGTACCTACCATAACATTCCATGTTAGTTGTCTTCTCTCGCCTTCTTTCTTGCTGGATGGGTTCGGGGCCGATCCTTGGCTCCGACTCGGCCACTCACTAAAGCTTGAGAGCTAATTTTACCAGCTCAAGGCAACCCTATATCCCATGATGCTAGGCAATAACTACCCAGACCTCGTTTGGTAGCTAAAGAAAAATTATGCAATATAGTCCTCCAACTGGAGAGGAGGAGGAAAAAGGGAATAATCCCGCCAAAGAAACCAATCTAATCTAGTGACACTAGGACAAGCTATTTGGCTGGAAATGCTAGATCAGGACTCCAAGGAAGAGGAACAATCTTCTCGGTCTGTCCAGGCTAGGGGATGGTGGGTGGGACGCAAGAAAGAAGGCGAGAGAAGACAACTAACATGGAACGTTATGGTAGGTACATAACTTCTCAATGTTAAGTTGTCAATCTCGCCTTCATTCTTGCTGGATGGGACCGCGTCCCTAGCACCTTCATCCTGGGTGGCTCAATGGAACAGACTCTTGAGAACGGTGGAACCAAAATTTGCCCTGTTTCTGGAGGCCAAGTCCAATTTGTAATGCAAAACAAAGGTATGAGGAGAGGCCCATGTGGCTGCTGCACAAATAGTGTCTATAGGTAGTCTAGCTTGAAAAGCTGTAGATGTAGCTAGTGCTCTAGTTGAATGGGCTTTTGGCCTAGAAGTCAACTCTCTACCTCTGAGTTGATAAATACATGTAATCACAGAAGACAGCCACCTAGATAGGGTTACCTTAGATACCGCAAGGCCTTTCCTGTTCTCTGCATACGATAAAAACAGTTGATCAGATTTCCTGATTTGTTTGGTTCTGTCCAAATAATATCGGAGCTGGCGATGAACATCCAGATAATGTAGTTTTTGCTCCGCTCTATTAGTATAATTTGGGAAAAAAACTGGGAGATCAATAGATTGATTTAAGTTTGTCTGCGATGCCACCTTGGATAAGAAAGACGGATTAGTCCTTAGAGAAACTCTGTCTTTGTGGAAGATTAAGTAGGGAGGACGAATGCAGAGGGCATGAAGCTCAGATACTCTCCTAGCAGAAGTAATGGCGACTAGGAAGAGTGTCTTCCAGGAAAGAAATTTCAATGAACAGGAAGCCGCAGGTTCAAAGGGGGGGGAAGAATCAAGGATGTTAAGACTAAATTTAGATCCCACTGTGGTGGAGGGTCTTTGATCGGAGGCTTATGGAACATGATGTTGCGGTCCGACAAGCCTATATGAAAATTTGAAATGGCTGCCAACTGAACTTTTACTGTGGAAAAAGAAGATACTGAGTGAAAAATTTCAGCTAGGAAGTCCAAGACCGAATGAATCGGAGCAGTAAAGGGATCTATATTTCTAGCTTTTGCCCAGAAGGAGAAACGTTGCCATTTACTAGTGTAAATCCTTCTGGTGGAAGATTTAAGGGAAGCTACTATGATATCCCAGACGGGATTAGAAATCATAGGAAGCCTGGCTAGGGACGGAAGTGGAGCAACCAAGCAGTGAGGTTGAGAGAAGGTATGGATTGGTGCAGCTGCCCCGACTGGTGGGTCAGAAGATCTGGAACTGGGTCCAGATGCCAAGGCTGTACCAAAAGATAACGATGCAGGAACGGAAACCATATATATCTAGGCCAATAAGGGGCAATGAGAATCATCTTGGCTCTCAAGGCGGTTGCTTTCTGAATTACTTGTGGTATTACAGGAAAAGGTGGAAAGGCATAGAGAAGTCCCCGGGGCCAATCTTGGACTAGAGCGTCTCTGGGGGATGGCCTGGAAGGGGGAAGAGGGAGAAGAAGTCGGGGCATTTGCTGTTTTGAGGCGTAGCAAAAAGATCGCAGCAAGGAAGGCCCCACTTCTGAAAAATCTCTTCCGTCACAGATTGTTTGAGAGACCACTCGTGAGGCATGAGAATAGCTCTGCTCAACCTGTCCGCTATGATGTTGGACTTCCCGGGGATATGCGTAGCTATCAGAAACCTCTGAGAAGAGATTGCCCACTGCCAAAGTCTGAGTGCCTCTCGACACAGGGGATAGGACTTGGTTCCGCCCTGCTTGTTGATATACCACACTACGGACATATTGTCCGTTTGGATTGCAATAGTTTCCAGAGGAAGAGAGTCATGGAGGGCTTGCAACGTTAAAAGCACTGCTCTCATCTCCAGGACATTTATATGCAGGTGGCATTCGAAAGGTTGCCAAGTGCCATGGACCATCCTGCCCTGAAAATGCCCCCCCCCACCCGATCAAGGAGGCGTCCAATGTAACCGTGGCGACCGGGGAGGGAGGAACAAAGGGTCTGCCTTGATGGACTTGAGGGGAAAATATCCACCAGGACAGATGCCTTTTGCAAACTGGAGTTATCATGATCTTGTGATGCATAGGGAGTCGTTGAAAAGACCATTGGGCAAAAAGCATCCACTGTAGGAGACGCATGTAAAAGCGGGCAAGGGGAAGAAGTGTTATAGCAGCCGCCATAAGACCCAATACTTTCAGGACATACCTGGCCTGAATTTTGTCGCTCTGAAGAAGAACATGGATGTGGTTTTGAATATCTAAGACCCTTTGATCTGTTAACTTTGCTGAAAGTTGTACGGTGTCCAAATTGGCGCCTATAAAGGTAATAGATTGACAAGGCGACAAGGCAGATTTTTCGAAATTTATAGAGATTCCTAGCCCTCTGCAAATGTGAATGGTGTAATCTTTGGCTTGGAAAAGTTGATGCCTGGTGGTGGCAGTGAGGAGCCAGTCATCTAGATATGGAAACACCTGGAATCCTTGACGTCTCAGGTGAGCCGTAACCGCTGCCATACATTTGGTGAATACTCTGGGGGCTGTACTGAGACCAAAGGGCAGGGCTCTGAATTGGTAGTGACTGGCCCCCAGCCGAAAGTGGAGAAACCTTCTGGAGCGCCTGTGAATTTTAATGTGATAGTACGAATCCTGAAGGTCCACGGAGCACATCCAATTGTCCTTGCCCAGAAAGGGTAGAAAGGACTGTAGCGTGACCATCTGGAATCTTGTTCTCTTTACAAACTTGTTTAGTTTGCTGAGATCTAATATTGGTCTCCAGTCCCCTGTCTTTTTCTGTACCAAAAAGAACCTTGAGTAGATTCCGGATCCTAGTTGGTCTGCTGGGACTGGTTGGATGGCTCTTTTTGCTAGCAGTTTTGATATCTCTGGTATTGCTAGTTCCCTTAGACCAGGTGAAACGTCTGGAAGGGTTCCCTTTTGCTGAATTGGGGTTTGGATAAAGGGAATTTTGTAATCCTCGGATATGATCGACTGTACCCATTTGTCTTGAGTAAGGGAAAGCCAGGCTTTTGGGTACAGCGACAATCTTCCCCCGACTGCCTCCGAAGGTGGACAATCGGGCAACATCTCAGGGATGCTGGAAGGGTTTGTCAGAGAGAGGCTCTCTGCTACCCTGATTCTGCGGACCCCTCTGCCCCTAGGGTGGCGTCTGTTGTTAACCCTCTGCCTCTGGGGGTAAACTGACCTCATGCGTCAGGCGTGACTCCTTGAGATTTGCGGAACCACATTATCCCACCCTTCTGACCCTTGGGGTATGGTCTTGAAGGGGTGGAGAAACGGACTCCTATGGCAGAAAGAGTCTTGCCATCTTGTTCACATCTGGTCAAGGTGTCTTTCACTTGAGGTCCGAACAAGGTCGAACCATCAAAAGGAGAATTTGTGAAGGACGCCTTGAAGGGGTCTGCAAAATTACAAAGCCGCATCCAGGCATGACGCCTTAATGCCACTCCTGTGCCTGAGGCCCTACTCGCTCCATCGGCTGCATATGAAATGAGCCGCATGGAGGAGTTAACAATAGAGTTTAGGGTTCCTAGCTGTGAGTTAATTTTATCCTGGGACCCAGCAGCTGACGGATCCTGTAAAACTTCTCCCAACTCTTTGAGAACATCTCTCTGAAGGCGGGTGAAGTGACACAAGTAATTCAGCGACTGCATGGCAAAGGTCGCTGAAGAAAACATCCGCTTACCGTACCTATCCATAGTCCTAGAATCCTTGTTAGGAGGATGGATAGGTACTGAAGGATCGGCTAGTTCCTTCTTGGTGGCTGCAGCCACCACCATGGCATCAACCGGGACACCTTTTGTCAAAAATTGCCTATCAGGTGGGGCCGTAATGAATTTAGAAGGCCTCCGAGGAGTGGGTTCTACCGAATCCGGGGCCGTCCATGCCTTCCGAGCCACCACATCCATAAGGAGGTCGAAAGGCGGAGACACTCAGGAGGTGGAGGGTTGAGAACCAAATGCCTCCAGGTAAACCGACTCGTCCTCGGAAGGATTAAGGGAAGGCCAGTTCCCCCTCTGCTTAAGGATTTCAAGGATGTCTGAGAAAGAGACATCCTCAGAGGGGGACCTTGGGGATCCCTCCGACTCATCCAAGTCGGTATCGGATGTAATAGACTCGGGGGAGTCCAGATGTTTCCGCTTACATGTCTTCTTATGCGGAGGCTCACCTGACAGGTCAGGAGAAGCCTCAGAAGAGGAAGATATTCCCAGTGGAGAAACCTGAGGCGTTGGATCTCTGGGCCCGGGAGCAAGAGAGTGGGAAGAGATGTCAGCAGGCACTGTAGTGGGAGGAGCTGATGGAACCGACCGTTGATAATGCCCTGGGGCTAGTACACTCCTCATCACCTCAAAGGCTCCCTCATCGGAGAGGCCAGAGGGCTCCCGCTCTGAAGAGGTAGGAACCCCAGGTGCACCGAAAGGGACAGCTCTGAGGCCGATGTCGGGCCGAGCTCACCAGCGCCAATGCTCCGAGAGAGAGAACGGTGTCGGACAAGGGTCCGATGCCACTCGCCCCCTCGGAGCCAGCGAGAGAGACCAGACGCCCGGATCCCTCCAATGAAGGCATCAAGGAGGAGATTGGAGCAGAGGACGATGGAGCCAAAGGAGGAGGTATCGGCTCCGATGCCACAACAGTCACGGCTCCGAGGAGCTCCGGCTCCGAACTCTGGGGGAGAGTCGAAGGAGGAATAATAGGTGGATGTGTAATAGCTACCGTCTGATGAGACGGGCTATGGAGCATTTGGGCCAATGCCTGAGACTTTAATAGCCTACTCACCACTCTCTCAAGGTCATGGTCAGAAAGCCTGGATGACCGAGAAGTTCGGCTCCGATGGCTCCGTTCCGAGAGCAGGGGTGATCTCTGAGCCAAATGGATAGACTCCAACGATGGGGATCTTGACCTCTTTCTGGAGGTGGATGGAGCCGAAGGAGCCGAGGATACGTTGGCTCCAGCCGGAGTCGACCGTGAGTGCAAAGATTCAGCGGTATCGGCCCCGAGTGGAGCCAATACTGGAAGCTGTGACACAGAAGGATCGGCTCCGGCCGGAGCCGATCTCGTCACAGAAGGTGAGCCAGCAGCCGACGGCTTGGGACTCGGAGCCGACGGCTTTGCTGGCTTCAAGGGCTTCCCCGGCGCAGACTTAGTCGGGGAGCTCTCGGGCTTTAACAAGCCCCTCAATATTAATTCTCTTAGGCTGAATGCGTGGCACACAGAACAAGAGTCCTGCAGGTGCAGCGGTCCCAGGCAGTAAACACAAGAAGTGTGACAGTCTGTCAGAGACATTTTCTGACAGCACGAGTCACACTTCTTGAAGCTTGAGACCTTTGTGTCCTTCGACATAACAGTGTCGAGGGGGCACCAGAGTAAAAAACACACACACAAACACCCAATCCAAATATAAATAATAAAAAACAGGGATACTAACACACCCAAACACTCCACAGAATCCCTGACAAGAATTAGGAAAGGGGCAGGCTTAAGGCCTAACCCAGGGGAAGGGATATATATTTGGGATAAGGGAAATACATGGTACTAATGGGGAATAGGGTTTAAAATTAACCATTACAAGTTAAAACAATAAAAGGAGTGGAACCAAGACAAAAAAGGGTGACTAAAAGTCTGAAATTTGAAAACTTACCAAGAGCCGGTAAAAACGCACCTCGCAAGCGAAAGTGGCAAAAGATATCTGGATAGTTATTGCCTAGCATCATGGGATATAGGGTTGCCTCGAGCCGGTAAAATTAGCTCTCGAGCTTTAGTAAGTGACAGAGTCGGAGCCGAGGATCGGCTCCGAACCCATCCAGCAAGAATGAAGGCGAGATTGACAACATCTATAATTCAAAGTGGAAAGGGATGATGATGAAACGGGGGGAAGTTCAAGAAACAGGGAGAGACTGGGACTTTGGATGCAGGCCTTTAAGGAGAAAAACAATAATCATACAGAATATTATATCCATAAAGTAGCAGAAAGTATTCTAAGAACTAAACCAACATGGGAATGGAGAAAGGAGATTCTGCCGATAGGGATAACAGCAATTCGGGAGACAGACAATAGGCAATAGGGGGTTGGAATTTACTGGAGAAAACTGGCAAAGAAACCAAGGCATTGGGATCAAATAACTAGAGAGGGAAAGATGTTAAAATGGATAGATGACAAGAATTTATTTGGATTGCAGGTTAGAGAGTACTTTCCCTATCATGGACTGATATCAGAGTATAGGTAAAAAGAAAGAAATAGGGGGTCCTGAATGAAAGACTAGCACTGGTAGAGTTTTTAATAGAATCTAGAACTGAAGCGGCCATTAAAAAAGGAATAATTAGTAAAGCATATAAAATATTGCACGATAACTATGAGAATCAATCAGAGGATGTTAGAAAGGATTGGGAAGGGAGACTGGATAAGCAATTCACAAAGAAACAATGGGTGGATATATGTAGGTCTCTCAAATATGCAACAAAATCTAGACTATTTAGGATTTTTGCCTGGAAATATTTACATAGATATTTTTATACCCCAAGTAGACTCCAGAGAATTTTTCCTGAGGCAGACAGCAAATGTTGGAGGTGTGAAGGGGAAGCAAGAGGTAAATGAAACATTTTCTGGGAGTGTGGCGAGTTATTTTCACTGCGGGATGCACTGTCGGAGATGCTGGGTGGGTGACTTGGTGCGACGAGTTAGATGATACTTCTGAGCTATGATAACGAATCAGAATTGCCTAGACATGGGTAAGGCCTTGCTGTGTCCAATTACGGTGGCTTTGAAAAAAGCAATTGCTAAAAAATGGAAATCAACATCTAAGCTAACTATATTAAATTATATTAAAATAGTTCCAATTGTTTAATTTCTGTTACTATATTCACTAAGATATTTTGAAAAGGATAGGAGCAAACTACATAGGAAAAAAATGGGAATTGTGGGAACAATACATAGAAGGGAGGAATCAGGTTTAAAAGGCGGCAGGACTTACATGAACTATGTAATGTTTGAGTGAGAAAGATCGGGTAGATTATAAGTGATGTAAAATGCTTGCAACTAGGACTGTGTCTGTGTGGTTTGTTTTCATTTACATAAATGTATGATTGCCTATGTAGTAAGTGATGGTTAAATAAAGATACTTATTGTTTAAAAAAAAGGCAGGAATTTAATGTATCCAACGTTGCTTAGGTTCTGATATATAGCAGTACATGTGAAGTATAAGGATTGTTATGTTAATATCGTTTGATTAGTTTTATACAACTGTAAATTGTAAATATCACAAGTGATAATTCAATAAAGGTGTTTGGAAAAAAAATAAAACAATTTCTCTATCTTCTTCTCCATAGATAAATATGATTATTTATTTTTGTTTACTGGAGTAGTGCACTCATCTCAATGGACCATTTGCAGGCACAGCCCGAGTGAATCTAAGAATAAGACATACTTACAGATATAATGGTATACTAAAAACAAATGTACATACATACGTATTTACAGATGCAAGAATATAGTATATTTATTTCAAGAAGTTAATGTCATAACATGGTTGGAAAAATGGCATTATGCTTAGCAGAGCTTTACAGATAAAATGTAGCCATAATGACTGAAATTATAGAGGGATGCAGACATTAGAATAGGCAAGTGAGAACAGTTGCAAGAAAGGATACCATGGGGAGAAGACTGAGAAAAGATTGGAGAGGCACGCAGAGGAAAGAAGTTCTGCATCTGACATATCTGACATGCAGTCCCACCAATGGTGACTTCAGTTGTCTTGATGTCAGGACTACTCACTTTACACCGCTGCCTTTTTTTTTTTTTTTTTTTTCTTTCTTGTTGTGGCTTGAGTCATATGTCCATCACTACCCAAAACCAATTCAGAAGTCTGATTTTTAGAGGTTATGCTGCATATTATCCTACCCCAGCACGGAGCTCATTAGTCTGCTGTTTGTTGCACCACGGTCATATCTGAAGTCCTTAATAAGAGTGATTTTAGTACATGATCACATGTTTGCCTCCCCTTCACAAATCATGTTTGATTTCGGTGTACGAAAGTCAGGAGCCATTGTTGTCCTAGCAAGGATTTGTGCAAAAATGTTATAGCTTGTGTTAAGGACAAAGATTAGCCTATACAAAGCAGGGTGTGAGGTGTCTTTCCCTGGCTTAAGGATAACAGAAATTAAAGCTTGCTTCCAGATTAGTGGAATCTGACATCCTAACAAAATCTCACTTCCCACAATTAAGAAATTCCACCTAAAATTCTCCCTAAATCTAAAAAGTTTTGAACTGCAGAAAAATCACTGACTGAAGCTTTGTCCCTACTCATCTTTTTTAATACTATTTATTTATTTAATATTTTTTTACCAGGAAATTCCAACTTGGAACAAAGACAGTTTTCAGCAGAGGCCCTGGGAGAAACACTCCAGACACATGTCTTTGTACCATGTGAGGAAACCAGAGCACCCAGAGGAAACCCACACGAATGCAGGAAGGATATGCAGATTCTGCACAGAAGGCACTCCAGCCAAGAATTGAACTAGAGAACCTCTTGCTGTGAGGGAGACAACGCTAACGCTGCACCACTGCGCTGTTCTAGCTCTTTGTCAGTTAAAGGTTGCATTAAATTCTATTTTTGCAGATCTGCAATTTGAGGTACTTTGATTCTAAAGAGGGCCATACTCTGTGGAACACCATCTTGCCACTTGCCCACACAAACATAAGCTCTCATAAAATGAAAATGTGTCTAATATCTCAGCTGGTGTTCTCACCAAAAGCTTTGTTAAAGGGTGCTGCATTTCAAAAGTTGAGACCTCAATAAGGTAGGCAAAGACATCTGAGCAGTTGGAATATTCATGAAACAGATCACTTTCAAAAAACTCCACTTATTTGCATGAAGATATAAAATGTAATCCAATTTAAATTTTCAGAGCTGTAAATCTGTAGTAGAACGCTTATTAGTTAATGCCAATGTTCAAAACAGAACTGTCTGCTTTTAATTTTGAAACTGCAGAAAGAAATTGCCCTGTTCCATGAAACAACAATCAGAAATTAATATGAGAATTGGGTTTCAGGTGTGGAGATGTGTCAAATTGTTAACATCTGTGCTCCTAACAGTAAAGGGAATGCTACTTTTAGAAATGTCAAAACTGAAAAGCATGCTTTAAAATGAGTTGCTCTTATGGAGTACAATATATAGACATCCAGACTAAGTCAGTACTAAGTGTTACAAGCAAACTATTGAAGTGTACTGTGCAGTTTTAAAATAAAAGGAGGTTCAAGCTCTGCTACAGTCTGGAAATGTGACTGCTGTTAAGAGTTTTCTGGTGTATACACATAAGGTTGGTGTAAGAATTAATAGGACTGTAGAATACTGGAATAAACTGGAAATAACTGAAAGCAACTGGAATGAGACTGGACCAGATGTCTATCATGTAATTACCCAAATCAGTGCTAGGCAGGTGCCAGTCTCTCCTTTATGTGCCAAATCTTCTTGTACCCTTCAGAATAAAAGTCTGTATACTGTAGTTCAGTTAAGATTAAGCCGCGGTGGTGCAGTGGTAGCGTTGTCGCCTCACAGCAAGAGGTTCTCCCATTCGATTCTTGGCTGGAGCGCCTTCTGTGTGGAGTATGCATGTCCTCCCTGCAGTCGAGTGGCGTTTGAAAGACATGCATGAATGGGCATGCCTTCGTTTTAGGTTGGGCATCGAGCTGGCACCTCGGCACTGTAAAAATCTACTGCCAATCATTAGTGGACCAGAGTTCCGCTGTGGCGACCCCTAACTGGGAAAAGCCGAAAGAAGAAGATACTGTAGTACAGTTAAGAATGTTTTATTACGTACAGTGGAGGTAGATGTCAACAATATCCGAATCATATCTTATGGTTTCCAGTAACAGTGCTGATAAACAAATAGACTGAATTATTATGTTCATAGCTTCTGCACTCATGTTCCTTTCCTCCTGAATAACATAATATTCTGTAATTTTGGATATTTGTTCTGATTTCTACACTCACTCTCAAGTGTCTGCAGCAAACTTCTGTGGACTGCACTGCAATGACTTTCAGCATATCAGTCCAAATGAACTGACTTGTGTCTGAAATATCTCTTAATACCAAAACTGTGTAAATTTCTACATGCCTCTTTAACCTCGACTCCCAAGCCTCGCACCACTTAAACAAGATCTGTTTATAATCAATGTACTGCACATTCTGTTAGCAAATTTTATTCTTATCGGTATTCTTGACTGAAGGTTATTTTCACTCAATGAAACTGCATGCAAAATGTAAAATATATTGGCCTGCTTTAATATGGCTGCATTTTTAGACTTATGCAAAGAGAATACTGTACTTTTGTTTAACAAACTACATTTAAATGAAATTTGATTTTACAATTAGTGACAACCACAAAGGGAAAGTATTGTGCATTTGTGATGACAGAAAAGCATAGCCTTAGCACATACATACATACAGACAATTCTTGGAGAAGAATTGCATCTTGTGGTTATAATCCCAGATTCACTTGTCTGATGTTAGGGAAAGATTTTGCCCCATTTTATAGTGCTATGGAAAATGTGTGAGTAGGGAGAATCAATACACAGTGTGCCACACTGACATCAACAAAAAAGAGGCAGAGCAGCAGTCTGATATATCCAATGAGTATACGTAAGAGTGAGGATCATGGCTTTAAAGTGATCTGAGAAAACCATGAGAATGAAACTGATATAGACGCTTTAAAACAGAGGTAGAATTTGGTTGTGGTTTACAGTTAAAAGAATCCCATCTGTTATCAGAAACACAGGCCAGTGACTGATCAGCAAAATTCCAAAACTGTAAGTGAACTGAAGATGACGACACTCAGAATAAAATGAGTGCAAAAAGTGAGGTAGGCAGAAGAATGCAGAATTCTTTGCCTGCTCTTGCTACAGTCAAGCAGAAAATTCATGAAAGAAAACAGACATTAAATTTTGTTCTGAGGTGCCTTTTCCAGTGGCAACACAGAGAAGGAAAGGTAGTGAGTGAGTGGCATCCACTCATATCAAGGGAGAGGAAGTGCAAAGAACAATCAAAGCCTCTAGTGACAGCAGACAGAGCAAAGCAGGTGATAACAGAGGCAGTAAAGCAGAAAGTAATATTTGCTTAAAATTACCATTTGCAGGGAAAGACTTGAAAAAGGTTGCTGAGCCAGTGTTTATGTTGAGATCGCAACATCTTCTACTTTGAGGCAAGTTACCAAAGAAGGTAACCCTCAGCAGATGATCTTGCAGATAAGGCACACATACTTATAAAAACATGCTTTCTTGCATTTGGAAAACATCCATATTTGTACAATTACTGAAACTGGTTTAAGCATATTGACAGCAGTCCCTTCATAACTGGATTTTGCTCCCATCATGCTTTCAGGCCAGATGGTAACTGTAGTGGCATTTCCATATTTGTTAGGGACAATATCACCTCCAGACAGATTCCTAGAGACCCACAAACTGAACTTATTGAACTCCAGATTGTATAGCTTGTTAAAAGAACACCTACTATGTCCCCAGAAAATCATGTAAGGTCCCCAAAGGTACTCCATGAACTCTACATAAACAAGAGCCCCATTACTTCTGGAAACTTTAAGGACTCCTTAAACTGGATGACCTAGTCCTCCAATGTACGATACACCCCAAGAGTTAATAAACAAAAACTCACTGGACAAGACGGTTAAGTATCCAATTAGAGGACAATACACTAGACCCGATTCTTAAGAATATGCCTTCTTCAAACACTATCCCCATGGTATCTCCTTCCCCAGTTGAGTCCGACCATAAACTATTAACAGTCACCTTCAAAATCGCTAAGGATTTCAAATGTGCCAACCTTATCAAATTATATGATTTAAGTTTCAAAATTCACTTATAGCAGAAAACAGGTGCAACACTGACAAAGTTGGCAGCTTCACAAAGGACTTCTATACTCACCTACATAAATGTATAGAGGTGGGATTCCCAAACAAATCTAAATGTAATGAGAAATTCAAAAACAAACCACCCCGGCGGTCCACTAACAAATTGTACAATAATAAAAAAAAAATCCTTAAAGTATTCAGAAAATAAAATCCCTCATATCAAGGATAACATCAAAATTATTCCTAAAAGCATGAAAATCACTATTAGGTCTAGTAAAGCAGCTCATGAACCTAGGATAGCATCTGAAACAGAGGACAATTCCACATCCTTCTTTAGCTAGTTTAGGAAACTAAGAAATACCAATCATTTTAATACAGCTCTGAATGTATTCAAAATGCCACCACCTATTCTGACCAACAGACATTGTAAATCCGAGTGCAAAGCTTATCCCATAGATGGCTATCCATAGTCCACATATCCTTGAATCTCTCACTCCCCACCCCCAGTCATTACAGAAGTACATGTAGTGAAGGTACTTTCCAAAGCCAAAAATATTTCCTCCATGGGACCTGATAATATACCATATTGATAAACCATACTAAACCTCAGCTTAACCATGGGCTTTGTCTCGGAGATCTGGCACACAGCAGTAGTGATGCCACCCCATAAAAGTGGCCCTACCACTAACTCCAGAATTGTAAGCCCATAAGCCTGATTGAGCTTCATTTGCAAAGAAATGGAAAATATCATAAATGGCTTGATAAACTATGATTCCAAATCAGACAACATTTTTTGCATTTTGCCTTTGTCAACAGTAGATGATGACTAATGAATTTAGTTAACATTTTCAAGAGAGTAACATAGACCATTGACAGCAGCCCTTCAGTCCAGATAGCATATGTTGACCTGGCCAAACCATGTGACACCATCTTCCATGCTTGCAGAGTTAGTAAGCGGAATGTATTATAAATAGATCTCTACTTCCAGCTAGGATGAGCAGATACACACAATCTCGGGGCTCCAACTCCTGCAATTCTTTGAATCTATAATCTGATAATTAGGTTACACAGAACTGCAAACCTTCTTTGTTTAAAGGTGAGATATTAAGAAAACTTCCCATTTGCCTGACAGAAACCCCATGAGGAAAACTAAAAATAAATTGGGAGTGATCAATTTTATGGAGGTTTTGCATAGTGAAGGCATACTTTCAGGATCTAGAGTGAAAACTCTTACACTGACACCAACTGATATTTTCCCCAGAAGTTGATCATTTCATCAATATGATGGCAGTACTCAGTAAAATAAGTCAGCAACTCGTGAAACTAACTACTAGGAATGCTGATTGGTTTGCAGAAGTAGAAGCAGCAGTGCTGCCACACACTGATCAACTTTATTTGGAAGAAATTAAACAGTGATTGGCAACGGCACAGTCAGCAAGTGAATAATCAGAGATGAAATCCAGTGATTTGGAAAACTGAGCTAGGAGCAAGAATCTTGGTTTTGCTGGTATTTTGGAGAGGCTAGAAGGGCAAAACTGTATTGCTTTTATGAAGGAGAAATTAGCCGATTTGATTAGGACAGGAATACAAGGAATACTAATTGAGGAAACCTGTCATATTTTTGTGCCTCTGGCAACTTTGAAATCTGCCCACCCCCCATAATTGTAAAATGCAAAAAAAACAAGGCATTTTGGTCTCATGACGAGGTGCTAGAATGTGCAGGTAAAATATTTTTTGTTATCTTACATAAGGAAGTGTTGTTGTCTATATTCTTGTAACAGGAGATGATAGCCTACACCCTTCTGAGCTGGGAACTGCTGGTTGAAGGCTTACTGTGTCTGTTATTCTAAGTGTCCTTGTTCAGATTTAAGCACTTGGGCTCCAAACCAGTTATTTTACATTAGGAAGGTTTGTGGTCTACACTCTTGTGGCAGGAGATGATAGCCTATACCCTTCTCAGCTGGGAATTGCTGATTAAGGCTTATTGTGCCTATTATTATAAGTGTATATTTCCTGGTCTGCGGTCGGCACTCTTGTGACATTACTGTCTAGACAGATTTTTTTTCTTCTTTTAACTACTAGACCATCTAGTTTGCTCATACACGAGCACTGCTCATCAAGTTGCTTGTCTTACTGACTTGTTCAATATTTACGTTTTTCTCACTCTTTCCTAGTAGATCAGTGGCCGTGGATATGCACTTCCCAACACTCTCTGTGGCCAGTCTGGTTGAGATGAGTATTCTGAGGTATTGTAGCAATTTCTTCATGTACACTGATAACCCACTTATTCTTAAAATAGATAATGTATGTGGAAGGTCTAAATACACTAACGCTGGAGGCAAAGCTCTCTCATACAACCAAAACACATCCTATAAAAGGTTGCCAGTGACACCTGCACCATGTCTGCTGCATAGGGTAAAGACCCTACACATTTTATGTTGAGGCACTTGCAGGTAACCTTTCTAAAATAGTAAAACCTCCTGCACAGTACAATCAAAGAAAGGGTCTTCAGCCATCATGTAAACAACCTGTTAAAACATCACCCACAGCTACACATAGCAACACTGTATCCAGTGCCTCCAGTGCTAAGCCCTTAAGGTAAATCAGCACACAACCAAATTTCTAATCATTGTTGATTCTATAGTGAGGCACACTGATGTCCTCCTCACCAGGGTGAGTAAGGACAGAGTCATGGTTAGCTGCCTTTTTGGGGCTAGGATCCGTCAAGTCAAGCAGGCACTCAGTTCACCGAACCACAGGTACCAGTATGACTCTGTCATAGTGTCACACTTCATGTAGGCGTTAATGACCCGAGACATACCTGCCTTGACTATATGAAATGTGACACGATTGAGCTTGCTAATTATGTGTCTCAGGCAGGTATGAGCCTAGCACTGAGCAGCATACTACCTTCTCCAAGGCTACTGCCACATTACCAACAGAGAATGACTGATTTTTAACAACTGGCTTAGCTTCTGGTGTAGTCTGGGGGGGGGGGGTACAATATTTGACAGCCTGGGAGGACATGGTTGACAGACCATGCTGTTTTGTCAGGGATGTCTGCACTTATCCCATCTAGGCTTTTGGATATTGGCAAAGACCTTTTCCACACCCATAATACCTTTTTTAGGCAATGCCAAACTGATAAATCTTCCAAATTATCTAATTACATCCGAGTGATACCTCCAGGTGGGTCTACTTCACAATGCCAAAATGTCAGTGGACCAACTTTCAAATAACTGAAATGACAATGCCGAAAATCCAAAATGCTGAAACCCGTATAGCTGACTGTCAAAAAAATGACCCAATAACATGCAACGTACTTATCACGTAATGCAGCAACAAAAGCAACAACCCATCCCATGTACAGCCTTAAAATAAAATGTACTGAACAACTACCAAACTCTCCTACAAAAAACACCCAATAGCTGCGTGAACATAAACCCCATTGAATATTCATGCGGGTGCCCCACAAAAATATTCAGTAGAGATTTGTTAAACCAAAAATCACAAACACCAATTTAAAATTTTACATTTTTGCAAGGGGTCTGAGCCCCCCACCCCCCTGCAAATTAAATATACCAACTCCGAGATCCCACTACAATGTGGAAATGAGCAGATTTCCTGCTCCACTCAGCTTGGCATTGGCATTTCATTCAGTCATCCTAACATCGGCATAGTGAAGTTTCAGTTATGAAACTTCGTTCTTTTGGTCTTGGTTATATGAAAGTCGGTCTACTGCCATTTCGGTAATGTCAAGTAGAACCCCTCCAAGTGCAGATGCAGTTAACTCCTACTGACACCTGTAGGTGCCAAATATTGCTTGTTCATATTTGCATCAATAATTCCAAAACCATGTTATGTAACAAGGGTTTAAAAGATTTCGTCTTAAAGCTTACACAATGGAAAACTCAGCTGCATTAATGTTTGACCTCTGTCTAGTGCAGTTAAATAGCCTAGTACCTACCTATGAGCAAAAGTTAATATCTATCAGCCCAAGGGCCTAAGTAAGCCTAGCCAACAAGGTTCCCTGGCTTACGCCACCCAAGAAAGTTATTTTCCTGTGCCCCTGTCGAGCAGAGCCACAGAAGTGATCCCCGGGATGTATTTCCTATTTCCAATCCACTCATCAAGATTTTTCTTGAAGAGTGCTAATGAAGAACTTTGCTCGACATAGATGGGAAGCTTGTTCCAGAGTATGGGAAGTCTCTGGGACAGGAATCTATCCCTCCAGCATGTCCTGTTTATTGTGGTGACAAGGTTTAGGTCCCTAGAGTGTGGAGCTTGGAGGGATTGGAATTTCTTTAGATGTCCAACAGCTCTGGGTTTGACACAGCTTTATACTTTAGGCAGAGATCACCTCGGAGTAGGCGATATGCTATGAAGAAAGCTGGAGTTTTTGAGACGGTCGGTGTAGGGCATCTGTTTGAGGCCAGTAATCCTCTTTGTGAGGTACTTATGTGGCCTTTCCAGCTGCTGCAGATGTCTTGTGAGGTACATTCCAAAAGGGGTGTTGTACTCAAAAATGTGTCTAATGAGTGTCAAGTAGAAGGGAACAATGACCTCTTTTTTCCTGGATGAGAACCCTTTTGTGATGAGGTGTGCCACACAGAAAGATTTCCTGACTACTGTGGCGATGTGATTATCAAAGGAGAGACTACTGTCCACAAGGGTCCCAAGGTCTCTTATCACACATTCAGCGTTAAGTAGACTGCCGTTTATGTGGTAGTTCATGGGTATAGAGTTTTTACCAAAGGGGATGACAATGCACTTCTTGGCATTGAGCTTGAGGCCATGGCTCTGACACCAGGCATCTGTCTCAGTGAGGCCCTTCTGTAGGAAGTCCACATCATTTGGGGACTCTACTATGGCTCCTAGTTTGCAGTCATCTATGAACTTCATTAGTCAAAGGCCTTCTGTGTTTGGTATCTACTTCTCTGAAGTACAGGCTAACAGGAGAGGTCCCAGGACTGAACCCTGTGGTACTCCAGTTGTCACTGGTTTGAAGTCAGATTTGGAGTCTGTAACTTTTACAGTGTGGGTACTGTCAGTGAGCCAGTTGGCAACCAATCTTGTGACGTAGGGATTTATACCTAGTTTAGTGAGTTCAGCTATAATTCCAGAATGGGGGATGGTTTTGAAAGCCTTGGCGAGGTCAAGATAGGCTGTGTGACCAACCTTACCCTAGTCTACGGCTTTGGTGACTGCCTCAAAGTCGATCAGGTTCATGAGGCATGATCTGCCTTTCACAAACCCGAACTGGGTGGGGTCCAGAGTTTGGAGGTTACCAATGTCTTTGTTTAGGAGTTTTATTATGATATGTTCCATGGCCTTACAGACCAGGCTCGTCAAACTAATAGGGCAATAGTTCCCAGGATCAGTGGTGGCTCCCCCTTTGTGGAGTGGGATAACTGTTGCTGTGCGCCATTCAGTGGGAACAAAGCCTGACGTGAGGCTATGAATGAACATGCTGCTTAGGTGGGGAGCCAGTTCGTTCTGAAGTTCATGTAAAACACAACCTGGAATGTTGTCCGGTCCCATGGATGCTGCGTTTTTGGCTTTAGATAGTGCAGCTTTTACCTGCGTAGTTGTGATTACAGGTACTCTGCATTCTTCCTGTATAGATATGGGCCCTTTAGGGGGTGAGAGGGGGGTAAAGTTAGCACTGAACTTATTTGGCAATATCAGTTGGTTATGTAATTTTCATGCCGTTGTGCTGTAACTCAGAGCAGATCTGGGTTGCCTTTGAGATTCTTGACATAGCTATAGAATGCTTTGTGGTTGTCTCTAGAATCAGTGGCAATTTTGTTTTCATAGCTAGCTTTGGAGATGCTTATAAGGGATCTCAGCTTCTTACTGAGGCTGACCAGGGAGCTTCTCCACTCATGGGATTTTACTCTTTTGCAACAGTTTCTTCCTTCTGTTGTAGAGTTTGTTTATGGCAGGGGACCACCAGATTGGCTTCCTTTTTTTGGAGGACAGCATCTTGGTTCTGTTTGGGATAGCACGATCCATGCACTCGTGTAAGTGCTTATAGAATGCATTTGTGTAAAATTCAGCAGTCGTTAACTGTATTGACAATCTGCATGGGTGTCATGAAGTTCACCACTTCTGTCTTAAGAAGCACGAAGTTGGCTTTGGAGAAATTTTTTACAGTGGTTTCCATAATGGGGGATGGGGGCGGGATGTGGATATCTAGGGTGATTAGCTTATGGTCGGATCTGACTAACGAGGAGTTGACTTCAGGTTTGGAACACCAGTTACTCATGCTGGTAATGACTAGGTCTAGGATATTGTTGCCCCTGGTGAGGGTATGGATAAAGTTGATCCAGGGCACTGGAATTTATGAATTCCAGAAAGCGTTGAGTGAAGGAGTTGGTACATGAGTAGTTTTCCCAGTTAATGGTGGGGTAGTTGAAATCGCCCATTATTAGGGTGTTTGGTTGAACCCTAATATTTTCCAGTTTATCAAGAAAAGAGGAGTGGGAAACCTAGGGGATGGTGGGGGATCTGTACCAAGCTACAATTTGGATTGCAGTTTTGCCCAGAGTTAGTTGCACTTGGATAACTTCAAATGCATTAGGCTGAGGAACTAGCCTGGAGGTGTGGATATCCTCAATGAATATGGACACATCTCAGCCTTTGGTGTTCTGGTCCAGGTTAGATGGCCGAGAAGTGTGGTACGAGTTATAGCCTGGTAATGCAGGGGTGCTCTCTGCCACCTTGAACCAGGTCTCAGTCACTGCACAGATATCGATGTTCTCCATTTTAAGGAGTGCCTCGAGGGAGTGCATTTTGAGATTTAGACTTCTAGCATTGAGTAGCATTACCCTCAGTTTTTGCGTGCCTATTCCTGTTACGGTGGTGAATTTGTCATTTGAACCTTGCCTAAAAAAACACTATAGGGGCGGCTAGACCCTTAGTCAGTAACCGGAATCCCAGGGGTGACAGGAACAGGCCATCTCTGGCTAAGCAACGTGGTCTGTCGACCTTGTCATCCCAGGCAGACAGATACTGGATCCCCTTAGAATGACACCAGAAACTTAGCCAATTGAAGTCAATCATTTGTCCTTGTACTGCTGTATCATTCTGGGTAATGGCACGATGCTACTCAGAGCTAGAGTCATACCTGCCTGGGCTACAAGATCGGAAAGCTCTTCCATGTCTCTTTTTATGTAGTCCAGTGAGGTACATCTCAGGTCATTCACACCAACATGGACAATGATAGAGTTACAGGAAAGAAACAAGTGCAAATGCTAGCTTTTAAATCAGAAAGTTGAGAGAGATGGAAAAATTGCCCAAACGGCCAATAACTACAATTTCTGGGCCAGAACCACTCCTTATGTGGTAGATAGGATACCTAATGCTTACCACTCCCACTGATACTCTAGAAGGCTTCCCTCCCACACAGAAAGGCTTGGGGGGGGCTCAGGAGCTTACAAACAGTCCTGGATACAGCAAATCTAGACTAGACTAGTTACAGGAAGGGGGGAAACAAGTGCAAATGTGGGCTTTTAAATCAGGAAGTTGAGAGAAATGGAAAACTGTCCAAACAGCCAATAACTACAATTTCTGGGCCAGAAACCACCCCTTATGTGGTAGATAGTTTACCTAGTGCTTACCACTCCCACTGATAAGCTAGCAGGCTTCCCTCCAACATAGACAGGCTTGAAGGCCTCAGAAGCTTACAAATAGTCCTGGAGACAGCAAATCTGCATCTGGACTAGACTAGTTACAGGAAAGGCAGGAAACAAGCGTAAATTTTTTTCTGTTACAGTTAAGCAGAACATAGGGAGATTCTAGCAAAGTTTTTTTTTTTTTTTTGTAAAGGAAAGGGAGAGAGGAGAAGCAGGAGATAATTCAAGGTTAGGAAACTAAGCGGGATGGCCTTCTCAAATGTTCTCTCTGTATTAGGTAGAATGACCTAATGACACTAGACTAGGAGGAGTGTCCCAGATCAAATTTACAGTAGGGGCGGGCAACTGCAAAACCACCAAGGATAACAAACAGCAAGACAACAACAGAGAGGGAGGGTGGGGAACAATACTACAGCTACTACCCTACACTTTTTTAGGCAGTAAACACTACAGAAATGTTTATCACAGCAGAAGAACAGCAGTGAGCCACAAAAATGAAAGTTTTTAAACAGATAAAGGAGCAAAGAGATTCTACAGAATGATTTTAGCTGCAATCAAATCAGTTATATGATACACTCCTTGGCAGGAAAGCAGAACAAACAAACAGGTGCTTAACAAGTAGAGAAAATTTCCTGTTACTACAGTGAAACTAGCTAAAAACCTTTAAAAACCGTGTGACAGTAAAAACCTTATTTATCAGGCCCTGTAAGGCAGACAATTTTAGTTTAACCATGCAGATTAGTTAATATTTATTTATTTATTTATTTGCATTTGTTAATATCAATAAAACAGGTGCTTAACAAGTAGTAGTAAAAAAAGTTCCCGTTAATACCTTTCACACAGTGAAACTAGCTAAAAAGCTTTATAAATAGTGTGACAGTAAAAACCTTATTTATCAGGCCCTGTAAGGCAGACAATTTTAGTTTAACCATGCAGATTACTTAATAGCAGTAAAACACAGTAAAAAGTATGCAGCAGGCAATAAAAGGTGCTAAGTATAAATTGCTAGAAGCAATAACTAGTAAAAATAAGCAAAAAAAAACAGGATACTTATTGTTGTATATGATATTATGATAAGTTATATAGATATAATTTTCACATTTTTCTAAATATCTCAACAACCAAGTAATACAAAAATAACTCCTTAGCCCTACTTGAAAGCTCTCAGCTAGACAAATAAAATGCTGCTGACAGTATGTGTGTAACTTAAGTGGTTGCTGAGATTTTGTAAGTTGTTTACAAAATATCACAAATGTAATAATGTTTACTGTGACTTCTAAAATTCGGTTTAAGACCTAGAACCTAAAGAATACTACCACTATAAAAATAGTTTCTGCTGAAGAGTTTGCCATTTGCACTTCTTTCATAACCCCTATGGTTCCAGAGATATGTTTGTAATGCGAGGACATAATTCAATTCTGTCAAAATGCTTAGGCTCCGCCCACTTGAAGATACAGTGCAAACATCCTGAGCTCCATTGGAGTAAATAAGTTAGTTGAACCTATGAACGAGATACTACTCATTGCTAGGTCTTAAAAAGCAACTCCACTCCCTGCAAGCCTTCCTCTCCCTGTAGAGTGTATAGTGTAGTAATGGAGACACAGTTTAAAGCCATGAAGAGTACCCCAGAAGTGCAAAGTTATAATGTCTTTCACAACTTTAGACCAGCTACTACACAGGCGGGACTAAAGGTGGAGGAGTTTCAGTCTATATTAAAAACAGCCTCATATCCAGATTAATTAAAATGTATGACCCACTGGAACTTGTACATGTACAACTCACCATGAACAGGGTATCGTACCATATCTTTGCAACATATAGGTCCTCCTCCCAGGAAACCCATACTACCTGTCTCAAAGCACTAGAGTCCCTCACCATTCAACCCAATACGATATTCATGGGGGAACTCAACTACTCCATATACACTGGGAATTCTACACCACTTCTAATGCACAAGCCCAGCAATTCCTAAACTTTGTTAGTATCAACATCCTGGGACACTTGGCCCATTTTCCTACCAGGAGTAAAAACACTCTTGACCTTGTACTCTCAAACATGGGGGGGTGGGGGCAATATTCCTCACCCAGTGTAATATCTTCACTCATCAGATCTGACCACAAGACAGTATTACTTGAAATAAAACTTAAATCCGGGTACCAGGGAAACCAAAAACCTTTAGGAACTATCCCAAGGCTAAGCTCCCTCTACGACGCAACACCTTGGCTAAATTCCAAGCACCCCCAAACCCACTAAACACCACAGAATACACTAAGCTATTTACAAAATATCTGTACAGCCATATTGCTACGAATGCAGCGCAAGCTGTGCCCACTCGGATTAAAAATACAACAAACTCAAAAGACAAGCCACCATGGTGAAATCACAATATCAATCGGTTTACAGCAAAAGAAAAAATCTTGGCCAAGCGTAGGAGGAACAAAGCCATACATACTAAAAGCTCCCTGACCAATCTAAACAGGCAGCTACAAGGGATAAATTAATACTTCAAAGGCTAAATTTGAAGAAAAAATTGCTTCTCAGGCAAAGGACAGCCACAAAGCTTTCTATAGCTACGTCTATAACATCAGAGGAAATAAACAACAATGCGCATTACTTATTCTAAATGGCATCACCCACACTGAACCGGTGGCCATTGCCAACCTTTTGGCTGACAGGTTCAGCTCAAATTTCTTTCTCCACTCCCACTCTGAAAGTCAAAAGGAAATATCATACAACACAATCCCTCCAACCATTACTAGGGAACAGGTCATCAATGCACTTTCCAAGGCCAAAACACTGCATCAATGGGCTACAATAATATCCCAGGATGTTTAATAAATAGCATGAAACATGACTTTTCTGGTTAACTTGAATCAGTTTTCAACTGGAACTTTCAGTCAGGTTTTGTGCATAAGGAATGGAAGATGACTACAGTCATTCCTCTGCAAAAAGGAGGTTCAACCACTGATTTGGGTAACTACAGGTCCACAAGTCTTTCCAGCCTAATATGTAAGGCCATAGCTAGAATCATCATGGACATGATAAATGAGGACATAGCAATCTGCAAATGCTTGACCCATCACAGTTTGGCTTTGTTAAAGGAAGGTCAGGCCTATTAAATCTGGTGGACTTTTTTGAGAGGGTCACCAAAGCACTGGATGAAGACAAGACTGTGCCCACAGCTTACCTTTGATACATTACCCCAATCAGGCATTATAGACAAGCTCACTAATTTGGGTATAAACCCTTTTATCACCTGCTGGAGAGTCAACTGACTCACTTGATAGGATCCAGGAGGTTAAAATAGGCCACCTTCACCAAGAGGCAAATCACCAGAGGATTCCCTCAGTGGCTGGTACTGGGCCTGCTCCTTTTTAGCATCTATTCCTCTGAAATGGAAGCAAATGCTGAAGGTTTATGGTTGATTAAGTTTGCAAACAATTGCAAGCTGGAAGTTATCACGGACTCCCCTGCAGACACTAGCAGTCTTCAAATAGGTTCATCACATCACTGACTAGCAAATGGTGCCAAAGCCATGTTCTTAAACTCAATGCTAAGAAATCCATAATTGCTCCTTTTGGGATGTCAACCATTCTGGTTAATACCATGTTGATAATGCACCCTCCAAGAGTCAACCCAGTGATCAGGGATTTAGTTAAGCATGTAGACAGTAGCTTTACCTTTGACCACCACATGGCCACAATAGTCAGGAAATCCTTATAGGCTGTGCAACGTTTAAGAAGAACATGGCATCTAGGTCCAAATAGGTAATTATTCCACTGTATTCTACCCTTATCAGACCATTCATAGAGTATAATGCTCCCTTTGGTATGTACTTGACCAGACATATGCAGCAAATACAGCAACCTCAATGGTTTCTTACAAAAGGAACACAAGGTGTAACAAACCTGCCTTACGCAGAGTGCCTTAAAGCCCTTTCTCTCTGCTCAGTCTCCTATAGACTGCTGAGGGGTGTTCTATGCCCGGCTTACAAGCCACCCCCAAACCCTACACTTATTAATCTCCTTCATATTCACAAGCCAAACAGCACCAGAAATACAAGGTCTAAGGACCTGAATTTTGTCTGTGACTTAAACAGAACATGCTGGAGAGACAGATATATATCCCATCGACTGCCTCTCCTATGGAACTCGCTTCCCATCCATGTGAAGCTGAGTTTGTCTATTACCCAGTTTAAGCACAACCTAGACAAGTAGATGAGGAATACGAAATTTACACCAAGCCTGGCACCCCTTCCCTTATGAACAGAGGTAGCTTATAAATGCCTGGTCCTCAATGTCCTATTTGGATACAAGACATCATTATTCTTTTGGGAAAACTTGGCTAGGCTTATAAAGACACCCCCCCCCCGGTCGTTAGCCTAGTGACGCTCTATGACTCTATGTGGCACTGACTACTACATGTTTGCAACAAAGGAGCTTGCAGCTTTTTAACTTGCCGTATACATGTGTAACAGACTAAAACTGAAATGCTATTATATTGGTTTGTTTTGAACTGTTTCTGCCAGGAGGTACTGTGACTTTATTGCATAAAGACAGCTGAATTGCTCTTTTAAGATGATGAGAGAGAGATGGGAAGAACACAAAGATTAAAACCTTCTGGGTCCTAAGACAGTGGCAAGAAACCTTGTAGTATCGAGCCTTTTTCAGCTGATTAAAAGTAGAATGAAGCAAAGAGAGAAATTAGAAATTGCTGCTTGTTCTCTTCAAGCAATTTCCGAGTCTGTTTAACAGCAGTTAAGTTAAAAACTATGTATCACTGGAAATTTTCTAGCCTTCAACAACAGACAGGAAAAAGGAGCTGTTGTCTAGTAAATATAACTGGAGAAATCATGATGTGGATGCCTGAGGGAAAAACCTGCACAGAATGCGCTTATCTATTTATCCTAGAATAGATCTCTAGCCTCGTCCTTGGAAGGACATTCTTGTATGTTTACAAACAGTTCAAATTAAAATGATTTACAGTTTATAATATTACTTATGCTGTTAGGTGCCATAAATGTGGAAAATAATATATTAAACTTGTACAGATTAATACTCACGATTAGGTTACCTGAAGAAGTTTCTCCTGGGTTCTTTTCAGTTAGCAACTTTGGTTTTAGAAACATAATCAAGAATTGGACATTTTGTCTTCAAATGTCAATGGTTTGAATTCTCCGAGATCAATAATTTTTACTTAGAATTAAGGAGAATACCACCCAAATGTCAAGTTTTTCTTTCCAAAAACTGATTTCCTTTCCTGTATTCCAACACTAAACATGTCACAAAGAAAAAGCATCATTTAATCATTCCATTTGTTTTATGTCTGAACTTATTTCAGTTTGCCTTTATTTCCTACATTTGTCTTATTATCCGTTACATCATGAAGGCTAAGAGTGGCATAGTATTTAGGTTATGTCACTTATTCCAACTTTAGAGCCATTAGAAAAAAAAACAATGGCTCTTAAACTTTGGCATTTAAATGTGCCTTATTAGTCATGGATTGTCAGCATCACACCTCATAGGTTCATAGGTTCATACTAGGCTATCTGCCCTAGGGCATTTATAAGCCTAGCCAGAGTTGTGTGGCTTTTACCACCCCTTAGGTTGAAGAATACTATACCCATTAGTTTGCCGTGCCTCTGTCCAGCAGTGATACAGAGATGATCCCCGGGGTAAACCTACGATCTCCCATCCACTGGTCAAGATTCCTCTTGAACAGAGCCAGCGAGGTGCTCTGTCTCACATGGACCGGGATTCTGTTCCACAGCATAGGGAGTCTCTAGGTGATGAATCTGTCCCTCCAGCACGTCCTATTTATATCTGTGTTGAGGTTTAAGTCTCTTGCTCTTGTGGCTCTGGTGGATTTGGATTTTTTGAGGTGGAGCATGTCCATTAATTCCGGGTTGGACATGGCCTTGTATGTCAGGCACAGGTCACCTCTGAGCAGACGGTATGCGACTGAATAGAGCTGGAGTTTCTTCAGTCGGGCAGCATATGGCATATTTTTGAGCCCCTTTATCCTTTTGGTGAGGAACTTTTGGGGTCTTTCCAATTGCTGCAGGTGTCGGGTAAGATACATTCCGAATGGGGCAAATGGGGCATTGTACTCAATCATTGGTCTGATAAGTGAAGAGTACAGGGGAACAGTGAAGAGTACAGGGGAACAATGACCTCCCTTGATCTGGATGTGAATCCCTTCATAATCAGGTGGGCAATGTAGAACGTCCTCCTAACCACTTTGGCAATGTGAGTGTCAAAAGAAAGGTTACTGTCAACTTGGGTCCCCAGGTCCCTGATAACCTCTTCTGTGCTTAATGGATTGCCACCTATGTGGTAACTTGGGGTTACCTTGTTTTTACCAAAGGGTATGACTACACATTTTTTGGCGTTTAGCTTAAGGCCATGGCTCTGGCACCAGTTATCCGTTTCTATGAGACCTCTCCGAAGGATATCTGTGTCTGATGGATTTTCAACTATGGCGCCCAGTTTGCAGTCATCTGCAAACTTTGTCAGCCACAATCCTCCTATGTTTGCCTGCACTTCTGAAAAGTAGATGCCGAACAAGAGGGGGCCCAGGACTGAGCCCTGTGGGACACTGCTTGTGACCGGCTTGGAGTCTGACATGGCACCAGCAACTCTAACCCTGTGGGTTCTGTCCTTGAGCCAGTTTGCAACCCATCTTGTGACATATGGGTTTATATTTAAGCTGGTGAGCTTTTCTATGATACCCGAGTGGGGTATTGTGTCGAAAGCTTTTGCAAGGTCAAGGTAGGCTGTGTGAACTGCCTTACCCTCATCAATGGCCTTGGTGACTGTTTCAAAAAAGTCGACCAAGTTCAAGAGGCATGATCTGCCCTTGACAAAGCCGAATTGGATAGGATCCAATGTCTGTAGGTTCCCTATGTCTTTATTTATGAGTTCCATTATGATCCTCTCCATAGCTTTGCAGACCAGGCTTGTTAAGCTTATGGGGCGGTAATTACCAGGGTCCATAGAAGCACCGCCTTTGTGGAGTGGGACCACAGTTGCTGTACGCCACTCTTTGGGTACGTATCCTGTGGTAAGGCTAAGATTAAACAGCAGCCTTATGTGTGGGTTTAGTTCCTCATTGAGTTCGTGTAGCACACAGCCGGGGACACCATCCGGTCCCATTGATGCCGTGTTTTTAGCTTTAGAGAGAGCAGCTCTCACCTGGGCATTTGAGATGATTGGGAGGCTACACTCTGCTGGGATAGATATTTCTCCTTTTGGGGAGGGAGGGGAGAAATTTTCACTGAACCTGTCTGCCAGTATGTTTGCAATGTCTGTGGGTTCAGTGATTTTTGTATCATTTTGGACTAATTCTGAGCATATCTGGGAGTTTCCACCCAGATTTCTAACATAGCTAAAGAAGGCCTTATGATTGTCTTTTGAGTCCTTGGCGATTTTTCTCTCAAAGTTGGCCTTGGATGATTTTATGAGTGATCGTAGTTTTTTTACTAGTATTGATCAGAGATGTCTTCCCTTTTAGGGGTTTTGCTCTATCTTGTAGTAGCTTTCTCCTCTTGTTGTAAAGTTTGTTTATGGCTGGGGTACACCAGATCGGGCGCTTGCCTTTGGTGGAAAGGGTCTTGATTTTATTTGGGATTGCTTGATCCATGCAATCCTGGAGGTGCTCGTAGAAAGCATTTGTAAGGAATTCAGCAGTGTGGGTTGTGGTTTCCAATGGCTCAGGGGCCTTGAAGGATACCACACCAGTCTTAAGAAGTGTGAAGTTGGCTTTTGAGAAGTTCTTCACTGTGGTCTTTTTTTGTTGGGGTGGGGGTGGGATGTGGATCTCCAGTGAGATTAGTTTATGGTCTGATCTCACCAATGAGGGATATACTTCCGGTGTGGAGCATTTTGTCCCCATGTTTGTGATGATCAGGTCTAGTATATTTTCACCTCTTGTGGGAATGGTGACAAGTTGTTCCATAGCATTTGAGTTTATGAACTCCAGGAACCTTTGGGCTAGGGTATTGGGGCTTGAGTAATGTTCCCAGTCTATGTTTGGGTAGTTGAAGTCACCCAATATGATGGTGTTTGGAGAGACATTTATACTCTCCAGTGTCTTCAGGAAGGCTGTGTGGGGTTCCTGAGTTTGAGAGTGTGGCCTGTAACATGCTACAAACTATAGAGCAGTTTTGCCTATGGTTAATTGCACCTGAATGGTCTCTGATGCTTCGTGAGTTGCCACCAGCCTGGAGGTGTGGGTATCCTTGATGAATATGGATACACCCTCCTTTTGTGGTACGGTCCGGGTTTTGGGGCCGGAACGCATGATATGAGGTAAAACCTGATAGTGCCGGGGTGCTCTCAGGAGCCTTGAACCAGGTTTCAGTCACAGCACAGACATCAATGTTCTCCATACTGAGGAGGGCTTGAGGCGTGCATCTTGAGATTTAGACTTCTGGCATTGAGCAGCATTACCTTTAGTTTTTTCCATTATTGTTTTCTAGGGCGGTGGGTTTAGAATTTGAGCCTTGTCTAAAAAAGGCACTATGGGGGTGGCAAGAGCCTTTGCCAATATCCGGAAACCCAGGGGTGACAGGTGCAAGCCGTCCCTTGCGAAGCAGCATGGCTTGTCAAGCATGTCATTCCAGGCAGACAGACATTGGATCCCCTTAGAATGACACCAGAAATTAAGCCAATTATTAAAACTGATCATTTTGTCTCTGTATTGTGGCATCATTCTTGGTGAAGGTAGGATACTGCTCAGGGTCAGGGTCATACCAGCCGTGAGAGCTCCTTTATGTCTCTTTTCATGTAGTCCAGGGAGGTATGCCTCAGGTCATTCACACCGGCATGGACAATGACTGAGTCATACTTGTACTTGCTGTGGAGTGACCTGACTGCTTGTGTTATGTGGCGGATTCTAGCGCCCGACAGGCAGCTTACTGTGACCCTCTCCTTGTTCAGTCTGGTGAGTGGGACGTCAGTTTGTCTGACTTTGGAGTCACCTATGACAAGTGTGTCTGGCATTGTGTTTGGCCTCAAGGGCTGTGACTGATTTGCACACTGACTTTGTGATCTATGTGTTGCTTGTATTATGTCATGAGGTGGCAGTTGTTTGGGTGTCTGCTTTGGAGGCCTCTGCTGTTTTGGTAGATTTTTGATCAGTGCCTCCGAGTATGTCTTTGTGTGTTTATGTGTTTGATTTGTAGTTGTGATAGTTCTATGTGAGACTGGGTTTATGGTGTGTGTGGTTACCTTCTCCTCCTGTCTGGTTTTGCCAGTCCTGAGTTGAGAGAGCTCAGCCTCCAGTTTGGCTATATAGTTGCATCTCTCGCATGTATTTGTGTTTTGTGGGAGGAGGAGAGGGTTGTCTGTGTACATGAGGCAATTGTAACATTGCCTCAATATTTCCAGATTCACCAGCTGAGCAGGAGAGGACGCTAGCAACTGACCCTTTGACATGCTAGAAGAAATGAAAAAGTTTGCTGTGTAACTGAGTCAGAAAGGACCTATAGGGAAGTGGGTACTCAAAGGGGTTTTAAGCTAGTGAAGTACTTTGTATAATATAGAAGTGCTTTACCTCAGGTAAACTGTAACCTGGATCTGAACAAAAGCAAGATTTTCAAGCTTAGTTTTCAAATGTACATGAACAAGAAAACACAGCCCACATGTTTTTCTTTCTCATTACAAATTAGTTGTCCTTCCCTTTAATCAAACTCTGGGTGCCACAAATAACATATTTTCATCTTACTCTTCTGATTTTCTGTCAATATTTTATTTCTCTCTCTCTCTCTTTCTATACACTAACTTCTGTAAAGTCCATGTTTCTTCTGGAGTTTTGTTGCAACATTTTTGCATTACATAAAGTGTTTTGTTGGGACAAGTCAGTAAGTTGGGGGAGGAAGATTAACATCGAATACCCTAATTATAGCTATAGTATTCAAAACTGTGAATGCAACATAAACCAGCTCAGCTCAAGTAGCACTCATCACAGAGGTCAGATTTCTCACACTTGAACAGTAAACTACAACTGTTAATTAATTTGAAAAAACAGTTAACTCAGCTACATTTTCAAGCCAATTGTGCAAACATTCCTTAAAATGCTGTATCAGAGATGGCCAATAATAAAAATCAAAGAAAGCAAAATAATGAAAAATATGGTTTGATGCTGACAGTGAAAAGTAGGCAGTCACAGTACTGTTGTAAGCTGATTTGAAAGAAAGTACAGTTGAGTAAGCAAACTTACAATAACAGTAGATGTTCCAATGATCACTACTGCAGTAGCGTTAACTATGTGGGTTTTATCCTGCCAAGGATATAACAGCTGGCCAGCTTCCAAAGCTTCAAGATACTCCCATGTGCTCTAAGTGTGAGGCAGCTTGAACTGAATAAAAGGACAAATTTGGGCATAAAGCCCTTTAGAACTCTCCTGCCAAAGAAAGGAAGGCTGTGCCCTAAAAAGACATTGCTAGGAACAAGTAAAAAAAAACTGTCTACACCGTAACATAAAAAGCACATAAAAAACAAAGGGGGTGGAGGTAGGGAGTGGCTACTGCAGCAGTCATCACTGTAAAATCTATTGCTATGGTAAGTTTATATACACAACTGCACTATGTTCATCATAATGATCACTGCTGCAGTGGCCTTAGCTATATGGGTAGACTACCCAAGCTAACTACATTTGGGAGATGGAGGGAGAAGAGTCCAGGAGCCCCTAGTGAATGGTCCTAGCAAAGACTGATTTGGACCTAGAGAAGGAATCAAGCTTGTAATGCTTTTTATGTGTTGAGAACCAAGTAGCAGCTTCTGGAATCCAACCCTTTCCAAAAAGCCATAGATTAAGCCAAATCACTGGTAGAGTAGGCTTTGACCCTGCCTATAACAGTTTTGTTATGGTGAGTACAGCAAAAGGCAATAACCTTAGAAAAACATTTGAAAATAGTCTGTTTTGACACATGTTGTCCCTTTTCTTACCTTAACAAGAAATGAACAATTAATCCGAACCGCTGAAAGATTTAGTTCTGTCAAGACAGTGCCCAAGTTGTCTGTGGACATCCAAGATATGTAGTATCTTTTCTCTCTCATTTTTAGTTTCAGGAAAGAAAACAGGGAGACAGATAGTTTGGATTAAAGAAAACTTGCATACCACTTCAAGCATAAAAGATGGCTTAGTTCTCAAAGAAACGCTGTCTGCTGTCCCTATGGAAAATGAGATGGGTTGACTCATCATAAGAGCTTGCAACTCCGATACCATTCTTCCAGAAGTTAGTGCAATCAGTAAAACTGTTTTCATGTTAAGACCCTCAAGTCAGCCAGTTTAGCTAGTTCAAATGGAGCAAGGGTTAGCTTCTCTGACACAAAATTAAGATCCCAAGGAGGGGCAACTGGTTTCTTAGATATACAAAGCCCCTTTCAAAAAACAGTTTAACATGAAACTGAACTGAAAGAGAAGGCTCCATGGGCAGACATGCTTAAATGGATGACAGATAAACCCTGACAGAGGAATAAGAAAGGCCATAAGATAGTTAACTCACAAATATTTTAAAACCATAGAACAACTATCCCTGAATGGGTGCTGGTTATGCTGTTGGCACCAACTAGAAAACCTTTTCCATTTGTTAATATAGGATTTTCTCGCAAGCAGGCTTTCTTGCCTCCATTAGTACCTGCTGCAGGTCCTCAGTAAACAGGTACCTAAAAAGAATTAAGACCCTATCATCCATGCAGTCTACTGAAGTTGACTGAAGTCAGGGTGTATCAAACACCCCTGTTCTTGCGTGAGTAGATCCAGTCTGTGAGGAAGCTTTTTGTAATTGCCACTGACCATTTTCAAAAGAAGGGATAAAGAGTACAGTTATGTCCCCCTTACCATAACTGTGATGTTTGGGTAGATCAGTGTTGCAGTACTGATTCTTTGTCTTCCTGCCATGCAGAAGCCTGCAACCATTCTGATTTCCACAGTCTTTACATCATCCCTTGTCGACGGACGTCCAAAGACCTATGTCGGGACAGCATGGTATAAGAAGAATGGTGTCCGTCTGGGCCATTTTCAGGTCTTTCTAAACAGGGGATGAGCAGTCTGATGCTCAAGGACAGCACGACTTCCCTAGTTGTTTCAGTTTAGATGAAAAAGAGGGAATAAAACGTAGGCGGCAGAGAAGGACTGAAGAAGATAAGAGGACTACCTGCAGATCAAACTTCTTTACCTCTTGCACCCAGCAAGGGGAAGACATGTGGTCAAGCTGATAGAGGGGTTGGAGGATGCGAGTATGTACCTCAACACTGATCTACTCAAACATCTACAGCTAAGGTAAGTGGGACACAACTGTACTATGTTCTTTACAGAGAATGTTACAGTACTCTTTCTTTGGAGGACTCCCAAAGTTAAAAAAAGTTGGGTGGTGGGTCATCTGTATCTAGGAAATAAGATTTTACAGGATGGCAGCAGTGAAACCTGCTCTAGTTTGGGAGACATTGCCTAGGTTATAGTATTTTGTAAAGGTGTGCATCGAGTTCCATGTGGCTACCTCTAGAATGGTCTGGGTAGGGACTCCTTTGAGGACAGCAGTGGTATCTGCCCCGTGCCTGGTGGAGTGGGCTTTAATATAACCAAGTAAATATTTTCTATGACATGAATAACATAGTGCAATTAGCTATCCATTTTGAAATGGTTTATTTAGAGACAGGGTTGCCCTGTCTACCTCTGTGAAAGCCACCAGTAACTGCTCCACTCTGTTACAGGGTTTTATCCTCTCTAGATATCACCTGATCTGCCTGTGCACATCCAGGGAGTGCAGGACTTGATCTGCTCTGTTCTGTGGATTTAGGAAGAAAACTTGTAAGTGGATAGCCTTGTTTAAAGTAAGTTCTGATACTACCTTGCGCATAAAGGATGGGTTTGTTCTGCAGGTGACCCTATCCCAGTGAAAGGCAGTGAAAGTTTCTTTACACACTAGGGCTTGCAGCTCAAAAACTCTCCTGGTTGATGTAGCAGTTATACAAAAGTGATCTTCCAGGTAAACATTTTTAGAGAGGTAGTGGCAACAGGTTCAAAAGGGGCAAAGTTAGTTTTTCCTCACAAATAACTTCTGATCCTATGTCAAAACAGGGTGGTTCCTTCTGGGTGTTCTCAAGTGAATCATCTCTTTTACAAAACGTTTCACGGTCCAGTGTGAGATGATAGGTGGGGTACTGTGCAGGCAAGCCAATATGGCAAATGCATGTACTTAATGCTGGAATAGGTAAGCCCTTCTCTAAAGGGGCCTGATAGGTACTGCAAGACTGAGTTAATTTCTGCCTGAGAAGGGCTAATGTTTTTGTTGGGACATGGGTGGAAATTATTTTCCATTTTGCCAGGTATGATTTCCTGGTATTGGGCTTTCTTGTTTCTCTTGGAATGGAAAGTATTTCCTTGGGATATGATGCATCCCTTGGTGTAAAAACCCAATCCTCCAGGCTATTTTTTTTAAGTAAGAAACATCTTCATTAAATTATCATGTATGATATAGGCCATGTTACATTTATATAAAATGACAATAAACCATATCGACAATCTCAGTTGCAAACATTTACATTCCAAACCATGAGACACAACTGTAGCTACAAACATTATACATCAATTTTAACATATCCAATCATTCTTTAAACTTCGTTCCTCCTCTGCATTTACAGATCCCACAGTTCACATTTTTTTCCTACGCAATTTGCTCCTAGTTCCTACCCTTTTTAAACATCCTTGTTCTAGTTGTTTTAACTCCGTTACTGTCTTCACTACTTCTAGTAAAGTTGGTTTTGACTTTGATTTCCATTTTCTAGTAATTGCTTTTTTGGCAGCCATCATAATTAGACTCAGCAAGGCCTTACTATGTTTAGGCAATACCAAGTTTGCATCATAGCTCAAAAAAAAAATAACTTCCCTAGTCACTCCAATTTGCTCACCCACCATCTCAGTCTGCAGGGAATCTTTAAAGTCAACGAACTCCTTACACTCCCAGGAAATATGTTCCCCAGTTACCTCTTTCTGCCCCATCACACCTCCAACATTTGCTGTCTACTCGAGAAAAAATACTTTGAAGTCTGTACCTATGTAAGCACTTCCAGGCAAAGATCTGAAATCTTCTAGATTTTGTTGCATATTTTGGAGACATACATATATCCCCACATTATTTTTTTATGAATTGCTTATCTAATCTCTCTTCCTAGTCCATCCTAACCTCCTCTGATTCTTATAGTTATCATGCAGTATTTTATATGTTCTACTAATTATTCCTTTCTTAATGGCAACTTCTGTTCTAGATTCTACTAGAAACTCTACCAGTGCTGGTATTTTGTTGAGGACCCCTCTATTTCTTTCTCTTTGTCTGTACTCCAATATCAATGTTTAATATGGAGGGCAATCTTTAGCTTGCAGTCCAAATAAGTTATTGGCATCTTCCCATTCTATTACCTTTCCCTCTCTAGTTCTTTGCTCCCAGCACCTTGGTTCCTTTGCCAGTTTCCTCCAATACATTCCTGCCCCCTCTTGCTTACTTCCTATATCCCTAAATGCAGTCTTCCCTATTATCAGAATCTCCTTTCTCCATTCCTGTGTTGTCTTAGTTCTTAGAAGACCTTCTGCTAACTTTATGACTATAATATTCTGTATGCTTATTGTTCTTTAAAGTCTGCTTCCAAAATCCCAGACTCTCTCTCTGTTACTTGAGCTTCCCCCTTTTTCATCATCATCTCTTTCCACTTTGAATTATAGTTTTCTGCTTGTGCTATGTATAGAGCCTTAACTGTGTTGCTCTGAAATACCAATTCAACTCGGGTAATCCCAATCTGCCCTGTTCTATTGGAAGAATAAGATTATCCCACTTGACTCTTGCTGTCTTCCCCTCCCAGATAAAATCATTCAGTTCTTTATTAATTGCTATCCACAACTTCTCCTCTCTTTGATAAAAAATATGCCTGACCAGTGTATATGACTAAAGGGATTAAACATTTTAACTGCTTGTATCTTACTAGCAATATCCATATAACAGAACTTCCATTTCCTCAGATTTGTATCATCTTTTGTTTAGTCTTTTCCCACATATCCTTTGCTCAGACACCAGTATCATTTTTAATCCATACGTCTAAATACCAGTGGTGGCTGGTGACTTCAAATCAAGGGGGGGTTGCAGGAGACAGCTGAATGAGTGGGGTCAATGGGAAGGGGTGCAGCCAACTAGAAAGGGAGGAGCTATGCTCAAAACCACAAAAACTGTAACTTTAATTAAATACGCTGCCCTGGGTGCCAAAACGTCATTAGGAGAGTCCAATCATGACAAAATGAAGTGTAGAAGAAAAAAAATATTTCAGTTCATTGACTGCATGCCAGCTTACTTAACATCTAGAAGAAAAACTATTTCAGTGCATTGACTGCATGACAGCTTACTTAATATCTAGATGGAAACAAAAAGGTTGTGAGGCATGAAAAAATAAATTACCTTTTAAATACATTACTAGAATGCCAGTCAAAATCCTGCGGTGATGGTGCTGTGGTAGCGTTGTCGCCTCACAGTAAGACGCTGTCCGGTTTGATTCTCAACTAGATCGTCTTCTGCGTGGAGACATGCGTGAATGGGCGTACCTTCATTGAAGGTCGTGCGTCAGGGCTGGTAACTCGGCACGTAAAAATCAACTATTAATCATTAGCGGACCGGAGTTCCTCTGTGGCGACCCCTAACCGGGAAAAGCCGAAAGACACAACAACAACTGGAATGCCAGTCAAAATCAAGTATAAGAAAAGCAAGCAGCACTCAACTCAAACCACTTCTCCTTGCACTGCAGTTCTAATTATACTGTATATTCAGCTTTATTAAAAGTACCAAGTAACATGCTGAAAGTAGCAATCTCTGTGATACTCCCACCTGTAAAAATGTTTCTTATCCAAAAAAGACCTGCTGCCTGACAACAACTACTACTTGTTTCGTGGGGAAAACATGACCAAAGTAAAAAATGAAAAGCAAGCAAGAAACAAGCTCAAGATACATTGCTTAAAGGACTACTGCACAGGTTATGGACCATACACAATAGATTGTCATTCAGTTTAGTTTACAGGTAAAGCCTATAAAGATGACTGCAAGTCTCCAAAAAATGTAATGAACTTCTTAAAATAATGTAATCCTGTCCTTTATTACAAATGCTGTCATATGCATTTTAATACGCAAGGCTTATACGTTATCTAGTTATGTAAGTATTCTCTGCATGGCAACAACAGAAAGGCTTTCAATGTTGGCAATTCGTTAACAGTATGCTTATTAAAGCTTACTTGCATCTTACAATCTCAGTCAGGCTTACCTGATGGTCATTAAAGCATTGCTACTTAAACAGAGAGCAACAGGCACTTTTTGAATAATAACAAGCATAAATCAACAGTATAAAAATATGACAGAAACCAGAACATTCTGCAAAATCAAGGAGAGATGAAAAGCCACTGTAGTACTTGTGTCTACCTTGGATGGGGGGGGGGGTATACTGCACATTTACACTGTATAACTGCTCCTTGTCTTGCTTGGACACATCCAGAGTCACTACATGGGGGAGTCGGGTGCAACAAGTATGCCACAATTTGAAATGTCTCTGGCTGACTGTGATGGCCCTGACACATTTGTCATACCTCTCAACCTCAGAGCAAGAAAGCTGGACAAAGCCATACATAGAAATGGGACGAAGGCCCAAAAATAAGGACAATTTTTAAATACTGCTCTTATAAACTTAGAAAGATAATATAATAGTAGGTCTTGTATTAGTATGAATTTTCTGAAGGGTATGGAATCTGAAACTCAAATGTCTGTCATTATTTTCTAACTTCAGTCTTTAATGATTTGCCACTAATGTGCCAAAAAAACACAATTTTATGAAAAACGGACAAAAAAAGTGTGATGCAAAAATATAAAATAGCCACACAATACAGCTGGGAACCTGTCAAAGAAGGGACACTTTTTAAATATTAGTACTGCTAACTTGAGCAGCTGACAAAATAAAAGAATCTACATGCATTTCTGAAATAAAAGTAATCTATAACTCTGATTACAGTTATTTATTAATTGTAAGCCCTCCACATTTTCTTCCAAAATTGCCATTTTGCGGAGGGATTATTAGGGGAAGAGCAACATTTTGAGCCAAAATCGGGGACAATTGAGAGGTTTGGATATGCCTAATTCTATAAAGAAATTTATTTGCAGGTACCTCTCAACCTGTTAATGCAGGAAATCTGGACAAGGCCAAATATATTGGGGGAACATATAAACAGTACTACAAATTGCTCTTGTATAAACTGAGACAGTTGATAGAACAGGTCTTGCTTTAGCATGCATTTTTCTGAAGGTTATGAAGTCTGAAACTCTGTCCGTTATTATTAGTGACTTAATTCCTACATGATTTGCCAGAAAAAAAAAAACAAATTTTATAAGGAACAAACCAAAAATAAGAAGCAAAAATCTATTCATTCTGCAAAACCCTGGACGGTTGAGAGGTATAGTTCAGCTGAGGCTGTCTGAGATTGTCGCACCTCCCCTCACAAAATCATGGTCAAATACAGCCTCCCCCTTGCAGCCATTCCAACGAACCATTACTTGGCTATTTCACCCCATTTACCATAAACAATAATGGTCATACTGCTTTACTTCTGCAATGATTTGGACTTCATTTGAAAGTTTTATTTTGTATTTCACAGCACAAACACTAATAGATATCTGCTAAACAAAGTAATGCAGTCTCACAATAAAAACAGACTTAGCATAAAAACTTCTCTGCCCTTGAAACTCACATTCATTGAAACCCACATTCAAAGAAAATGCATGCATTTTGTTTCATTGTTTACTGGAAAAATGTAACAATAATGACAAAACTGCCCAATTTAGAACATTTCCATCATAAAAGTCTACTCAAACTTCTGCAGTCCAACAGTATCAGTAAATATGCACATTTCTGAAGAAGTAAAAGTCATCTAAATAATTCCACATTAAAGAGATCTGCAACTAATGAAGAGGTTGCTTCTAGCAAAAAACTTTACATTTAATTATTTCATCTACAAATAAAGTGCCTGTTGCCCTTGAGGAATAAATTGCCTATATTACACTAACAAAATGATAAGCTAGTAATATTGCAATAGGGAATGGATGGCAAACTGATACAGGTTCATAATTACTAGGTATCTTCGCCAAAAAGGACTGCAGCATCCACCCCCTTTGCAACACAGTACAGTATCAGCAATGCATCTACCTACTGTGGGAGTAGAACCCACAGCCTTCTGCATCAAAAGCAAGTACACTACCTGTTGTGCTATTAACAATGCAAGCAGACTCAGCATAAGCAGCACTAAACGTTTGCTCCCCTGCAGCTCCTTGTAAAATCTACTCAATACTCAGCTGTAGCTCTGAACTTTGCAGCACAAGAAATCTGGAAAAAAGCCAACATTTATTGGGGGGGGGGGACAAAAGCCCAAAACCCAGGGAAACATTTTAAACATTGCTTGTATAATGTTGGAAAGTTGCTAGAATAAAATGATGTGTTACCACCATACATTGCACTGCCAGGTCTTGAACCCAGGACCCTGTGCAAAACAGTCAGAGCAACATACCACTATGCCAAATCAGCTATTTTGTGAAAGAAATGAAGACTGAAACTTAAATGGCTACCATTTAGTGAATTCAGTTCTTACCATAGCTGTCAACCTCTTAGCACAAAACACCTGGACAAAGCCAGTAATGGGGGAATACAGCCCCCAAACATATTCGGTGAATTCAGTTCTTACCATGGCTCTCAACCTTAGTACAAAAAACCTGGACAAATCCAATAATGGGGGAATACAGTCCCAAAAATAAGGGCAAATTTCAAATATCCATATTATAAACTTAGAAAATTGCTAGAATAAAAGGTTTTGTATTACCATGTACTTTCTGAAGACTATGAAGTCTGAAATTCAAATGATTGTCATTTTTATTTATTTAACATTTGTTAACCAGGAAAGTCTGACTTGAAACAAAAGCCAATTTTCAGCAGAGGCCCAGGGAGAAAGACTCCAAACACGTCTTTGTAAGATGAGGACACCAGAGCACCCAGAGGAAACCCACAAAAAGCAAACTCAGGGAGGGCATGCAGACTCCACACAGAAGGCACCCAAGCCAAGAATCAAACCAGAGAAACTGTAGCTGTCAGGCAACAATGCTACCACTGCACCACTGCATTACTGACTGTGTAAAGACACAAAAATACAGAAACCACAGATTTTATGAGGAGCAGAGCAGAACAGAACAAATATGAGGCAAAAATCTCTAAATTTATTACAAATGGTGGTGGGTACGCAATTCAGGCTCTTGCCACTTGGGCCCAAGGTACAGGCTTCAAGCCTGTGTATTCTCTTCATCATCATATACACACACACCCTTCCTGCAGTTCCATATCTGAACCCAAAGTTTATAAAACGAGCAAGGAAAAGTCCTTTCTTAGTGGAGTAAACTCCAAAGTCCATTAAATGAGAGCAAGTCCTTCCACTAATGTCCATAACCATCCATTCAGTAGAAAAGACCACAAGGCTCATCCTAGCTCTTCCCGTGAGAGCAGAGCAAGCTGGGTGCTACCCAGCCTGTGGATGTTGCAGTCTGATCCCCTTCCAGTCTATGCAGTTGTAACTGCATAGACTTCTGGTTATTTGCTGCTAAATGCTGTCTTCCTAACCTGGACTACTGGTGAGACGGTCTGGATTCTGTGGGCATGCTCCAGACTAGTTCACCAGCAGTCCGGATATCAGAAAATGGTGCGAGTGCGCATACGAGACTCACATTTTTTAATTTTTTTCTTTTCTTTTATTTTTTATTTTCTTGTTTTGTTTTACAGGTGGGGGGCTGCAGTCCAATAGCACGAGCCGCCCCTGCTATCATGTCCCCATAAATATGGATACTGCTGGAGGAGTTCTTATGTGGGTACATAATTTGCCGCTATTGCTACTGTTTTTGCCTCATACATTTTGTATCTCGAAAAGGTGTGAAACTCTCTCAATATATTCCACAACATTCTCATGTCTCCTTCTCGTTTTGTCAGGTATAAAATAATGTCATCTACAAATACAGCCAGCTTTTTTTGACTACCATACCAATTATATCCTTGAATTTCTGAGTTCCTTGCTTTCTTTGCCTATGGTTCTAACTTGGTTCTAAATATAATGCAAATAAAGGGTAACTAGAGGACACCCCCCTGCCTTGTTCCTCTACTCAAGCAGAGATTATCAGAGAGGACCCCACCTACTATACTATAATTTTCACCTCTGACCCTTCATACAGCCTCCAAATCAACCTTATAATTTTATCAGGGAATGCAAATGGTTTCAGTGCTCTGCTCATAAAATCCCAGCTTACTTGGGAGGGTGGCCTAATGGTTAAGGTGTTTGCCTCACAAACACAAGGTGCAGGGTTTGAGTCTCACAAGGGATAATTGGCTAGGCTTACAATGGCTTGCAAGGGCAGTTAGCTTAGCTTAGTACTAACCTATGACCAAGTAGATCTATGACTCCATCAGATGCTTTCTCTGCATCAAGACCCTCCAGCAGCAGAGGTATTTTCTTACATTCTGCTTCCCTCTGTATCATCACTGTTCTGTTTATGTTGTCAAATGTTTGCCTCCCCTCCACAAACTACACTGAGCCACATCTATCAATTTTAGCATCAGTTTTGCCATTCTATTAGCCATTATAGACAAACACTTTATAATCATGATTTGGTACTGAAATGGGCTTGTATGAAGATGGATTTGATGGATCTTTACCTTGTTTAGGTATTACAGCTACTACCACTTTCTTCTAGGATGCTGGTACTTCTCCTCTTAAAATGCTGTTAAAATCTTCCAGATCTTAATCAGTTTTCTTCCCTCCTAGCATCCAAACTACCACAGGACTATCATCTAATCCTGAAAACTTTCCTATAGATAGGCTATCCATCACCATTTTAATCTCATCTCCTCCTATCTTAACTGTTAGTAAATGAGCCTCCTCTCCGTCTAGCCTTGGCATATTTAATTCTTCCACAAATATTTCCATTTGTAAATTTCTTGATTTCCATATTTCTCTGCTTTATACAGACTTTCAAAGACATTCCGAAATATTTCTAATAGTTCTACAGGATCCCTAGTTATCTTCCTTGTAATAGGCTCTCTAAGCTTGATGACAGCCCTTTCTACTTTCTGTTGTCCGAGTCGTTGTGCTAAAATTTTTTATGCTCTAGAATTATCAAAAAAAAGTTGCTTAACAGCAATCTTTCTAAATGCATACATATTATCAAGGTCGTCTTTTTTTGTTTATCACTCTGTAGTTGCTCCTCTTCTTGTTCTGTGAAGTTCCTCTATTTTGCAATACTTTAATATTTGTAGGTCCATCTAAATAATTTGTGTTACTTCTTAACCATATCTCCCTTTTTTTATTTCCACCCTAGTTTTAAATTCCATTTTAATTTTCTCCCACTCCCTAGCTATATTTTCAGAAGTTTCTATCTTCTCTAATACCTCCTGAATAATTTCCACTATCCTTAAATTCATCGCTTATCAACGGATAGATGGGAAACTGCTAGTGTCTCATTTTTATTTCATTACCCTATGTTTTTACTTTAATTATTGGAGCATAATCTGAAATAGTTATTGGGTACGTATCAAGGCCTTCAATTAAATGCACATGTTCCTGTGAAATGTAAATTCTGTCTAGCCTAACCCAATTTTTGTATCTTGGGGGAATATGTAAATTCATTCCGAAGTCCTAGTACTGAATTTACTTCTTCCATCCCAAATATTTTCATAGATTTCTTTAAAAATCTACTCTCCTTTGTTAACATTTCCCTTTCCTGCCCCCCCCCCCCGACACATCTTCACTGCTGCAAATCACATTCTAGTCCCATCTAGAATATTCCTTACTGAAAGCTGATAATTTCTCCCAGAATTTTCTTTAGCTCTATTATAGCAGTTTTCATTGGAATATACATTCATGTCAGTGTAATCCTCCTCCCTTGCCAGCAGCCCCTTAATACTACAAATCTACCATTATTGTCTTTTTTCCTCCTCTATTACTATTGCAGCCCCTCCTGCCCCAGATATTCCGCTGAATAACCATCCTGAAAACCTTTCTTTATAAAATTCACATGTTCAGTTCTTTCCAAGTGTGTCTCCTGTAGCACAGCTATTTGCACTCTATATTTTTTAATATAGTTCACTACTTTTTCTTTTTTTTGATTTATCTGTGTGACCATTAATGCTTAAAGACATTACAGAAAGAATCATATTCTTGAGGATTATTATTCCCACCTTTTATGTATAACAGTTTTTTTTTGTCAAGTGTCTAGGTCCAGCTTTTGTGTTACATGCATGAACTGTTTGGAAGGTTAATCTTTTATACCACTGTTTCTTGTCATTTCCATTTGAGCCTATGTCACATCTTGCAGAACTTTTTCTTTTATCGAAAATCCTCAAATAAAGACATACACAATACCCCCCTAAAACCTACTAACTTAACACGCAAAACAACGTACATCTTCAAATACTGAAGTTTTACCCCCTTAATAGGAACATAAGTCCTAAACAGACAGTCACATACACAGACTCGAGCTAAACAAAAAGAAAGCTTATCCATGCTAAAATGCATGATACAACCTGTGATTCTATTAAGTGCTGTCTGGTTTTGTCTCATCTTTAAAGCTCTCCCAGTTGGGAAACACTTGAATGCTTTCAGAAAACATTCTCTCCAAGTCATTTCTCTTTATCAGTTTGTCAGCTAGTAACACGAGTACCAGATACAGGACTGTTTACTAGAAAAAAATGCCTTTTAATATTCACTATTCTTTTTCATTTACTTGCTGTCAAATTTTAATACTATATTAACCTAATAAAGTCATTCCCTATGCAAGAATGAGAAAAATCACATTCATTTTTCTTTTGCCATGCTCTTTTAACCAGATACCCCTTTTTTACATTGCAGTGCCTACAGTTCTTTAAAGTGAACAAGGACAAAGAGAGAAAGAAACAAAAAGAATAAACAGAAGCACCTATTTACATCAATATCCCCATTACACTTGAAAATATCTGAAAAAAAACTTTATAACCTGCAGAGAAAAATCATGCACCACTGAAGTAATACTGTTAAGAAAATATTTTGTTTTACTTGCATTTAACTCTCTACCTTCTCTTCCCCTCTCCTGAGTATTTTTCCAAACATTAATAACCTGAAGTAGGGCATATGCTTTAGAGTCCCCTACAAGTTTAACAAAGTCCAAGAAAGTCCAATATTTTCAGATTCTTTTGTTCTATTCCTATTCATCTCCACTCCCAAACCCTGGCTTTGCTTCATCTCCAGTGCAGTCTCCATTCTTCTAGTCAACTTTTGTGCTTTTCTCTCTCTCTCAATCATTTTCCGCTGAAACACTGGGAAAGGTTTCACTAGCCCAGTCTCTCTGTGGTCTTTATTATGAAAAGAACAAGCAGTAGAATGTCCTTCTGTTTCATAGCTCATTTTTTTTTGTTGGGCAAACTTTTGTATTCCTTTCTTAGCACGTACTTCAAAATATTTTCTTCCTCCACGAAAAAATATTTTGAGGACAGCTGGGTACAGCAGTTTGAATCTCACTTTCTTCTTCTTGGCATGCCCTATATAATGGAATAAATGTATTCCTCTTCTGACTGGTGTGCAATGACTACAGTCATTCTTCACAAACACTCTGCTGTCTCCCACATTTAGTACTTTGTCCTTCTGCCACAGTTTTTTACAGAATCAATTCCTTCTGCTGGTAAGACTGCATTTTTACTATTAAAGGTCTAGGTTGTTTACTCAGAGCCAGGTCTGGAGCATACGCATGATGTGTCCTTTCAATTCACAATTCTTGTTGCGGAATACCAGTCCAGTTGCTCATTTGCACTTTCATAAAATTAATATAGTCTGTTCCTTCCAGCTTCTCTAGGACAGCATAAAATCTAAGGTTTTCTCTATGTGCTCTGTTCTTTAATTCTATTATTTTTTTTAAACATCTCTGTTTGTGCAGTCTTATATTCAGCCAGTCTTTTCATCTTACCCTCTGGGTTTTGCAGTTCTCATCTAAATATCTGTTCAAAGCTTCTTCCATTTTTCCAACTTTTTATTGTTTGTGTTAATACACTCCATTAGGGTTTCATTTATTTTAACCAGGTCTGTGTGCAGCTGCTTTATACTTTCCTCTAGGTTACTGGAAGTCATGTCTGGAACTTGCACTGCTTTTTTCTGAACTGCAGTGCTTTCCCAAGTCTGTGTTTTTCCTCAACTTTTGAAGCTGACTTGCCTCTAGGTCCTTTATATTTCTTGTTTTCTGGCATCTACGCAGTACACTTACTAGTCAATTACTGAAATTTACCCAGAAATCTAGGTCCACTGGCTTTCTTTGCCAAGTTTCTGTTTTCAGACTATGAGTTAAAATTAAGTTGTTACTCAATGTGCAGCCATCTTGAAAGTGCAATCCTCCAGCCTATTAACCTGAGGGTGGCTAGGTTATGTGTGTGTGTGTTGGGGGGGGGGGGCGGCAGATCCCTTGGCTTGGCCCAGGAGATTGACTTCCTCGAGCAAGGTGCAGAATTTGCCTTCACTGAGCATCAAGAGGAGGTAGAACCAATGTATCAGCCAGAAGCAGGCCACTAGGATCATGATGGCTGCCCTGCTTTTTGTTAGTACCTTGAGGATAAGGGCCAAGGTGGGAAAGCATACAAGAACCCATTTGTCCATGTAAAGGAGTGTGTGTCTATTTTCCAAGCTCCTGTCACAGTTGTTTACTGTGGTGAAAAACGAACAAGTCTATGGAGGGAATCCCCCACTGTAGTTGGGTCCAGGAGGGCCTCTCTATTCAGCACCCATTTGTTGCAATCTAGAAGGTCCATGCTTAGAGAATCTGCCACAGTATTGTTTTTACCCAGAATATAAGAGACTATGAGGGTTAGCTCTATTTCTTGAGCCAGCATCTGGATTTTTTCTGGAAGGGCAGGACAGCAGGTAAGAGAGTTCCACCTTGCTTGTTTAGTACTGCATCACTGAGTTGTTTAAGTTCTGTTGAAAGGCTTTTATGGCCAGGAAGACTGCTAGTAGCTCTAATATATATATATATATATATATATATATATATATATATATATATATATATATATATACCTACATACAACTTTTTTCTGCTGAGGGGAGAAAAAAGCCTGCACTTTTAGGGAACTTAAATGGAACCCCCCCCCCCCAAAACTATGCCTGTGCTGAAGTGGTGGTCTTGCTTCTCAAAGAGAAATTCACCACAGGTTCATTTGTATGTTGCTCTTCCACCATAGGAGTTCCTTTTTCAGGTATGAAAGGAGAGGCAATAGGATTTCCAAGGTTTGGGAATGCTGTTCCCAAGTATTTTTGGGAACCACTGAAGTTTCCTCATGTGTAACTTTACAAGTGGGAGCATGAGAATGCAGGATGCCATATACTTCAATCTTCTTCTTTTGGCTGCTCCAGTTAGGGGTCGCCACAGCAGATCAAGACATGGAGATAAGTGCCTTTTAGGTCTAGAATGACCACATAGGCATCCTGGAAGATCAAATGCAGTAATTTCTGGAATACAAGCATTTTGAATTTTGAGATAAGGTGAAACTTGTTTAGCTTTGAGAAGTCCAAGATGGGTCTCCAGGTGCCCTCTTTTCTTGGAACTAGAAGACTCTTTAAAAAGAAGCATTTTCCCTCTTGCCCTGGTGTACTTATCGGATTGGAAGAAGTTTTTCTGGAAAAATGAGCCAACTGACTACCTGAGTGTACAGAGTACACATGAAGCACATCAGAATGCATGGTTAGAAATAACTGAAGATTGTGCCGACAGACGGCCTTCTTATACCCTGACTTCCAGACGGTGTTATTCAGACATCTGTTGGCTAGGGATGATATAATAACTCTGGCAATTGAGCTAGTCACGGGCTTCTGCATGGCAAGAAGACTCAAGAATCGTACTGCAACTTTAATTACAAGTAAAACCACGATTCCCTGGACCAGAAGGGCATCACTATAATGATCTAGGGGGATTCTTTCTGAATCTTCAACAGTGCCATGGATATTAGTGGAAAGGATGGAAAAGTATACAGGAACATTCCTGTTTAAGGAAAAAACAGCATCCATCTTTCAGGTCTTCTTGAATGGAGTCCCAAAACAGAATCTTGCCAGTTGACTGTTCAGAGAGGAGGCAAAGAAGTCTACTTGAAGTCTACACAGATGGATCAAATCTTGGAAGACCTCCTGATTTAGGTTCCATTTCTGAAGGTCTGCCCTGGTCCTGCTCAGCTTGACTGCCACACAGTTTTGCTCTGAAGGACTGTAGGAGTGTGACTGTGCAGTGAAGCTATATCCCAAGCTAACATGGCTGATCCGCAAAACCGCAGGTACAACCTGGTTTCCTGTTGCCTGCTGATCTATCAAGACTGTGGTATTATCTGTAACCACCTGAAGAAGTCCCAGGAACAAAAGATGGTTAAGAGAATTGAGTGCCTTGCTGAAGACAGGCATCTCCTTGATATTTATATTAGTAAATTCTTCCATCTATCCTTGGTATCCCACATCCCCTGCACTTTTATCCATCCTGAAACTGCTCCCCACACAAAGTCCGAGGCGTCTGTAGTGACCGACTTTTGGAATAGGAAAGGAGAAGGAAAGACTTGGATTTAAGGATATCTGTCGTCTTCACCAAATTATTTCTCTATTGACAAAACCTGCACTGGGATTTGAAAAGATAAAGGATGCTGGTGCTGGGACGGAAGAGATTTCAGGCACCACTGTATCTTTCTCATGTAAAGTCTTTTGAGGGGTATCATGAGAACAACAGATATCATGAGATCCAAAATACTCCCTCACAGTGACCAAAATCTAACTGGAAAACTTCAAAAATAGATCAAGATACAGATCTATTTTTTTTTTCCTGAAGAAGAAAAAATCAAACTGAGGTGTCTAGTTGACATCTCAGGAACACAATGCTGTATGAAGGAGTTAAGAAAGACCTTTAAATGTTCTCTTTGAATTCCAGCTTGTGCAAGAGATCTCTAGAAATTCCTGACAATTTGAATCTCTGGCAGTTTGCGCATATGACTAAGGCTCTGACTTGTTAATGTGCTGCTTCCTGTGGCAAGGGTGCAAGGTTTGAATCTTTCCACTTTCATTTGGTTGGGAGATGGCCTAATGGTTAAGGTGTTTATACCACAAACACAAGGTACAGTGTTTGATTCTCACCTTTTAGGGAAATTAGACACACTTAAAATGTCCCACAGGGACAACTAGCCTAGTTACTGCCTATGAATCTATGAAAGAGTTTGCAAAGATAAAAAAAAAAAGTCATCCAACTATATAAAAATGTGGACACCCAGTAGCCTGCAAAGAGCTATAACTGGGGACACTTTGTGAGTATTATTGGTTGAGGTGGGTGACAGAATGATTTTCTTACTATCTTGGCTACATGTTGGTCAAAGGCAAGATTACTGTCTATATATGTAACCAGATCCCTAACAATCAGGTCAACTCTTAGGGGTATTTTATCAATGCAGCAATTATCGTGGGTGGATGAATTTAAAAGGGCAGTACAATGCATTTCGGCAGTCATTTACTAATGTTAGACCTTCTTGTAGAAAAGTTGGTGTCACAGGGAGAATCTTTGACAGCTCCCAATTTACATTCATCTGCAAACTTAGTGAGCCAGAGCCCTTTGACATTAATCCTGACTTCTTAGAAGTAGATGCCAAACAGGAGCGGGCCCAACACACAGCCCTGGTGTAGTCTGCTGGTTACTAGTCTCCTGGTGGAGGTGGTCTCATTGATCCTGTCTACTCGGGTCCTACCTGTGAGCCAGCCAGCAATTCAAAGAGTTATGTAGAGATTTATGCCCAGTTCCGAGAGTTTTTCAACAATACCAAAGTGATGTATTGTATCAAACACCTTGGCCAGGTCAAAGCAGACAGTATGCAGAGTTTCCCCCTCATCCATAGCCTTGATGAGCCTCTTGAAGAAGTTTACCAGGTTGATGCAAGTCTTTGGAATGTGGGAGGAAAACTGAGTACCCGGAGGAAACCCACGCGAACACTGGTAGAACATGCAAACTCCACACAGAAGGCACCCCAGCCGAGAATCGAACCGGTGAACCTCGTGCTGTGAGGCTACAACGTTAACCGCTGCACCACTGTGCGGCGCAGTTACTGCAAGCAACCTCTGCTTCGACCTACTGTTACCTATGAACAAAACTCCTGTCTTGTAATTACTAAGCTAGCTGCCCTTGCAGGCCATTTTAAGCCTAGCCAGTTATCTGTCTGATACTTAAATGTAATCTATACCATTTGCCGTTGCACTGGCCTTACCCATCCCATGGTCAATGCTTGTTACTCCTAGTGAAAATAACTGGGATAATAACACAGATAATTTCAGGGGACCCATGCATGGGACAAAGCATTTAGGAGCTACTGCTTTCCTTTAGTACAGGGTGTGGTCCTGGGATAAATTGTTTCCATCTGTCAGTTTAAGTTTGAGGGTAGACATGGGATGAGCTTTGTTTTACATGGATTTGGGAGTCTGTTCCAGAGCAGCAGTATCCTCTGCCAGATATAACTGTCCCTCCAAAGTGTTCTGTTGATGCAGGTTATATCCCTAGACAAAACATTTCTGATGGCATTTGACTTGCTGATAAGCAGTAAACCCATCCGTGTTGGATCGATGGATGCTTTGTATGCCAGACACAGGACACCTCTTAAACTTGATGCAGAGTACAGTAAAAGAGCTTTTGAGTCTGTCCATGTAGGACATATTTCAGCCTTTTATCCTTTCAAGGCATCTCTCTGTGGGTGTTCTAGTTGCATGTGTCTAGACATGTCCATGACAAAGGACTTTTCTCAGCCCTCATTAGGCCAATAGTTGAATAAAGGGGACATTATCCCTAGATCTAGACCAGGGGTGTCCAACCTTTTGGCTTGCTGGGGCCGCATTGAGTGAACAGAAATGGTCTTGGGGCCGCATATAAAATATATCATATAGTTAACTCTTTTGTTGCTCCGGAAGACCACAGTCGACCTCCTGGCTGTACTGTAGGTGCATTTGAACAATGAATAAATGTAATAAATGCCTAATATTTGCCTTAAAATTCTAATTATCATTCTAATTCTAATTCTCTAATCTAACAGTTAACTCTAACATCTTAGTTTATATATATATATATATATATATATATATATATATATATTTACAATAAACAGATATTCACTATGGCACTAGCATTTCTCACTGGGAAAACCATTCCAGCAGTCCAGCTACATAAAATGTTAACATCAGCAGTCCTACAATACTATAATCCACAAAAATAACCCAACAAATTTGCAATAAAGTAAAGAATTCACATTACTGACTTAATAAAACAATTCTGAATAAGCTACAAGAGGGTCTCACCTAAACAAATAACTGGTGCCAGAAATATGGCCTCAAGCTAAATGCCAAAAAATGCATCATCATCCCCTTTGAGGAGAGTGATGTCCCCACAATTTATCACATTAATAACAATGTTGTAAGCACGCAATAAGTCATATGGTATTTGGGCAACCAGGTTGATAGAAACCTGACTTTTGACTACCACGTTGTCTCCGTTGTAAGGAAAGCTTTTTACATGGCCCACTTCATTAGTAAGGGTATCTCATCCAGGGACAAGGAGGTCATAACATCCCTGTATTCTTCCTTTACAAGAGCCATTATTGAGTGCAATGCCCCTTTTGGCATGTGCCTCAGCAAAACACCCTGCCAAAAGAAAGACTACAACTATTTCTAACAAAAAAGGTCAAAGGACTAAGTTCACTTACTTATCCAAACAGACTAAAAAGCTTTTTGCTTTCCTCTGTCTCTCACTGGCCCCTATAAATTTCATCATTGGCTTGCTTTCCAGGCTAAGAAAGATCCTGCCTTAAGAGACGTCCTCTACCTCAGAAATACTGGTTATACTTAAAACGCTCACTACAAAGACCACAGCCTTCACTGCAACATAAACAAGCCACTTTTTATGGACAGGTTCTTGACACAAAAACCTTCAACTTCTGTAAAAAGCTCCTCTCATTATCAAACAATATAGTTCAGCAACACGATGGCTGGATGGATAGCCATAAATGTAATCTTTGGGCAAGTAGCATAGCCTTCATCAAACCAGATGGAAAATCCACATACTAACCTTTCCCAGCTGGATGGCTAAGATCTAATATTGGTTACTCAAGTTTAGTTGCCCAAGAAGAGGGGCATGTTTAACTAAGAATTCCATTTGCAAAATTATATTTAGTATACATATTAAATCTCTCTCTCTTACACACACACACACACACACACACACACACACACACACACACACACACACACACACACACACACACACACACACACACACACAAAAGCCCCTACTTTTAAAATAGGCAACCTCAGTAATCACATGACACCAACTCACTGAATGAAATTGTCTGGAAGTCAGAATATCTGAAAAAAAAAAATCATAATAGAGATGGATTCATCCATGTAACTTCCAACCACCAAAAGGACCATCAATAAATCTACAAACAACTGCTCGGCAAAAAGTAAATCAATAAGAAAACCATAAACTATAATGCTACATACTGGTGTAAACATATAACTTGGGTCAATCCCCAGGTTAATCCATACCAAAAGATTATTTCAGAGCTTCAGCTATGTACAAACAGCTTTCTCCTAAAAACCTAACTCATTGATATTTGCCTTGCTGCAATTATAACTGTAAAAAAAAAAAATGTTTAAGTTTATTCTGTACCTCAATGATTCTCACCGTTACGAGATGTCATTTCTGCCATATTGTATGAGTACTACATCCACAATTTGTTGTCTCTCTCTCATGTACTGTATTATATTGTTTTGTGTTATTTTTGGAGCTTTTCTCCCCGGGCCTCCGCTGAAAATGGACCTGTGTCCAGTCGGACTTTCCCAGTAAACAAATGTAAAATAAAAAAAATAAAAAGTAAGCAAGACCCCCCCCCCCCTGTTAAGGCCAAAATGGGATGGGTCCACTGTCTGTAGGTCCCCAATGTCCATGCTGAAAATTTTCATGATAATTTGTTCCATGGTTTTGCATATTAGACTTCTCAGACTGGTAAGCCTGTAGTTCCTGGGTCAGTTGATGGTCCTTTCTAATGAAAATAGATGAACATTGGGGCCTTTTCCTTTACCTGGCATATAACCTGTCTTGGAGGCTGCAGTTGAGTGCCTCAAGTGGTACTTTTAGGTCATGTTTTAGGCTATTTTGGAGGCAACCAGGGATATTGTTGTGGCCCACTGAAGTAGTGTTTTTGGCCTTATATAGAGACTGCCACCAGGACCTGCTCCTTGTTGATAATTGTAGGGATATGCTAGAAGGGATTTCAGATGGGGTGGGGTATAGTTAGAGCTAAGTATCAGCCAGTAGATTCACTGTCACTCTGGTCAGTGAAGGTTATGGCATTTACCGCCAGTTATGCAGTGTGTGTGCAAATGACTTAAAAGAAAAAAAAAGTCATGGACATTCAGAACTGCCATATAGATGAAACACTGTATATCCTTAAGGGGTCGTTTGTACACATCCCACACAGTGGAAAATCTAGCTTGGCTTTGTTTGTTTTGTTTTTTTTTTTTTTTTTTTTGCTGATTGTTTTTTGCGTGTGACCTTGCTACTCATTGTTTTTGTTTATTAGTTGGGATATTTTGCAGACACCCAAATGGTTATGGACATCAGCTGGGTACGATAATCCTGTGTTTCCAAATGTTAGCCAATCAACTTATGTTGTGCTGACGAGGCTATCAGAAGGCTGAAACATGCACGTCCACAGCTTGTGGGGTTTGGCTTTATTGTTCTGAATTTGTCCATAACAGACTTAGAAGGAAAAAAGTCACAGGCATCCAGAACTGCCATACAGCTGAAACACGTGATGTCTTTAAGGGGTTATTTGCATACATCTCATGTTACCTCTAATACAAGAGGTTTTAAGGACCCAAGCAGTGTTAAATCTAGCTTGGCTGGGCTTTTCTTTTTCTTTTTTTTGCTAACTTTAAGGTTCACAACATAGCTGAAGAAGGCCCTGTGATTGTCCTTAGCCTGGGAGGCTATCCTGAGCTCATAATTGGCCTTGATGGATTTTATTAGACTTCAGTTCAGTTAAATCAGACAGCTAGAGTGTTCTTTCTGACTTCAGCCATGACTTTTTTCTTTTGCTATATATCCTGTTGAGGTAAGTATCCCACCAGTGGGGTTTGTTTTTGGTGCCAAATCTGGGCTTAAATTTGGTAGGTACAGCAACCTGAATGCAGCCATTTACATGTTTAGACATGGTTTCTGTACATAATTCTACATAAGTAACTGTGTTCTCAGGGTTTGGGTTCTGCAAATGTTGACATGTTGTCATTTAATATGATGCAGTTTGTTTTAGAATAATTCCCAACTGTTACGGGTTTAATTGGATCTTTTGGGTTGATTTTTATTTCAAGGGAGACAGCTTTGTGGTCTAAACTCACCAATTAGGATGTGATATTGGGGGGGGGGGTCCAATATATGTTTGCTCCTCTGGTTGGAGTATGCATTTTCTGGTCCTGGGTGTTTGTGCTGATTAAGTTAAGGAAAAGTTGTGCCTGTGATTCAAGAGTCTTTGCAGTAAGTGCTCCATGGTTGGGGTCTCACGAAACCACAAAGTACAGTTTTGTACCTACCATAAATGTAGATGTTCGAAGATCCACATTGCTGCAGTCCTTACATATGGGTAATCCGCTGTCCTCGGTCGGCCCGAATACCAAAGTATTAGGCTGACGTCGGTCATGGGCGCTCAGATCTGACATCAGAGCGTCAGGGTATTAAAGCGCATGACCGACGTCATATCCTCAGTCTTTTCTTGCCCCAGATGTCAGAAGGCCCTAAAAAGAAAGGCCACAGCCAAAAATAGAATACTTCCCAAAAGGCATGTACAAATAACAGCTACCACCCAAACCATACAACCATTCCAAACTACAGAGGGAAGGAGGGAGGGTTGGACTGCAGCAATGTGGATCTTGAACATCTACATTTATGGTAGGTACAAAACTGTACTATGTTCTTCATCTCACATTGCTGCAGTCCTTACATATGGGTAGAATCCCAAAGCAGAGGTAAAGGGAGGCTGGCAAAATCATAAAGCATTGGGAGCTGCCAAAATGCCCTGTAAGATTGCAGTGGCAAATCCAGCCCTAGATTGGGAATAAAGAGGAAGGTGGTAATGTTTAGAAAAAGTATGCACTGAACTCCAAGTAGCTGCTTCCAAAATGTCTTTAGTAGCTACTCCCCTTAAAAAAGCTGTAGAAGTGGCAGCAGCCCTAGTGGAGTGAGGTCTGATTCCAGCCGGAATCTCCTTACCATGATGAGAATAACAAAAAGCAATACAAAAGCCAATCCACTTAGAAATAGTTTGTTTTGAAACAGGTTTCCCCTGAGAACCCAAAGCAAAAGAAACAAACAACTGTTGAGACTGTCTGAACCCTTTAGTCCTGCTCAAATAATAACGCAACTGCCTGTGAATATCCAAAGTGTGCAAAATTTTCTCCCCTTTATTTTGGGGATCTGCATAAAAAGTAGGCAAATGAATTGATTGGTTCAAGGCCACATTTGAAACCACTTTAGGCATAAAAGTAGGATTAGTACGCAGAGATACCCTATCCTTATGAAAAATTAGGAAGGGTTCAACTGCCATAAGAGCCTGTAATTCAGAAACCCTTCTAGCAGACGTAATGGCCAAAAAAAAGCAGTCTTCCAAGACAAATACTTTAACTCAGCAGTAGCTGCAGGTTCAAAAGGAGGTAAAGTAAGTTTTTCCAACACAAAATTGAGATCCCAGGCAGGAGTAGGAGCTCTACGTGGGGGTCTTATGTTCTTTGCCCTCTAAGAAATTGCTTAAACAAAGGATGAGAGAATAATGGAGGGTCACAGTCATAGTGAGCAGAAATGGCTGCAGCATGAACTTTAATAGAGGAGAAAGACAAACCCTTGTCTAATAATTCTGTAAGATATTGAAGAGAAACACATAAATCAGGCCTGGAAACATCAAAGCCCTTTGTTTTGCTCCAAATTAAAAATCTCCTCCATTTATCAGCATAAACTTTCCTTGTACTAGGCCTTCTGGCCTCCAAAATAACATTCAAAACTTGTTGTGGAAGCTGCGACCCTCCAGGTTCTAGAACAGAATATGCCAGGCTGTTAGATGCAGGGACTGAATCCTGACATTGAGGAAATGATTGCCCTCCTGTGACAAAAGGTGCGGAATCGAAGGCAAAGGCCATGGAGGCTCCCGTACTAAACTCCTCAGCAGAGGGTACCAGTGTTGTCGAGGCCAATCTGGGGCTATTAGTATCATGGAGGGCTTGTCTTGTCTGACCTTCAAGAGTACCTTGGGGAGGAGAGGCAGAGGCGGAAAGGCATAGACGTGAAGATTGCTCCAACTGAATGATAGAGCATCCACTTTCCAAGCTGTGGGATGAAACATTTTTGTGCAAAACTTTGGCAACTGGAAATTTAGTGGAGAAGCGAACAGATCTATGTCTGGAGTTCCCCATATCACTGTCAATTTTCGAAATACATGAGGATCCAATTTCCACTCGTGGGGATCCACTATCTGTCTGCTCAAAACATCTGCTAAGGAGTTCTGTGCTCCTGGTAGAAATCTTGCCTGAAGATTGAGGTGTAAACTGAGAGCAGTCTCCCACAAAATCATTGCTTGCCTGCAAAGAGGGTACGAATGGGTTCCCTCTTGCTTGTTGATGTACCACATGACAGTTGTGTTGTCTGTTAGAATCAACACTTGCCCTGGGTGAAGTAAATCCTTGAAAGCCATTAATGCAAATTGGACTGCTAACATCTCCTTCAAGTTGATATGTAAATGTAGAAGTCTGGCAGGCCACGTGTCTTGCACCCATTTTCCATTGAGGTGTGCTCCCCAAGCCTTGTCCGAGGCATCTGTCGTTAAAATCTGACTCGCCTCTGGTCGGGTCACAGAGAGTCCCTTGTTTAGGTGACATTCCTGAGCCCACCACAAAAATTCCTTTTGAATGCAAGGTATTATTTGAATGACAGTGTCCAGATCTTGGCAGTGTTGTGTCCATACATTTTTGAGATACCATTGTAGCTTCCTCATATGCAGTTTGGCATTGGGAAGCACCAGAATACAAGATGCCATGAACCCCAAGGCTTGAAGGACTGTCCTTGCAGTCAGCCTGGACCATAGAGACAATTGATGGAAGTAGAGAGTAAGGTTCTTTTGCTTGTCCGGGGTCAAAAAGGCCATCTGGGAAGCTGTATTCAGTCTCACACCCAGAAAGCACATTTCCTGAGAGGGTACTAGACTGGACTTTGTTTCGTTCACAGAATACCCTAGGCACCTTAACACTGCCATCACATACTGTAGATGATGAAGAAGTTCGTACTTGTCTTGAGCAAGAATCAGGCAATCGTCCAAATAAGGATAAATCTGAATTCCTCTGAACCGTAAGAAGGCTATCACTGGAGCCAGAACCTTTGTGAACACCCTGGGTGCAGTAGATAAGCCAAAGGGCAATGCAGAGAACTGATAATGTAAAGTCCCAGCCCGAAAACGCAGGTACCTCCTGCAACTGGGCCTGATAGGAACATGAAGATAAGCCTCTTTGAGATCCAGAGTTACCATTCAGTGATCTTTGCCCAACAGAGGTAGAAGTTGTTGCAACATCAACATTTTGAATTTTGGAATGTCCAGGTATGTGTTGAGGATAGATAAATCCAAAATCGGCCTCCAAGTGTTTCCTTTCTTTGGTACTAGAAACAGGCGAGAATAAAATCCTAGGCCCACTTCTGACAGAGGGACCTGCTGTATAGCCCCCATTTGAAGAAGTAAAGAAATCTGCTTGTGAGCCTCTACCCTTTGCTGAGGAGGAACGTCTGGCATGCCTTTGAAGGGAGGCAATGTATGGAAATAAAACTTGTAGCCTCGGTCTATAATGTCCAACACCCATTTGTCCTGGGTGACTAAAAGCCAGTTTTGCTTGAAGAGTGCCAACTTTCCTCCCAAAGGAGCTGCCAGACAGGAAGAATCTGGCAGCTGAAAATGCAGGTCATTGGGCCTGTTTACGAAAGGACTGGCCCCTACCTCACCTGTAGATTGTGCAGGTGACCTCCACGTCCTAGGCCTGAAAGTACTCTGAGCTCTGCCCCTACCACGCCTAGATCTACCCCTAGACTGTGAATCAGAAGAAGAATAAGCCCATCCCTTAGTAGGCCAATTCCTGCTAAACTTAGGAGGCTGCACCTGCAAAAAATCTTTAACAGTCTGCATAGACTTAGCCTTGTCTTCCATTTTCTTCAAGACAGATTCCACAGGAGAACCAAACAAAACTTCAGACTGTAAAGGAGCATCCAAAATTCTAGTTTTAACATGCTCTGACAAATTCTGATCCTTAAGCCAGGCGTGCCTGCGAATAACTGAACCAGTGGCAGCCACCCTGGAAGAAGCCTGTAAAGCATCGAAACCACACTGCAAAGAATGCTTATCCACCTGTTCAGAGGCATGTACCAAATCCTGTAATTCTTTACACTCTATGCCCTCTGCCAAAGCATCCACTTTAGATTTTAGTTGAGTAAGAAGAAAATTCTGATACTTCAACATATGAAACTGGCAATTCAAAGCCCTCATTGCTAAAGTGGAAGAGGTATACACTTTCTTACCCCATCTATCCAAAGCTCTAGCATCTTTATCAATAGGAACTGGATTCTTTAAAACAGAAGCCCTGACACCCTTAGGTCCCTGGCTAATAGTTTCTGGGTCAGCCCTTGGTCTCTTATACAGATATTTATGAGCCTCAGGTACTCTGTAATACCTGTCTGGCTTAACTGGCGCAGGAGGCAGAGAGTCTGGATTAAGGGAAGCCTCAGAAAAAACGTCTTGAACAACATCCAAAACAGGAGGTATAGCAAAGGGCCTATGTTGTGGTAAAAACAAAAATTCCCTAAGCCTCTTTCGGGAATCTGAGAAATCCTGACCTTCCCATTTAAAATGTTCCCTCATGGAATGCAGGGTTTCTGAAAAAGAAAAATCCTCTGGAGGAGAAGCAGAAGGAGTGGAATCCTCTGCGTCTGAATCAGAATAAGGAGGAAAATCCTGAATGTCTTCAGCCGAAGACTCTGAGTAATCTGAAGCCTGTTCTAAACTTTCCACCTCTGGCTCCACCCTAGACCTCTTATCAGGAGGGGGCATAGAACCTCTGATTAAAGAAATTAAATCTTCTGCCATTTTAAGCATGTGTTTTTTAGGCACAGAACCTGCAGAACTAGGACTGACACCCGTGGAAGGCAAACCAGGCCTGCTTTTAGAAGGAGCCTTAGAGACAGAAGGAGAAGGCCTAACCACCTTAGGCAAGGAAGGGAGAACAGCAACCTGAGAGGCCCCCTCAGCCTGACCTGACTCCTGAGAGGCCACATCCTGCAAAATTAAAGCCTCCCTCTGAGACTCAACTGAAACCTCGGCTGGATCCACAGATTCCACCGTAGTTTCTAAAGAGCCGGCGTCCGGAACGGACGACTCATCTTGTCTGGACTTTAAAGATTTGTCTTTGCGCTTCTCAGTAGCGGCGCCGGAGGATCCGACGGCATATTATAATTACACCGCCATCAAGACAAGCCTAGCGCAATCTAACCTACGTTTAATGGTGCGCTTATTAAACCTAGCACAAAGCGACACCCGACCACGCCGTGCTCAGGTCCCAAACAAGGAATACAAAGAGAGTGGTAATCCCTATGCGGTATCTGTTTCCCACAAGAAATACAATTATTCACTTTTTCTGACATCCGGAATTAACTGTGGCAAGAAAAACAAAAATATTCCCCAACGGGGTACTTAGCCCAACTTGGTTTCGGTCTGAAACTCAGAATACGAAAATTTCAGAACGCCGAACGGCACTTGCAAACGCTGCTTCTGCATCGGACCATGCGGCAAAAAAGACTGAGGATATGACGTCGGTCATGCGCTTTAATACCCTGACGCTCTGATGTCAGATCTGAGCGCCCATGACCGACGTCAGCCTAATACTTTGGTATTCGGGCCGACCGAGGACAGCGGATTACCCATATGTAAGGACTGCAGCAATGTGAGATGAAGAACATCAGAGAGCAAACAATTACAGTACTGTAGTAAACTGGTAGCCCAAATATGGCTTGCACTTGGCAGAAGAGGTACTGCAAAGGTTGGTAAAATTGTAGGTCTGTGGCCAATTGCCCATGCACAAACTACAACTGTAAAAGTCCATGAAGATACTGGAGGCAGGGCTTATCCAGAGTCCTAGAAAAATCAACCAATCACCTGTGGATAGCACATTCTCTCACAGCCCCTCCAGGAATAAACTAATAAAACCACAGGTTGTAGGATTTGACCAGGCCTTAGTCATAGCTTTATATTCCATAAGACTCTTCCAAATATAATCCACAAGTGAGCCCTGACTGGTCTCTCAACATACCTCTCGAGTCTTCTGGGTAAGCTACAGCTCACCTCTTCTGAACTTCTAGTTGAACAAACTTTGGCATTCTACCTCTTCAAGATACTTTCTTTTACATAACATTAAATGATAATTAGTGCCTGACTAATGCACTGTTTGTCTAAATGCTCCAGGAATGTTCCCACACTCCATACTGCAGAGTACATTTTTAGCAACAATGGTGTGGGGGAGCACAGCACCATGTCGGGGGAGGCAGATGGGGGTTTACAATTTGATTCTGTTACTGGATTTTCACAAATTAACATTGAAAGTAAAATTCTGTTCTTAAATTTTTGCTAACATTTTCAAACATTACTTCCACATGGTAAATGTAAGTATCTGCACTAGCTGTGATTACATCACTGTATTTCAGAATCTGAAAGTAATACTATTTCAAGTGTTTTCTTCTGTGTTACTCCTCCCAAATTCCCTGAATGGGTGAAGGATTAGACATTTTTGAGTAACTGTAGAGTATGTTAAGCTAAAGGCCCAGATAAAACCCAAGAAACACTTGCCCACTGGATAGCAACGGAAGATCACATGTAACACGTAAATCAATGCTCCCTTTTGGGGAAAAGTGAAGTGCCAAGCTCACATTTGATCACAAAACACATACCCACCCCAAAAAGGACACAGAATGGTTGGTACAGAGGTAGACAGTATAAGGTTCATAACAAGAATGCAGCCAAGTCACCAGTCAGATGTCAAAATAGAAGAGAGCCGACACAAACTCCACTCCTGTACAGCTTTAAATAAATCAGGCCAAAACTAAATTCCATGTTGTTCTATGCAGCAGAATTGAACGTCCAGTTATTGATTGGGGAAGGTACACAAAAAAGAAGGTACACAAAAATACAATCTAAAAGCAAAGCCCAAAACAGTACCAGTGAGACCAGTGGAACTACCTAGAAGTCAACAATCTTCCCAAAGGACAGCAATAGTAACATCCACTCGGTGACTGATAACATTTTCTTATACTAAACACCACAACTTTGGGCTAGAGGGGTAAACAAGCAAAAAAAATGTCATTCCCTAGACAAAGAAACCTCTTCAAGGTCACAGACGAGGAATATTGGCTTCAATGTAAAACCAAACTGTCGCCAAATAGCTTGACGCCAAAAAGTCACCTCTCCACAAGAGAGCATCTGGCCCTGATCAAACACCACGCTAACAGGGTTCTGGCACACAACAGCTCGACTCCAAAAGGAGGTCTGGTGTTAACAGCTGAAATGGCATCCACAGAGAAAGACATCCATGGTGCAAAAGCAACTGGCACTGAATCTGCACTGAAGATGAGCACAGACAGTCTAGGTGTTGAACTCAGGATCAAAGAGACATTTGATCTTGAAACGGAGGTCAAATTCTATGATAGGAATGACGGCAAGAAAAAAACTTGGATTTGACGCTGGCACTGAAGTCAAAGCAGAGTAGGAAATTGACACCAAGTGAGTCAAGACTCAAGCACAAAAGATATAACACCATAAATGACAACGAAGTCAGACTAGGCTGGTGAAAATGTCCAAACAGAAATGCTGTGTTAAACTCACAATGAGGGTAAAAGTGTACCAGAAGGGTTAAGTTTGTGAAAACATGTACATATCAATGTCAACATTGGCAGATTTCCCTACATTTTGTAAAATAGACGACCACAACTGATACCAAAGCCAGGTCAGGTCTGGGCTGTTGAGAAGGTCAAACACTTTTTTTTTTTGCAAATCAACATCTTTAACAACTTTACATACTAACAGATCAATCAACAGCTGTAATACATACAGTGCATTATTCAAACCAACTACATTATCATACCCAACCAAACTCTGAACATACCTTTAAGTCTATTCATTAATACTAGTACTAGTCATTCTTCCCCACTTACTCAGAAACTTCTATCCTATTACTATTTCAATGTACGTAACTTTTAACTGAGTCTCTATCAGCTAAAATTATTTATAACTCTATAAGTTTACTATATAATTATTATTAATTTTACACCTGAACTATGTATATCATCCCCTGCCCCCTAGTACTTCTAGTATACATGGAACATCACATCAACAATACTCAACTAAGCTTCCTATTACATCTTCATGTGTGTTACTGTCTCCTTGCTCATCTCTTTTTCCAGTCACCCCATTCTATTCCACTGATCTATGTTCTCTGTTTTCCATTTACCTTATTTTTTTTCATAAACTTCTTTACTCCTGTCCCTATATGAGTTCTATCTTCTTCCCAGTCCACCCTGTTAGTGGGTTCCTTACATTTCTATCTCCGTGAATCTGCCTTTTTTTTTAAAGTACACACTCTCCCTAGCCTCTAATGGAATTGTATCTTCATATCTCAGTAAAATAGTTTCAATTTTAACTTGCTTATACAAAGAAATGTCACTACCAGCAAGTCTTTTAGTTCCCTTTTATGGGTTTCCAGTTTAATACAATCCTCAAAATATATGTCTCCACGTTCACCTAGCTTCTACGCATCTCCAAAAGAAATAATCCACTTCCGAATATCTTTGATAAATATCTATATATGCCACAAAAGTTAAACACCTCCAGGTGGAAATTTTAAATTTACTTGTCTTTGTTACCATTCTTGGTATGGTAATTATCATTTGGCACCCCACCTTCTGAATTGGTTGCCCTAGCTCCTTTTCCCATTGTTTTCTCTCTGCTTGTCCAACATTCTGGAATCCCCATCTCTCTACCTTTGTTTCCCAAACTTAGGTAATCCCATTGTCTCTCTTCATTGTTCCCTCCTCACATCTATTTCTAAAATTAACTGAAATGCATCTAACTTCTCCCATACTTTTAACTATTTTATTCCATCTGTTTTCTACACCATGATATTTCCATTCAAAGTGGTCTTCTATTAAAAGCTCTTCCTTTACCTTAGGCCATGTCTTCAGTCTTTATCGTATTATAATCTCCAACCAAAACTTTACCAAATCCTGCCTTACTTGCCATCTCCAAAGAGTATTCCTTAATCACTCATCTTTTTCTAAGACTCCAGTTGCCATTGCCTTCTCTTTCCAGGGATTCTAGTATGGGTCTTTTCATTTACTGCTAAATATCTTTTGTAGTCCCTTCATCATCCCTAGCTCTAAATTCCTTGCTGGTGTATCCAACAATGTTGCAATTATAACTTCTTTGTTTCTCCAACACTTTTCCCTCTTCCGTATCACCTTCTTCTAATCTGCTTCATAGTTTCTATCCACAAACCTCAATATGTTAGCAAGAGTAAGGGTTTGTATGTTCAATAATAAATCCAGCACCCCCAAGTCGATCCCCTTTGGGCTCCACCATAATTTCCCATGCCACTCTCTGCTTTTCTCCACCCCCATACAAAGTCTCTACACAGTTGCTTCACTTTCTTCAAAAACACAACACTTTGGGTAATGTCCATGAGGCCCCTATTGTGAAAATATACACACACGTAACACCTGTATGTTTTATCACAGTCTGTTTATTGCCATTCACTTCTGCATTTCCACTTTGTGTTATAAATTTGCTGGGATATTTCCATAGATGCATCCACTGTATCACAGCCAAATTCCCAAGTACTTAATTTTCTCTTCTCCTACATCTTCCTGTCCCTCCTGTATACCATGCATTGCTTTCTTCACTACCCTCCATATGTTAGTTTTGTCTACATTTATCATGTAACTGGACAACCTCCCTAAATTCTGTAAGATTTCACAAAGCTCTTTGTCTTTTCTGGATTTTGTCATCATAGCTAAAATACTGTCAGCAGACAAGATAACTTTCTATTTTTTTTCTCTCCCCATCGGGTCTATATTGAATCAGAGAATGCTTAAAAAAGCGAACTCTGATTCATCAACCCTATGTAAGCGAAAGCTTACAATCCCGAACACCCGGAACAGTGATTTTTTTCCCAGGGGAAAAAAAAAAAAAAAAATCGCTGGGCTGGTTTCGGGAGTTTGCCATTTCCTTCACTGTGGTGCAGTCTCGGAGTTGGTATATTTAAGTGAGGCCCCCCCCACATTATATACTGTTTTAAGATTATTTTTTTTTATTTTTTGTGGAACAGTGATTTTTTTTTCCCCCTGGAACATCCCAGGAGAAAAAAAATCACTGCTTCACAAAAATACATCTTAAAGCAGTATATAATGTGGGGGGCAAAGCCCCCCCTACTTAAATATACCAACTCCGAGATCGCACCACAGTGGAGGAGATAGCAAACTCCCGAAACTGGCTCAGTGATTTTTTCCCTGGGGGGGAAAAAAAAATTTGCTGTTCCGGGTGTTCAGGATTGTAAGCTTTTGCTTACATAGGGTCAATGAATCAGCATTCGTTTTTTTAAGCGTTCGCTGATTCAATATAGACCCTCCCCATCTATACCCCCCCCCCCCCCAATATCTGTGCGCAACTTAATGTCTCTTCCAAGGGCTCTATATACATTGTGAATAGGAGAGGGGACAATGGCCACTCTCACCTCGTGCCTCTTGCTAAGCCTATCGGAGAGAATAACCCTAATTTTAACTCTCACAGATGCCCAATGTATAGCTTTCACAATCACTTTATCCACGTTTCTAGGAATTCCCATTCCTCTGCTACTTTAAATATATAGGGCCATCTTACTTGGTCAAAAGCTTTTCTGGCATCTAGAGACACATACATAACTTCAGCTTCTTTTTCCATTGCATTCTTGCATGACTAATAATGTCTTGATTAAATTATCCTTTGTTCCTCCTCCTCTCCCAACCTGTCGGATTATCGTGAATCAGCCTTTAAGTATACTCCCCAATCTTTCTGCCTGTATCTGCATAAAACCTTTGTAACTGTGACTCAGAATAGGTCTATAGGCTGTGGGGCTGAGTAGAGCCTCCTCTTCTTTGTGCATCAGAATTACGATTGCCTCTTTCAATGACTTGGGGGGGGGTCCATGGCATCTAATATTTTATAGAACAATTGCACCCATCTATTACTTCCTTTTTCTTCAGTTCCCATAACTCAGTCTGAAGTCCATCACTTCCTAGTGATTTGCCACTTGTCATCCTTTCCCAAGCTTTTTCAATCTCTTCTTTATATACAGATTCTGTTATTCTTTTTTCCCCTCTTTTCTTCTGTCAGCCTTCTCCAACCTGTACAGTTCCTCACTACATCTTCCCATTGACTCCTATAATCATGTCTCAAGTATAAAAGTCAAGATAATATTTCTTAAAAATAGCCAATATTCCCCCAATCTCACCTCTTCCTTGCCTGAACGATGATCCTTTATTCTATAAGTATCCCTCTCTATGTCTTGCCGTCGTAAACTCTTGGCCAATACTTTAGTCACTTTAGGGTTAAAATCAAAATATAGCCTTTCCACTGCTATTTTCTTTGGCCATAACCTGTCATCTTCACCTTTCTGTATAGTATTTTTAATCTCTCTTTCCTATATCTTACACCCTGCTTGTTCTTCCATTGAATCTCCACTACTTCCATTTCTTGATATTGCCTTGATTCTCTCATCTCCCTGTGAATACCATGTTTAATCCTATTTTTAATCTGATCCCAACTTTTCAAAATCAATGAGTCTACTATTACCAGTTCATTTTCTTTATTACTTTCACTACCTAAGCCTTGTTCTCTTCTTTTTCCAGTAAACACATGGCTGATATCCAATGTTTCCAGTTGTACCATATTCTCTTCACTTACAGTTATTCTCACTAGTGCCTTGTCTGACAATCTACCAGGCTTTGTCCAAGTCTCTAAGTAATACCCATGCTCCCTAGTAATCTATCAAGTCTTGCCCATGTATTGTACCCATGTCAGTAGAATGTATATCTATCCATGATCTATTTTCTTCCTCCAGTTGCCATGCATCTATCATCCATATTGCCAGCAGAAATTATCTTAAGAATCTAGCCTTTTTTGACAGTCACCTCAATCTGGTCCCCTGTCAACCTCATCTCTAGATGTCACTGCATTCCAGTCTCCAAAATAGTGATCCCTTCTTGAAACTTGACTGCTTCTGACAACAGTTCCTTTCACTGGTTTCATGACAGTGACAGGAAGTATATTAAATGCAATGGCTGAATTTAATCCCTTCAGTTCACCCATTTATTTCTGCCATTCTTCCCTTACTGTCCTCACCTCTTCTTCCCATCTCCAGTGGCCAGCCTTTTTCCCTTAAAACTACCACCCCTTTCCTTTTCTTGTTACCGCATGCTGAACCAACACCTAAAATATATCCTGCTCCTCTCACTTTCTTTTGATCTTACATTAATAAATATGTTTCTTGTAATGTCAAAATCTGTGCCTGAAACTACTGTATATGGGATAGGATTCTTTCATTCTTTGTCTTTCTTCCCAGACTATTCACGTTCTAGGAGTATACAGTACATGAATAGCTCACATTCCCCCATACGTTATTCTAGGACTACTTCCTCCACCCTCCCACTATAAGCTTTCATCTCATCAATCTCCCATCTTAAATCCATGCTTCTCATTTCTAACTATCTTAACTTCTTGCTTTCCTAGTTTCCAGAAGGTTTCCCTCTCAGAACTATGTGCATATGTACACATTCCACTTCAGAGTAGAGCATTCACTGTACTGCACAATGCTCACCCATTCTGGCATCACTATGACAGGTAATATTGCTGTAGGGTCTTCCATCATCTCTGCAAACTCATCCACCACTTGTCAAACTCTTATCTTTCTCCAGATCCTAACAGCATTTTAAAGCCATCCATTTACCTCCTCCTTCCTGCACTTAATTGGACATCCATTAACCCCCCCCCCCTTTCAGAGTTAACAAATTCATATTTCTTCCAAACTTGTATTCATTCAGGCACCTACCCATCTCATCAGCACAACCACATGAGCTCAATCCTATAAATGGGAATCACTGTGCACCCAGTCTGTACATATTGCATATACCTCTCCCCTCCAATCGTGTTACTTTCTGACATTTTGTTCAAGTTACAAGAATGAGTGTATTCAAAGAGCAAGACGGTTCAATTGTAAATCCATTCCCAGATGCCAATCCCGCACACTCTACTTGCCCTACACTTATCACTTGATATGCTGCAATTCTCCCTATATAACCAAGCAATATTAAATAGAGACTTCATAGCTTATGTATTCCATACTATGATTTCCCCTTAAGCAGGTTTTATACCATCTTGTAACATACTAAGGCCATATTCCTTTGTGACAAAGGCACATGTATCACTTCTTTTGTATTCTAGGTTACAACTTTCCTTTCCCAATCCCACTCCACATCTCATTTTTCAGTTTTAGCTATGGCATGTTTAGCTGCAAACCTCAGAAATGAACATCTCATCTTCCCCTTTTTTCATACGTTCATAGGAGATTACTCAGCTAATGGCACAAAGGCCTTTACAAGACTAGCCAGTAATACCCAGGATATGACAGTATTATATCTTAATTCCCCAGACACGGGATGGGGTACTATCAGGGTACTGGGTTTTTGGGTGCTGGACCCCAGAGTTATTTTAAAGGCTGCCTCTATCCATAAGGGACATGGGCAGTACTGCAATACTGAATTTATGGCTCCCCATCCATTTATCTAAATTCTTTTTAAAGAGAGTGAGGAATGCACTTTGTTTTACGAAGATGGAAAGTTTATTCCACAGATGAGGTAGCCTTTGGGATAGGAATCTGTCTCTGCAGCAAGTTCTGTTAGAGACACAAGTAAGGTTCAGGTCCATGGAACGCATTACCTTTGTGTAATTTTTCTTCTGAATATGTTACATTTTCACCAGGGCCGAATCAGAGAAGACAGAGTAAAGGGATAGGGCTTTTAGTCAGACTGTATAACACATGCGTCTTACGCTTTGCATTTTTTTTTAGTGAGAAACCTCTGGGGCCACTCCAATTGGTGTAAATGCCTGGTTAGGTACATCAAGAAGGGAGCATTGTGCTCTACCATGGGCCTGATGAGGGCCAAGTACAATGGCACTATGACTTCCTTTGATTTGATGCCATGCTTTTATTTATAAGCTGAGCCATACAGAAGAATTTCCTCACTGCTGTAGCTACCTGGTGGTCAAAGTTTAGGTTACTGTCTACTCGTGTTCCTAGGTTCCTCACCACTGGGTCTACTTTTAGGGGTGTGCTATCAATATTAGAATTTGCAGGGATATCCGATTTATCAACAGGTATGATTATGCGTTTTTTAGCATTTAGTCTCAGACCATGGTTTTGGCAACAGTCATTTGTCATTTTAGGCCTGTTTGGGGATTCAATGATTGCTCCCAGCTTACAGTCATCAGTGAACTTGGTGAACCGGAGGCCCCCAGCAATGGCCTTCACTTCAGAGAAGTATATACCAAGCAGGAGGGCTCCCAACACTGAGTCCTGTGGGGCACGGCTAGCAACAGCTTTCTTACTGGAAGTAGATTCACCTAATTGGACAACATGTGTCCTGTCAGTGAGCCAGTTGGCTATGCACCTGATGTAGGGGTTTATGCCTAACTCAGTAAGTTTATGTATGATTCCAGAGTGGGGGATTGTGTTGAAAGCTTTGGGCAAGGTCTAGATAAGTAGTGTGTACCATTTTACCTCATCCATGGCCCTGGTGACTTTCTCTACAAAGTCCACCAGATTAAGCAGGCAAGACCTCCCTTTGCCAAAGCCAACTGGGTATGCTTCAGTTTTTTGGAGAGTTCCTATGTCATTATTGATCAGGTCCATGATAATTCTCTCCATGGCCTTGTAGGTAACACTAATCAAGCTTATGGGTCTGTATTTCCCTGGGTCAGTTGATGGGCCCCCTTGTGTAGAGGGACAAATATTCCAGTCCTCCATTCCTCTGGACAAAGCCCATTTGGAAGATGTGGTTAAAGAGGGTTTCTACTGGCCTGGATAGATTCTGTTTTAAGCTGTTTAAAAAGTATCATGGAAGGATGTCCGGACCCACGGAGGCTGCATTTTTAGCTTTAATGAGTGCAGTAACGACCTGTTCCCTCATAATGACTGGTAGGGGTGGTTGCAGTTATTTCTTTGGGTGTGGTAGGAGGTGATGGCGGGGAGAAGTTTGAACTGAACTTGTCAGTCAGAAGGTTTGCTACAGTTTCAGGCTGGGTGTAAGTGTTCCCATTCACGATTAACTCAGCACATTGCTGAACGTTTCCCCTGAGGTTATGAGCATAATTAAAAAAAAGCCTTATGCTCACCTTTCATCTGGGAGGCTATCTTTGCTTCACAGTTTGCTCGGACAGATTTGACCAGCTCTTTAATTTGTTTGTTTAGACTGGCGAGTGTCTTTTTGCACTGATTTGTCTGTTCCTTCTTGGCATTGGAGATGATTTTTTTGCCTTTTGTTGAACAGACTATTTTTACTAGGAGTCCCCCAGGGTGGTTTATTTTTGCCAGTAACCACAGGTTTAACTTGGACAGGTACTGCTTCTTCTATGCAGTTATAAATGTGGTTGTACAGTATTACTGTGTACAGCTTAGAGTAGGCCTCAGTGTCATCCAGGTTCAGAAAGGCTTGGAAGTTTAACAAGCTGTCAGTTTGAGGTAATTGGCCTTAGCAAACTTCTTAACAGGTGTGGAGTTTGATGGGAGTTCTAGGTTAGTTTTAATACTAAAGGAGATCATTTTGTGGTCAGATCTTACCAGGGAGGAGTTCATGCACAGGAGGGAGCAGCATCCCTCCATGTTCGCGAGTACTAGGCTTAAGATATTTTTTCCTCTAGTTGGGCAGCTAGCTAACTAGTTGCTCCAGGTTGTTTGCAATGACGATGTCTAAAATCCTCTGAGCAAGTGAATTATGGGTTGTACAAGTCTCCCACTTGATGGAGGGATAGTTGAAGTCACCCATAAGTATGGTGTTAGCCTGAATGTTAAGAGATTCCAGTAGGTTTAAGTAGGAGTTATGGCTTTCCAGACTCATGTTAGGGGATCTGTAGAATCAAGGATATGATAGGGGGTCACATCTACAGTTAGTTGGGCATGAAGTAGCTCAAGTGAATCATGTTGTTGGCCTTTTCTAGCAATGTACTTGTCCTTTATGAACACTGAGACACTCCTCCCTTTGTTTTATTCTGAGCTGAGGGGGATCGAAATGTATGAAAGGCATTGTAGCATTTGATTTCAGGGGTACTTTCTATGGTTCTGAACCTTTAGTGACTGCACGTATGTCTGCATTCTCCAGGGTGAGAATTGCTTCCAGTGAGTGTAGTTTCTTATTTAAACACCTAGCATTGAACAACTGTATCTTCAGGTAGTCATGACTGATTTTTGTTATGCTGGAGAGTTTAACAACTTGGCACTGCCTAAAAAAGGCACTATGGAGATAAAGTTTTTGCCAGTATCCAGAAGCCAAGTAGTGACAAGTGCAAACCATCTCGAGCAAAAAATCGTGTTTTTTTTATCATGTCTCCCCAGGCTGACAGATACTGGATCCCTTTGTTGTGACACCAGAAACTAAGCCAATTGTTGAAGTCAATCATTTTTTGCTGGTACTGTGACATCATAGGTGAAGGTAGGATGCTACTCCAGGCTAGATTCATACTCGCCTGGGACACATATTCTGAGAGCTCCATCATGTCTCTCTTCATAGAGTCCAGTGAGGTACGTCTTCACTCATTTATGCCCACATGGACTATGACTGTGACATACTGGTACTTGTGGTTTAAAGACCTAAGTGCATATGGGAGCTGGCGGATCCTGGCTCCAGACAGCTCACTGTGATCTTCCCCTTGTTTAGCCTAGTAAGAGGAACATCAGTATGTCTTACAATGAAATCCCCAATAACTAGAATGTTTGGCTGTGTGATGTGTTGCATTATAGGCTTGGAAGTGGGGCTACTACGGTTTTCAGAGTTATGAGTTTTGTGAGGTGCTGCTTTTTTTGAGTTTGCACAGGGCCACTGAGAGATGCTTTTAGGAGATCTTGGAGGTTTGGGTAGATTACAAGTGAGTGCCTCAACATATATCAGTCTATGTGTTTGTTTTTTACTGTTGGTAGTGAGTGTTTTGGGTGTAATGCTAACGACCCGGTTTGCATTTTTCGTGTGTGTGAGAGCTTTTCCTCCAATGAAGTTGTGTATCTACATCTCTCATAGACTGTATTTGTCTGTTCTAAAATTAAATGGTTGCTAGTGAACATTAGGCAGTCACTAAACTGCTTCAGGATGCCCATATCCATCAGGCCAGAAAGAGAGATGACAGGAAGTGCCTATCCATAATATCAGATCCTTAGTAGATGGGAAGGAGTAGGGGAGAGTCAATTAAAGGTCAAAGTGAGAGGGTTAGTAGTATACCAGTGTTGGCGAACCTATGACATGCATGTCAAAGCTGACACATCACAACATTTTGGGTGACACACCATCATTCACCAACACCCGAGTTACCAAAGAAACTGAATGAACAAAAATACAAGAAATATGTGACCCTGCACTTTATTAAAACTCAGCAACAAAAATGTTGTTAATTGATCTTAAATCAAATGCAATGTGTTCCATATTTTTTTCGTTTCAATTCAAAATTGCTATTAAAAGTAGGGTAATTTTTTTGGTGCACAGTTTTAAGCCCAATTATCAGTGTGCATATCATTTTCTCTATTGTAAGTGACTGATTTTTCTTGAACTTTTATAATACACTGCAGCACATATGATTGAACTGTATTTTTTAAATAAATGAATATGTAAAGAACTGTTTCTCTTTTGTTTGGGGGGTGGGCAACACTCCAGCAGAGTCAAGACAAGCATCTTCCAAAATTTTGGCATGCCAAGCCCAAAAGGTTCGCTATCACTTTAGTATACCTACAGTGGTACTGCCCTCTGCACAAACTGGCAACTCTTCGAGCAAGAGAGAGTTTACTACAGAGGACTTTAAACTGAAGAGGTTTGCATATACATACGTCAAGGGTAACTGCGTTTGATTTTGTAGTATCAGGGGAGGTTAGGAAATATCAGAATACTGTAAAAACAGCCTATGAGCAGTACAATAACAAACAGATGGCATTTCTTTAACAAGTGAAGGCTAAAAAACAGTGATAAATTCAACTAAATCAATAAATGCAGCACAGAAGTGTTAATTAGAACTGAGGCAGTTAGAGCAAACATAAAAAAAAATACTTATATCAGTTTTGTAGGTCCAAATGATTTTAGAAGAAATCCAAGCATACCGCTCAGTGTAAAAAATCTGGACAAAGCCTGACAGAAAGGGGGAACAAAGACCTAAAAATAGGGACAGATTTTAAATATTGCTCTTCTAAACTTAGAAAGTTGCTAGAATAACAGTATTTGTCTTAGCATGCATTTTTCTGAATGATATGAAGTCTGAAACACAAAAAAAATGTATACAAATACTTAGTGACTTCCATCCTCAGATCATCACAGTGATTTGGCAGAAAATCACAAATTTTATGAGGAACAGATCAAAAATATGAGGCAAACATCTGGACATTCTGCGGAAATCTGTACAGTTGAGAGGTATGACTCCAAATCTTGCAGTCACAGATCAAGCTCTGAATTTCATTCCTTAACTTGCTTAAGATTTGAGCTTTATGTCCTGCACTGTCTCTCATTTTATAACCACCCATCTTAAATCAAAATCCTCCTTTTTTCCACCATATAACAGGTCCACGTCTATCCATTCCCACTAACTAGCCATTTACCTTATGTACCCAATCAATACTAAAAACAGGCTTCTTAGCTCATATATTGCCTATAACAACGTACGTCTATTAAGGGATTTCACATCTTCTTACCACATATTAAGTCCAGACTCTTGTGACATAAAGCATGGGTGTCATTGCTTCCATAATCTAGGTAACAGATTTTCCATCCCACTTCCTCTTCACACCTCATTATTCATATTCATATTCATCTGCGACACACCAACTGCAAGCTTTGGGATGTAATGTCTCACATCTTCTCCCCCTAATCCTTCACTCCTTAAAATGCATAATATAAGGCCTTTACATCCAACCCCTTCCATCATTTACAAGGAAATAAGACTATGACTCTGACTGACATGGAACCCAGAAGGGGTCTTGCATGTTTTGGCAAAAAAAAGTTACACAAAGATATAGTAATGAACTCAGAAGCAATTCCCAAGAGCTAAAATGACAAAAAAGGAAGTAAACATGCCTCTTGACCCAATAATTCTGGACAAACCTAAAATAATGGTGGACAAAGGCATAAAATCAGGGACAGCTTTAAATTTTGTTCTTATAAATGCATAAAGTTGCCAAAATATTAGGTTTTGCATTAGCATGCATTTTCTGAAGCATATGAAGTCTGAAACTCAAATGTCTTTCATTATTTAGTCACTGCAATCCTAATGTTATAAGGGACAGACTAAAATATGAGGCAAATTTCTAGGCAGATGAGAGGTGTTGATACAAATAGTAGGAGAAAAAAATAAAGACTTAGAATCAATGATAATGACAAGGAGGTAAAAGTGCTGAAAACCACAGAATGGCAACAGTGCACATGCAAAAAAATAAAATAAAATACCAAGCAAGCAAACACCTCAACCAAAAATAGCAGCCTGGGACAGCTGATAGCTGCGATTAAACTTATGAGTGGAAAGACAGTTCTGGTGAGGGGTCCTTCCACAAACAGTATTGAGGGAAAAGGAGAAGAGTTAAGGGACCTGGAAAAGTTTTAGGTGCCGAGCTGCTCAAGTCCTACAGGCCACGAATCCTAGAGATAGAAGATGGAATGGCCCTAAAACATTTACTGTTTTTCCTGAAAGATTTTCAGCTTTTCCTTTCCCTAGAAAGCACTGGTAGCTAGTTTGTAATTAGACTAGGATAAACAATATCCACCCCTATAGTGCCTTTTTTAGGTTATGCCAACCTGATAAACCTTTGGACATTGTAAATTCTAAAGAAAACTAAAGGTGTTAATGCTCAATGCTGGAAGACTCAACAAGAAACTTCACTCCTTGGAAGTGCTCCTCACCCTTGAGAGTGCTGACATCTGTGCAGTTACTGAGACATGGTTTAAAGCCACAGAAGACACCCTGACAGTGCAAGGTTCCAATGCCTTCCACACACTTAAGACCACGCATTCTATGAACACCTTCAGGAATGCATGGATCATGCAATCCCAAATAAAACCAAGTCCCAATCCTCCAAAGGCAGACGTCCTGTCTGGTGGATCCCAGCCATAAACAAACTATACAATAGAAGGAGGAAGCTACTACATGACAGAGCAAAATCCCAAAAAGGGAAGGCATCTCTGATCAGTACTAGCAAAAAACTACGGGCACTCATAAAATCATCTAAGGCCAGCTTTGAGAGAAAAATTGCACAGGACACTAAGGATAATCACAAAGCTTTCTTTAGTTTTGTTAGGAACCTGGGTGGGAATTCCCAGATATGCTCAGAATTAGTCCAAAATGACAATAAATACATCGAACCCACAGACATTGCCAACATCCTAGCTGACAGGTTCAGCGCAAACCCCCCACCCTCTCCCCACCAAAAGGGCAAATATCTATCCCAGCAGAGTGCTGCCCCCCTGACATTGCAGATGCTCAGGTAAGAGCTGCCCTCTCCAAAGCAAAAAACACAGCATCAATGGGACCAGACGGTGTCCAGGGCTGCGTCCTACATGAACTCCAAGAAGAGCTAAACCCAAACATAAAACTACTGTTCAATCTCAGCCTTACTACAGGATATGTACCCAAAGAGTGGCGTACAGCAACAGTGGTCCCTCTCCACAAAGGTGGTGCCTCAACGGATCCTGGAAACTATCGCCCCATAAGCCTGACTAGCTTGGTCTGCAAAACTATGGAAAGGATCATCATGGACCTCATAAAGATATTGGGAACCTACAGACACTGGATCCTACCCAGTTTGGCTTTGTTAAGGGCAGATCCTGCCTCTTAAACCTGGTTGATTTCTTTGAAACAGTCACTAAGGCCATTGACGAGGGGAAGGTGGTCCACACAGCCTACCTGGACCTCGCAAAAGCCTTCGATACAATACCCCACTCGGGCATTATAGATAAGCTCACCAGCCTAAATACAAACCCCTATGTCACTAGATGGGTTGCAAACTGGCTCAAGGACAGAACCCACATGGTCAGAATTGCTGGAGCCATGTCAGACTCCAAACCAGTTACAAGTGGCGTCCCACAAGGCTCAGTCCTGGGACCTCTCTTGTTCAGTATATATTTCTCGGAGGCAGGCCAACACGGAAGGACTGTGGCTGACCAAGTTTGCAGATGACTGCAAACTGGGCGCCATAATTGACACTCCAGCCGACACAAGCATCTTCCAAAAGGGCCTCATAGAAACAGACAACTGGTGCCAGAGCCATGGCCTCAAGCTAAACGCCAAAAAGTGTATAGTCATCCCCTTTGGCAAAAACAAAGTGCCCACAAATTTCCACATAGGTGGTAATCCATTAAGTACAGAAGAAGTAATTAGGGACCTGGGGACCCAAGTTGATAGCAATCTCTCATTTGACAACCACGTGGCCAAAGTGGTTAGAAAAACATTTTATATAGCCCACCTAATCATGAAGGGATTCACATCTAGATCAGGGAGGTCATCGTGCCTCTTTACTCATCCCTCATCAGGCCCATAATTGAGTACAATGCCCCTTTTGGGATGTACCTTACCAGACACCTGCAGCAACTGGAAAGACCCCAAAAGTACCTCACCAAGAGGATCAAAGGGCTGAAACAGATGCCATATGCTGCCCGGTTAAAGAAACTCCAGCTCTACTCAGTAGCATACCGCCTGCTCAGAGGCGATCTGTGCCTGGCGTATAAAGTCATGTCCAACCCGAATTAATGGACATGCTGCACCTCAGAAAATCCAAATCCCATCGAGCTCGTGCTCGAGACTTGAACCTCAGCACTGAAATAAATAGAACATGCTGGAGGGACAGATTCATAACCCAGAGGCTCCCTTCACTCTGGAATAAAATCCCAGTCCAGGTTAGGCAGAGTCCCTCATTGACTCTCTTCAAGAGGAATCTTGATGAGTGGATGGGAGATCGTAGGTTTACCCCGGGTATCACTTCTGTGTCACTGTTAGACAGAAGCACAGTATACTAACCTCGAAAAAGGGCATAGCAAAATTATTTTAAAATGGGTGGCGAAAGCCAAACACACTCTGGCTAGGCTTATAAATGCCCTAGGGCAGATAGCCTAGTATGAACCTATGAACAAGAAAGGACAAGAGGTGGAGGTGCATCAATCGACATAAAAAGTAAGCACACCAAGATTAGTCAAACAATATGACAGGCTTGAGCAACTCCACGTCCAACTAACCTTAGGTCAAGCCCAATACTATATCCTTGCTAGCTATAGGTCCCTGTCGATGACCCATGATAACCATACCATGTATTTGAATGTACTGCAGTCACTCACCATTCAGCCCAACACAACATTCATGGGTGTTTTCAACTATCTCACCATAAACAAGCACACACACAACCACTACCAGGCAGGCTCAAAGATTCCTGGATTTTGTCAATGCAAACACCCTGGAACAGCTAGCCCGCACACCTACTAGGGCTGCAAATATCCTAGATCTGGTGCTCACAAATATGAAGGAATCTTGAAACCCCCTAGAGTAATGTCCTCGTTCATCAGATCAGATCACAAAGGAATCATCCTCAGAATAAATATAAAGCCCTAATTCCCAGCAAATTCCAAAACCTTTAAGAACCCTTCCACGGCAAACTACCATCTATTAAGAGATGGCAAATTCCAAGCTCCCCCCAAACTCATTGAATACTGTTGGCCTATTAAATAACTGCATAAAAACAGCAGCACTAAATCGAAATAAACTTAGGACAAACTTCAAAAACAAGCCCCCCTCTGTGGGCCCCCAGTATAGATAGGTTGTACAATAAAAGAAAGAAAATCCTGACTATAAATAGGAAGGGTTATGCCAAACTGGAAAAAACAAAAACTTCCTCATCAGTCTCAACAAGCAACTCAGGAGACTAATCAAGCCCACCAAAGTCAACCTGGAGGCAAAAATAGCCTCCCAGGCTAAGGATAACCATAAAGGATTTTTCAGTTATGTACGGTGGACACCTAAATGGGAACACTCAAAAATATACTTAACTAATAGTAAATGGAACTCCCTATACTGAACTGGAGGATATAGCAAAATTTGCTGGTTGATAAATTTAGCTCCCATTTCCCCCAATTACCACCTGGAAATGTATTTATTTATTTGTAGTTTGATAACCAGGAAAGTCCATTGGGCCGAAATGAGCCATTTTTCAATGGAGGCTTGGGGAGAAAAGCTCCATGTACAATACTACAAGAGCTCCAAAGAAATAAATGGTCTAGGCACACTGGAGCAGGCTATAAGTAATTTAACTGGTAAAACAAATTAAAGTACAAATGCTTTCACCCTGCTAAAGTGCTGGGCTTTTTCAAATAAATAAAACAAACCATTACAACTGTTACAACTACATACTCCTTCGTTTAAAAAAGATGCCAAAATTCCTTAAAGAGGTATACCTTCTTTCTTAAGACTTCCTTTAGTTAAAAGCTATGTAGTAAAAAAATGAAAAGTGTTTGTAATATAATTAATTATACACACATGGAAAAACATACTTTATCTTGTTGTACATTAATAAAAAGTGTGACCATTACTCAATTTCATTATAGTTGCACCAAAGAAGATGTATACACATTTACAATTTGTTATTTTTATATACTCTGCTCTTACACCCCTAATTTCTTTGCTTTTTTAATTAAATATGGTTTAATTGATATGTGGTCATTAAGTCCTGGGGGGTTAGTTGCGTTCAATTTAATTTGCCAATATATTTCTCTACAACACAACCAGTTCTCCCAATCAACCCCCCCCCCTCCCCGGATCAACCGATACTTGTTCCAAAATTCCAAACAAAAACCCTCTATGGGTAGTTTGTGTGTGTATGTGTTTGTATAGTGCATCATTCATGTTTTTCCTTTTTATATTGTAGGTATGCTCACATATTCTTTTATTTAAGGTCCTTTCAGATTTTCCTACATAGAAACAAGGGCAGTCCCTGCAAACAGCTAAATAGACTATGCCCCCTGGTATAACAGTTACCCTTTCTGAAAGTGACCTGACTGTTCAAACTGTTTTCCAACACTACTTGTTCCTTATCTATAATATACCTGCAATATGCACACCTACCACATTTTTTGTCCCAGTTACAATCTGTTTATCCACAACCTTGTTATTCCTCTCATATAATTTCTTTAAATTTGTCCCTGTTTTATGTACATATCGGGGTTCATTACCTATCCTGTCCACAATCTCCTGGTTATGTCTTAACATTTACCAGTTTAACTTTACTATTTTTTTAAATTCACTAGAGAAATTACTATACTGGATAACCAAGGCCCTTCCAAAATAGTTTTCTACTACATTATTAGTTGTGGATTTACCTAATTTGTACTGGGTATTACACAACAGGGGTATAAATTTAGTACCCCACCCCTTAATAATTTCATTTGCTGTTTCCACTATTAAATTACTAGGATATCCTCTACCCCTGAAAAATTGTGAAATTAAGTCAATTTCAGAAAGGAGATCATTCTTTTCTGAGGTCATTCTGGCCGCCCTGCCCATCTGACCCATAACTATACTCCTCTTCTGCTTCCAGGGGTGTGCACTCGTGAATGGAAGGTAAGAGTTACTAAATGTGTCCTTGCGATGTATTTTATATTTCAATTTACCTTCATATTTCAAATTCAACATCCAAGTAATCTATTTTATTAAGACCTACTTTGTATGTGAACTTCAAAAAATTTGTAGTGGAGTTTAAATATACTATAAATGACCTATGTATTCCACAGGCCCTTCCCAAATGATAAAAATATCATCCAGAGAAAGCCTGTACAGTTTGATTTACTTACTGTACATAGATCCAAAAATGTGTCTAGTTTCCCACTTGAGGAGGACCAAGTTGGCATATATGAGGCCACAGGCTGCCCCCATTGCAACACCTCTAATTTGCTTAAAGGTCTCCCCCTCAAAGTAGATAAAGTTGTTCTCCAGTACTACCTTCATTAGTTCCAGTAATACTTCTACCTCCATCCTAAATGTAGAATTTCTCTCCCTTAACAAATCCAGAAACATATAAAGACCTTCTTCCACTGGAATACAAAAAAAAAGGTCCACCACATCAATGGTCAAAAAACATATTTCCCCTTCATATGTCACCAGTGTTAAACTGATGAAAAAATCCCATGAATCTACCAATAAGTGTTCGTAATCTTTTATTAAATGCTTTAAAGAATAATCTAAAAAGGTAGCTATGGGGTATGTTTTTGATTCTGCACAAGAAACTATGGGCCTATAGGGAGGATCTGTGGTGCTTTTATGAACTTTGGGAATGCCAAAGAAGGAGGCAATTCTAGGTTTTTTAATCTGCAGTAACCCCCCCCCCCCACCTTTAAATCTAATCTCTCTTCCAAAATTAATTCTTCAATTAACAAATCTATTTTCCTGCAAGTAATATTTATTTCATTGATGGATATTGGCACATATGTAGAACTATCGTGTAACATTTCTAAGATTTTACTTGAATAGTCCAGTGCATCCACTAAGACCATTCCTCCCCCTTTATCTGGTTTCAGAATTCAAATATCGTTATCCCTACATAACTCGTCCAGTACTTTTTTCTTCAGGGGTTAAATTAGATGTATATCCACATTTTGTCTTTCTATTTTCATCCAAACTTAGTGTATAAATATCTGAAATACATGCTGCCTCAAAAACCTGTAATGCAGGATGTAATGGTGGGTTGTAAGTACTTGCTTGTCTAAAAATTGCTTCCCCATCTTTGTGTTGTTGTTCAAACATCAAGGCAAAATTAATCTTTCTAACAAAATATTAAGGTTCCATTATGGCATCACAAACATCAAAACCCCTAGATGGGACAAATTTAAAACCTTTGGCGAACAGTTGAAAGTGTTCCGGTTTAATTTCTGTTCCACTAAGGCTAAAAACCTTGAAGCCATTGTATGATGTAGTCACACCATCCGCACCAATCATTATACTTTCACTTTCCTTCTGATCCTGTTCACGTACTTCATCACCATCACCCTCCCGTAAATGGGTTATAAAATCTAGACCTGTTTTTGGGTCCATAGGGTTTGAAGATCTAACCTCCCAACAAGTTCCATTAACATTACTACCCTCCAGGGGTTAGTGTACACCGTTGCCCTCACCTATAAACTTCATTTACTAGACCATCATTGGAATTACTACCCATACCTCTTAACTCATCAACATTTACCTGTTCATTAGTATTTTTAATTCTATTTAGTCTACCCTTAAATATATAGGCTTTGTTGTCACTATACTGTTTTAAATCACTAATCAACTTTGTTTGCTTACGTTGACAAATTTCTTCACATTTCCTATCCACTCTTATAAAACAGTATTCACATACATCATTGTAAAATGTTCTTTAATTTGTTTTACCGATTAAATTACTTATAGCCTGTTCCAGTGTGCCTAGACCACTTATTTCATTGGAGTTTATTGGTTTTATGGTCCAAGTGTTTTACCATTTCCTATTACGAATACTACAAGAAATAATAAAGCATTTTGTGGTATATGGCATAACAAAGCATTCTGTGATACATGGGATAACAAAGCATTTTGTAGTACATGGCATGCAAATGCCATTACTATACAAGACATAAAAGGAATTAGTATTGCAAGATAAATTATAAGAAGGTGGTAAAAACATAGTAAGTGTTAGGATTAATTTATGAAAGACAGTTTGACGAAGTAGGATACTTCCCTTTAATACCCTCTATCATTTCTCTTGTAATTAACACTAAAGAACATATTCTCACTGCACTCTCCAAAGCTAAAAGAGATGCCTCCTAAATAGCTTGAAACACGACCAGTGAGCTCCACTAGAATCTCTATTCAACCACAGACTCCATATAGGATGTGTTCCTGGGGAATGGAGGACCACAATGGTCATCCCTCTACACAAAGGGGGATCATTAACAGACTCAGAGAATTACAGGCCAAAAGTTTGACTAGTCTTATATGCAAATCCACAGAAAGAATTATAGTGGACCTGTTAAAGACAAATGAAATCTTCAAACACTGGACCCATCCCAGCTTGGTTTTGTCAAGGGCAGTTCATGCCTACTAAACCTGGTGGACTTCATTTAAAATGTCACTAAAGCCATGGACGAGGGCAAAATGGTGCATACTGCCTACATCGGCCTGGCAAAGGCATCTGACACAATATCTCACTTGAGTATTATAGGTAAGCTCACAAATTTTGATATAAATCCCCATGTCACCTGATGGACAGCCAAATGGCTGACAGATAGGACACATGAATTAGTGGAGGTGAGGTCCCCCCACCCTAATAGGCTTGTTGCTACTGGTGTCTCCAGGGCTATGTACTGGAACCTCTCCTGCTCGGAAAATACTTCTCTGAAGTAAAGGCAAATGTGAAGGGCCTTTAGCTGACCAAATCTGCAAGCTGCATGCAGTCAATGAGTCAATGAATCATCCAAAGTTGTAGGTATCCTCCAAGAGGGTCTAACAGAGACAAATAACTGGAACTAAACCCATGGCTTAAAACTCACTGGAAAAAAAATGCATAATTATACCCTTTATGAAGAGATCACCCCAGCAAACTACATCACTGATGACATTCCCCTAACAGCAGACCCAGTAGCAAGGGACTTAAACTTAGGTTGACAATAACCTGAATTTTGATTAACGTGTGTCCACGATGGTCAGAAAATCCTTCTACATTGTGCAACATATAAGAAAGGGCATGGCATCCAGATCTAAGGAAATGATAGTCCAACATTACTCAGCTCTCATTAGACCAGTAATACAGTACATACAATACATCCAATAATTGACTTCAACAACTGGCTTAGTTTTTGGTGTCATTCCAAGGGGATCCAATAACTGTCTGCCTGCGATGACATGGCTGACAGACCTCTATGCTTTGCCAGAGAGATGGCCTCCACTTGTCACTCCTGGGATTCAGGATTCTGGCCAAGGCTCTTGCCTCCCCCATTGTGCCTTTTTAGGCAATGTCCCACAGACAAATCTTCCAACACAAAAGATCTGTCAAAAAGCAAATTGAAGGTCATGCTGTTTAACGCTAGGAGCCTTAACCTGAAAATGCACTTACTGGAGGCTCTCGTAGCACTGGAAGATGTTGACATCTGTCCAGTCACAGAAACTTGGTTCAAGGCTGCTGACAGCATCTCTGCCTTACCAGGCTATACCTCATTTCCACACATTCTGACCCCAAAATAAGGTCAGAAAGACTAAGGGTGGTGGAGTTTCTATTTTTATTAAAGACGAGCACATCTCTAGACTGGTTTGCCAGTATGATGCACTAGAACTTCTCCAGGTGCAACTGACAATTGGAAAGACCCCCATCCAAGTTATAGCCAGCTACAGACCCCCCCTCCAGGACTCAGGACACCCACTCCTTCTACCAGAACCACATTGAGCTCATCAAAGCACCCCCAACACCCTGATCCTTGGTGACTTCAACTACCCCACCATAAAGTGGGTGAGCTATTCCTGCTCTAATGCACTCACCCAACGATTCCTTGATTTCATCAATTCTAATGTGTTAGCCCCGCTTGTCTCATTCCCCACAAGGGAAGATAGTATTCTAAACTTGGTTCTCACCAACATGGGTGACTGCTGCACCACCCCCATAGTGTTTACCCCCCCCCAGCCATAACCAAGCTAAAAAACTTCTCAAAAATTGACTGCAACCTTCTAAGGGAGGGTATCAGTAGCTTCACACCACCACCCCTCTCACAGGATGCAGACAAATATGCTGAACAGTATGCCAGTGTAGTATACAGCCACCTGTACAACTGCATGGACTCAGCCATACCCAACAGAACTAAAACCTGCTCCTCAAGGAAACACAAACTTATGTGGTGGACATCCTCTATCAATAGGCTTTACAACAAAAGGAAGAGACTGTTGTCCAAGGGTAAAAAGGCACAAATTCCCAATTGGAAAAACTCCCTCCTTAGCCTCAACAAGCAAATTAGATCACTAGTGAAAACCTCCAAAGCCAATTATGAATCGAAACTAGCCTCCGAAACAAAGGCTAACCATAAAGCCTTTTTCAGTTACATCAGAAACCTCCATGTCAAGCCCAGATTTGTTCCAAATTAGTTCTTAACGGTGTCATTTACACTGATCCTGTTGACTTGGCCAACCTGCTAGCAGACAGGTTCAGCGCAAACTTCATCCCCCTGTTCCCCCCCTAAAAGCCCATTTGACATCCCTGATACTTGCCTCGCACCTCACATCTCCATCGAGCAAGTGTTACAGGCCTTATCCAAGGCAAAAAACACAGCTTGCATGGGACCTGATAGTATCCCAGGGTGTATTCTGAAACATCTCCATCAAGAACTAACCTCTCCATTGAGCATCCTATTCAACCATAGCCTAAGTACAGACTTCATTCCAGCAGAGTGGAGAACTGCCATTGGCATGCCTTTGCACAAAAGTGATGCCACTACTGACCCTGGTAACTATCGCATTATTTGCTTGACAAGTCTGACCTGCAAGGCTATGGAGCGTATTATTATGGACCTCATAAACAAGGGCATAGGCAATCTCCAAGCACTTGACCCCACCCAGTTTGGATTAATCAAGGGCAGATCTTGCCTGTTGAACCTGGTTGACTTTTCTGAGACTGTCACCAAGGCACTGGATGAGGAAAGTCAGTACACACAGCTTATCTTGACTTGGCCAAAGCCTTTGACACAATCCCCCACTCAGGCATCTTTGAAAAGCTAACAGAAGTTGGTGTAAATCCCTATTTCATCAGGTGGGTGGCCAACTGGCTCACTGATAGGACCCACAAGGTTAAAATAGGTGCCACTACCTCCGATTGCAGACCTGTCACTAGTGATGTCCCCCAGGGATCTGTCCTGGGACCCCTATTGTTTGGCATCTACTTCTCAGAGGTGCAGGCAAAAACAAAAGGCCTGTGGCTGACCAAGTTTGTGGACGACTAAGTTGGGTGCTGTCAATGACTCCCCAAATGATGTTAACATACTTCATGAGGGTCTCACAGGAACAAATGACTGGTGCCAAAGTCATGGCCACAAGTTAAATGCAAAAACATGTATTATCATACTATTCGGCAAAAACACTGCCCCTACTGATTACCACATTAGTGGCAACCCCCTAAACACACAACCTGTAGTGAGAGAAACCTGGGTACTCAATTTGACAATCTCACATTTGACCATCATGTAGCGGCAGTGGTCAGAAAAGCCTTTTACTTGGTTCATCTCATAAGTAAAGGGATTGCATCCAGAAAAAAAGTGGCTATTACCACTCTGTACTCCTCCCTCATTAGGCTAATAATTGAGTACAATGCCCCATTTGTTATGTACCTCTCCAAACACCTGCACCAACTGGAAAGGCCACAGAAATACCTCACAAAGAGAATCCATGGCCTCCAACACCTGTCCTATGTGGACAGGCTCCAATCACTATCACTTTACTCTGGATCATACAGATTGCTAACAGGTGACTAATGTCTTGCCTACAAGGCAATCTCAGACCCTGCTCTACTAGAGATGCTCCATATCCGTAAATCTAACTCCTCGCATAGTACCTGATCAAAAGGCTTAAATCTAATATGTGATATTAACAAAACCTACTGTAGAGACGGGTTCATCTCCCAGAGGCTGCCCAGTCTCTGGAATGGACTCCCCATGCACGTCAAGCAAAGTACGTCGCTAACCCTCTTCAAGAGCAACCTTGATGAGTGGATGGGCAACCACAAATTTGACCCAGGGGTTCCACCTGTGTCACTCATTGACAGGGGCGACACGTGCTGACTGTGGTTTCTTTTTTGGGGATAAACTCTTGGCTAGGCTTGTAAGGGCCCCAGAGCCATTAGCCTAGTAATCTCCTATGATTCTATGTACCTGATCAGGCACTTGCAACAGCTGGAGCGGTCACAGAGGTTCCTCACTAAAAAAAAAATACGGGGTGTAAATGATATGTCCTTTGTGTATTGCCTCAAACCTCTATCCCTGTACTCGGTCTCCTACAAACTACTGAAGGGTGATCTATGCCTAACTACAAGGCATTCACTGAGTCAGCCCTGATGGATTTGCCATACATTTGCAAAACAAACAGCATTAGAATTACTCATTCTTAGGATCTAAACCTAGTCTGTGACACACACAAAACACGTTGGAGGGACAGGTATGTGTCTCATGGGGACAGATATGTACCCCTTCTTTGCAACAGACTCCCCATTAGTGTGAAGTACAACTCTTTCCCAAGTCTATTCAAATGCAATTTGGACCGATGGATGGATAATAGCAAATTCACTCTTGGCTTATCGCATGTGTCTCTTATGGACATAGGCAGCTTGTAGATGCCCTAAGGTATAGGCATATACCAAAACCATTCTAGTTTTTTGGGCACTGATAATTGGGAAAACTGAGGCATGAATGGCTAGGCTTAAAAGGCTCTAGGGCTATTAGCCTAGTAACCTTCTATGAGCTTTCCCTCTGTAGAAATTAAATGGTATTAAATGAAGTCCACGAAAGTGAACCTTCTTGAAAATTCGGAAGGAAGATGCCTGAAAGAGCCTTATACAAATGTTTTTCTAATAAAAAAAATAAATAAAAATGGCATTTAAAAAAAGTCCTCAGAAGCATTACCTCAAGTGAAAGTGAAACTGCCTAGTACTGGCATACCTTCCAAAACTGTCTTCTAGCATGAAGACGACAATAAACATATATTTCTAATATGATCACCTGCTGAAAGCCAAACTGGTTAAATATATGGTTGTGAAAATCCCTCCAAAAGCTTGCAAAACACAAAAGCTAGTTCAGTCCATGCAAAGGGCTTACATAGTCCAAAAGCTCAAACTGATTCAAAAGAATATTTTATCTGTTCTAATAAAAGGTATTACAACATTAGTGTTTAACTATTTCACTGTATTCAGTCAGTGACAAGATCATGTCTTCTTATTGTATGCACAAAATAGGGAACTCACGGTAATGCACAGATTACTTCAAGTGCTAAATATGCAGAACTCAGCCGAAGGGATTACACACACACACACACACACACACACACACACACACACACACACACACACACACACACACACACACACCCTAAGTTTCAAGATGGTCAGGAAAAAATACGTGGTTCATTAGAACCAGGATATTAGAACCGGGTAAAAAGCAAAACAGTCTAAAACTCCAAAGCATTTTGATAATTTCTGTATTCCAAGAAGTGAAGTGAAATGCAAATAATTAAGAAACAGCATTTTTGTATCTGTGAACATTGTTAACTAGACACTTAATTCATGAGCCTGTGATCAGTCTTTATCTGATGAATTAATTCTAGACTGTTAACAGTGAGCAGTGAGTGAACGCTGCCCTCCAAGAAGCTTTTGTCGACCAGTTCTGACACTGAAGATAGTAACACTTCCTGTCAGGATGGAGAGCTATATTAAAAAAAAGGGGAATGTTTCTGTTCTGTACTAATTGTTCTAATAATTTGTTTATTAGTCTTAGATTTATTTGCTGACTTCTGTATAACTGTAAACCAAAATAACACAAGAGTGGACAACAGGTGTGCCCTACTGTATGCAGAAAGATGAACTTCCTAGGAGAAAAAAATATTCTGTGGTGTTTTTGCATGAAGTAACTTGCAAAGTATTTTTGCTGTGAAACTACGCATATTAGATTGCTTCTAACCTTTTGCAGTATAGTACATTCCTATTCGCAAACAGGTACTCATAAAACAGCAGCTTGCGTAGAAACAGATTGCTGTATTAACTTCAGGATTTCAGGAAAAAAAAGCCAACAACCTGCAGGATCTAAGAATATTTTATGAAAAGGCTATGTAATGCCTGTAACATTTAAAACAGAAATATTACTTTTAGTCATAAACTTAACTTAATCAGTGTAATACAAAGTAGTGTACAGTGAAAGACAGTTTCCTGTTGTAAGAATGCAAAATACTGAAGCTTAAGAACAGCAAAACATAATTAAATGCAAGAGGCTAGAAGGTGGGACGGCTTGTAAAGCAGCACACAGCAGAGTAGGTTATTATGACTTGTCGATCAGGAAGGCTGCATTGGGTTTAAATTACATTCTCAGAGAAATTCAAAAGCTGCCTACAACCCCCGCAGTAACAGACCAGCCAGTAGTTTTCTCAGTGGGTTTATAACACAGTTTAATTAAAGAAAGCAGCACGGATTTCTACAAAAGCTAGCACTGTTTATTTTAGTACTTGAAGTGGTGAGTGAACAATGCAGTTTGTGCTTCATTGATCTTACAGCTCAAAGGACTGCCTTTTTCCAAATAAGGGTGCTTGGAAAGCATTTGCTTTTGAGTTGCCTTACTTGGGAGGGAGTGTGAATGAGTTCGTCTGCCTGCTCTATCAAGCTTGCTTGGCTGGCTGCTTTTCAGGTTACACCCCCTCAGGCAGCTTGAGCCAGTAAACAAGATCCTTTTGGTCTGTGTGGGCGTTCAATGATAACCAGTCGTCTGGTTTCCCAGGCAACTAAATGTTCATTGGGGACTAGAGGCACTGAATCATTTCCAGGTCACTTTCAACATGGAGTGTGGAGCAGGAAAGCACTGGACTGAGGAGGAGGTTAAAGCCTTGCTAAGTATCTGGGCAGAAAAAAGCATTCAAAAACAGCTCCATGGGGCAACAAGAAATAAGGGAATATTCATCTATATTGCTGAGAGACTACAGAAGTTTGGAGTTTACAGAGACTGGAAGCAGTGTAGGGCAAAATATAAGAACCTTAAGTATGAATACAGGACAGTTAAATATGCCCACAATTCTGGAGACAAAAACAAATCCATGAAGTTTTTCCACCAGCTAGATGCCATTTTAAGGAATCAAAGTATAGTGCAGCTAAATGAAGATGAGGATGGTATGTGCACTGATCAAGCTACATCAAGCAGAGAACAGAAAGATGATAAGGAAGCAGAAATACTATGTAATGTGAATGCAACCCCGGAACATGCTGCAGGTAAAAAATACAGTATTTCTGAATTTTAAAAACTTTGTTATTTACAGATTCAGCTTCTAATCTCCCATCCCTACCCCTTATATTTAAGCTGGATAACAGAGAGTTTTGTAATACTAGATTTGACACTGCTATTTTTCAGAGATGGTTAATGTGAACTGTTTTAAACCACATTGACAAACTAGTCTAATGTTAAATGTTAATATACATGAAACTACCGCTATAGTTTTACTTAACTGCTGGCATTTTATTTTCTCAAAAGATGGTTCTTATATAAAATGTAGTTCAGGTGGAGGCATGAAAATTATTAGACACCTCCCCCAGCCTACTTAAGCCACTTAATTGAATCCTTACCTAGAGGCTTTTGTTCAGAGAATGTATCACATTAACATGAGACTAAAACCAAAGCAACTAGTCACCCAAAAGAAAAACTTAATCTAGAACTTTTAAAATGGACTGTAATGAATCTTGTCTTACAAAAAAGGATAGTAGAGAAACAATTTAGTAGACAAGTTTCAAAACACACAACATACATGCTTGATACTGACTTCTGTGTTCATTTTACATTGCTACAATCCAGTCCTAATAAATGGAGAAACGCTGGAAGTTTAAAACCATATTTTAACTTCAGCTGGTTTATTTTGTATGCCTAGCAAAAAAAAGGGGGGGGGCTAGACACTGTACAACAGAAAGACACTGACGCAGAAAAGGGTTAAAGAAGCTAACAAGTTTGGTGAGAAAGTGGTATTGCTACCCTAACACTTCAAAGTAGTCAAATAAAATATAGATTATTTTTTTTCAGCAGGATCCTGCTCATTCTATCCACTGTTTCAGCTAAATTACATTGGATATTGAATCAGTAAGATAAAACCGGTTTTGGATTACATTCTCTGCATCATATTATACTAACTGCAAGCAGTCAGAAACTGCAGCTCACATTGTAAAGGGTTTTATAACATTTAAAAAGAGGCATAAAGAAGTAACTGTATCCAACACAGTACATAGTAAATTAATTTTAATTAAAAAATACATTATTCATCAACAGTGGATGCATCCTGCTGTATATTTTATATATGTATGCCACTTTTATGGTGCAGTATATTACTTCTATATTGTTCTTAATGAACTTTAAATTCTGTATTTACTTGCACTGCATATATGAATTTTTTTAACTTAAAAAATAGAAAAATGTCAGTTCCTCCCCACCCACCCACAATCTTCTAAATTTCAATTTCAGACAGAACTTATAATCTGGTATTGCTAATGTATAATGTGCCTAAACCAACTTCCATTCCACTTATCTGTTCAAATACTGTGATGTCCTATGCAGTCACATAAATAAATTTAGGCTCTGAAATGTCTATGTAAACTGTACAATTAAGGCGTATTAAGCAAGTCTTTCTCTAGCCAACAGCTAGATGTGAATTTAGTACCTAGCATAACCTGCTAAGATGAGTTCTTCATACTACAACATTTGCTTTTCAGAAAAAAAGCTAAGTTTTTGCATTCTAGGATTACCAAAACAGTACATAGTTACTTTAATATTTTGTGGTATCAAAGTCGTTCTAAGTAAGTGCAAGAGAGGTGACAAAACCCCTAACCTTGTACATGGGACAGGCACAGTCTATCACAGAAACAAAAAACATCTTTACCATAAAAAGAAATGTAATGTTTTTCTTGTAGCGGACAGCTTATCTTCATTGTTACTTACTCTCTGAGTAGTTTATAGTTTTGTACCTTCCTACTACACTTTCAGACAAGCAAACCTTCAAGAAACTCAGTCACATCATCCAATACACATTGGTGGGAGATTAAAAACGTCCTCCTTTAAGTAAATTTTCTCTACATATCTAGTTGAAAGTTGAAGATCATCCATTCAACTGTCTAGAGTGGTTTTAAGGGCTGCTAGCGAAATACTCTGCATGATATGCAAGGGCAGCTCATCTAGAAACAGGGTTTAAGTTGGATTAGATACCTGTTGCTCCATCTGGTGCCATTTATGTGGTAATATACATTTAGGTTTTTAGAGTGAGCATTTCCTTTACCACTGGCACTGTTTAACAGGAAGAATTCAAAGAGTACTTGGCCATTCACTGTAAGGAATGCTAAGCACAGATTACCCCTACAGAGTCTGTACGACACTGAGAAGAAAAATACGACTTAAGCTAGTCTATCAGAGCAGCTAAAGATACTGCAACAGGAGATCTTTTTAGTGAGGAAATACTGAGGTCTCGTTGATTTGGGTGCTTTAAGGACATCTGTGCCAAAGTATTTGTTTGGTATAGCTCTTGTCTGAGAATCAGCATACCAGAAAGGGATGACCACCCCCAGTTTGCCCCAAGGCAGTGTCTGCAGTTGGTCACTCTTGATCAGTGCACTTCTCTGGCAAACAAATTAAAAAAAAAACAAATAATATAGTTTAATATTCACTTTCACGTCAAAAAAGTGTATACCAAAGAGATGGGGCCCAGGTTAGAACGCTACTGGGAAAACACTGGTAATGCTTTTCTATCTGGAGCAAACACCAACAACCTTAACAGTATGGGTTCTATCAGACAGCTGTTTAAATCTTGCCAGTAAATTACAGTGGAAATAAAAAGTGTACACACCCCTGTTAAAATGCCATTTTTTGTGATATAAAAAAATGAGACCACAGTAAATCATTTCAAAACTTTTCCCACCTTTAATGTGACATGTAACCTGTACAATTCAATTGAAAAACAAACAAATCTGTTAGGGGAAAAATATAAAAAATAAAAAACATAAAATAAACTGGGTGCATGTGTGTGCACACCCTTAAACCAATACTTTGTTGAAGCACCTTTAGATTTAATTACAACATTCAGTCTTCTTGGGTACACACCTGCCATCAATTAGAGAGACTCTGATTAACCCCAAATAAAGTTCAGCTGTCCTAGTAGGATTTTCCTGACATTTACTCAGTTGCCTGCTACAGCAAAAGCTATGGTTCGCAGAGAGCTTTCAAAGCATCATAGGGATCTCATTGTTGAAAGATATCAGGAAAAGGGTACAAAAACATTTCCACAGCATTGGATATACCATGGAACACAGTGAAGACAGTCATCAAAAAGTGGAGAAAATATGGGACAGTGACGTTGCAAAGAACTGGTGGTCCCTCCAAAATTGATGAAAAGACCAGACGAAAACTGGTCAGGGAGGCTGCCAAGAAACCTACAGCAACACTGAAGGAGCTGTAGGAATTTCTGGCAATTACTGGTTGTGTAATACATGTGATAATCTCGTGTATTCTCCATATGTCAGGACTATGGGGTAGGGTTGCAAGATGGAAGCCTTTTCTTACAAACAAAAACATCCAGGCCCAGCTAAAATTTATTTGCAAAACAATACATCAAGTCTCCCAAAAGCATGTGGGAAAATGGGTTATGGTCTGATGAGACCAAGGTTGAACTTTTTGGCCACAATTCCAAAAGGTATGTTTTGCACAAAAGCAACACTTTGCATCACCAAAAGAACACCATCCCATGGTGAAGCATGGTGGTGGCATTATCATGCTTTGGGTTTGCTTTTCTTCAGCTGGAACTGGGGCTTTAGTCAAGGTGGAGGGAATTATGAATAGTTCCAAACACCAGTCACTTTTGGCCCAAAACTTTCAGGCGTCTGCTAGAAAGCGGAGGATGAAGAGGAATTTCACCTTTCAACATGACAAAGACCCCAAGCATATATTCAAATCAACAAAAGAATGGCTTCCCCAGAAGAAAAGTTTTGGAATGGCCCAGCCAGAGCCCAGACCTAAATCCAATAGAAAATCTGTGGGGTGACTTGAGGGCTGTGCACAAGAGATGCCCTCGCAATCTGACTGATTTGGAGCACTTTTGCAAGGAAGAGTGGGCAAATATTGCCATGTCAAGATGTGCCATGCTGATAGACTCCTACCCAAGAAGGCTGAATGCTGCAATTAAATCAAAAGGTGCTTCAACAAAGTATTAGTTTAAGGGCGTACACACTTATGCAACCAACTTGTTATACATTTTATATTTTACCCAAGAAGGCTGAATGCTGCAATTAAATCAAAAGGTGCTTCAACAAAGTATTAGTTTAAGGGCGTACACACTTATGCAACCAACTTATTATACATTTTATATTTTTCCCTTAACAGATTTGTTTTTCAATTGAATTGTACAAGTTATAGGTCACATTAAAGTTGGGAAAACGTTTTGAAATGATTTATTGTGGCCTCATTTTTGTATATCACAAAATTTTATATCCACTGTATGTATGGGTCACTTCTGAATTGAAAGAGTCTGTCAATAATCCCAACATGGAGGATAACTGAATGCCTTGTCAAGGTCCAGGTAGGCAGTGTGGACTACATGCCTCGTCTGTGGTGACAGTAATACTTTTGGCACAATCTAGCTTTTATAAAGCCAAAGTGGTGGGTACACAGGTATACACGGTCACCATCATCTTCTTTCGGCTTTTCCAGTTAGGGTTCGCCACAGCGGATCATTGGTTTCCATTTCTTCCTGTCCTCTGCATCTTGCTCTCACACCAACCACCTGCATGTCCTCTCTCATCACATCCATAAACCTTATCTTAAACCTTCCTCTTTTCCTGTTACCTGGTAGCTTCATCCTTAGCATCTTTTTCCCAATATACTCAGCATCCCATCTCAACACATGTCCAAACCAACTTAAAGGACCACTACGGGCAAATGATGAAGAAAACATATATTTTTTTATCTTGCCATGATTTACTACACCTCCCAAAGCTGCCTTCAGCAAAATAAGTACTCATTCCTAATTTTATTTTGTTTTTACTCTTGTCTGCCCTCATGGGGGCAGACATGGTGATTCCTTTGGAAAGCTAAATCTGTCCTATAATGCAGACTGTGAGGACAAATAGCCCTACCATATGTTGTCAGACTAGACTTCCATTCACTTAGAATGGAACACCTGAAAAAAACTGCCAAGTTTGAGAGTCTGCAGCTCATGTGTCATTTACTGGTATGCGCTGAGTTTTACAAATGTTGTACCTGCTGATGTACTACACATTCTCTGAAAGAAACTTGCAAAAGTGTCAACAAATTACTGAGATAAAAAAGGCTTTTCACAAGGAGCAGTTTTGCAAGTTTCAGTTCCTGGCCAGGTTACTCCTCCCATCTCCCCTCCTTCAGTGGGCTACAGTCTCACATTTCCAGCTTTACTAGATTCAACTATTTAGTCAGCTTTGCATGACAATAGAAATAAAAAAATAGCCTGGTGTGCCACTAAAACTGTTCCCTTGTATGTCTCTTCACTTCTGAATAGCAATTCCCAAGAATAAAAAAAAGCAAACTCATCAGTCCAGAGTTTAGGCTAGTCTAACCATTTTTTTAAAATGTGCACAGTAAAATATTCAACTTGTAATGCATTTCGGCTGCGGACATGGTTATCTTTACATAATTATTCTCTTATAGTATAACCTGAACTTATGGTATTTAATGATAAATTTTACAACAGTTTTCAGTTTCTTAACAATGACCTCCCAAGCCTCTGATGTGACCTAGTACTTTCTTACTTATTGCTTTAAGTAGTTTGTCTTAGTTTTATATTTGTAGTGTGTTTCTCATCCTCTCAACAACAGACTCCTGGAGAAGCATATGCTTGTATAGAAAGAGTACCAGCAGCTGTAGCAGTGATACCACACTCCAAAACAATGCACTCAAACATAGTACTGACAAACACAAGGGAATGTATATGTCTGAATCAAGCAGTGTTGAAATTGCTAGGGACTTCACTGAGCAAAATTTTACTCTTAATTTCTCCATTTCATAATGCATAACATTCGCACCACACTTACAAAGGCACACCTCCACCTTCCACAAACACAGCAACCCACACCCACACAACTGCTACGGTTTCTCCCTTCAGTTATTGCAAGCCAAGAGTAACACTATTTAATAAGGATACCTACCAGACAAGTCTGCATAGCACACTTGGTCTACCTGCATCATCGCAGCTCGCCCCCCCCCCCCGCAACAGTATTCCTAAAGCCTCAATAGTGCAATATGCAGATGATACCACCATAATATGTGCAGCCAAATCAATTAACATCTTTCACTCCCTAACACAAGAATGCTTTTTCCTAGCAGAAACTTGAATTACAAACCAAAGGCTCATTCTGAACCCAAGTAAAACAAAGCTAGTACTCTTTAGCTCCCACAGAGCCACACCTCCCACTGATTCTTTCTTCATCTCCTCCTTTAAGAAGACCACAATCACCCCCACAAATCATGCCAAACTATTAGGGGTTGAAATAGATAATCATATTAGACTTTACCTACATATTTCTATAACCATAAAAAGAGTACATACAAAATTTGGCCTACTGTATCGCAATAAAAAATTCCTCACTGACCACTCCAAAACTACAATAGCGAGGACTCGCCTACTATCCACCCTACTTTATGCCTCCCCTGTGCTTACAAATCTCCACAAATCTAACCTAAACAAACCTGATAGTTGTTATAAGATAGCCAAATTCGCTACAACCTCTCCCTTCAGAAAAAAAACTCAGTTGAATAGAACTACCACTACTACTTCAACTCAATCAACTATCACTAGCCCACAAAGTAATACATAACTCTGAAAACACCCCAGCCCTACAAAATCTTTTGCAACCCTATACAACATCAGGCCCTTGAGGTCTAGCACAGAAAACTTCCTCAAAGTAACCAAATATAACAATGAAGCTGGTAAGTCTGTCTACAGCCACTGTATAGCAAAAACCTGGAACTCCCTTCCTGCCCACATAACTGACAACAAATCCCCAAAACCACCGTAGCAGTGGTTTTATCTGGCAATGTTGCAGTTGTCGGGGGGGACCTGAGCTGCGATGATGCAGGTAGACCAAGTGTGCTATACAGACTTGTCTGGTAGGTATCCTTATTAAATAGTGTTGTTCTTCCCTTTCATTCTTACTGGTACTAGTCTGTCACAAATCACTCCTGACACTCTTCTCCACCCACTCCATCCTGCCTGTACTCTCTTCTTCACCTGTCTTCCACACTCACCGTTACTCTGAACTATTGATTCCAAGTATTTAAACTCATCCACCTTCGCCACCTGTACTCCTTGCATCCTTACCATTCCCTCTAGCCTCCCTCTCATTCACACACATATATTCTGTCTTACCATCTCTCCAGGGTCTCCTCCACCTGTTCCCTACTCTCACTACAGATCACAATGTCATCTGCAAACATCATAGTCCACGGGGACTCCTGTCTGATCTCATCTGTCAACCTGTCCATCACCATTGCAAATAAGAAAGGGCTCAGAGCTGATCCTTGATGTAACCCCTCCTCCACCTTAAGCGAATCCGTCACTCCCACCGCAGACCTCACCGCTGTCACACTACCCTCGTACATATCCTGTACCACTCTTATATACTTCTCTGACACTCCTGACTTCCTCATACAATACCACAACTCCTCTCTAGACACCCTGTCATATGCTTTCTCTAAGTCTACAAAAAAACACAATGCAACTCCTTCTGACCTTCTCTATTTCTCCATCAACACTCAGAGCAAACATCGCATCTGTAGTGCTCTTTCCCGGCATGAAACCATACTGCTGATCACTAATCATCACGTCCCTTCTTAACCTAGCTTCCACTACTCTTTCCCATAACTTCATACTGTGACTGATCAATTCAATCCCTCTGTAGTTACTACAGCTCTGCACATCACCCTTATTCTTAAAAATTGGTACCAAAACACCTTTTCTCCATTCCTCAGGCATCCTCTCACTTTCCAAGATTTCATTAAACAATCTGGTTAAAAACTCCACTGCCATTTCACCTAAGCACCTCCATGCTTCCACTGGTATCTCATCTGGACCAACAGCCTTTCCATTCTTTATCCTCTTCATAGCTATCCTTACTTCCTCCTTGCTAATCCATTGTACTTCATGATTCACTATCCCCACATCATCCAACCTTCTCTCCCTCTCATTCTCTTCATTCATCAACCCCTCAAAGTACTCTTTCCATCTCCTCAACACACACTCCTCGCTTGTGAGTATGTTTCCCTCATTATCCTTTATCACCTTTACCTGTACACATCTTTCCTAGCTCGGTCCCTCTGTCTAGCCAAACAGTACAGGTCCTTTTCTCCCTCCTTACTGTCCAACCTTTCATACAACTCTTTATACGCCTTATCCTTTGCCACCTCTCTCTCTGCTATGCACCTCATCTCCTTATACTCCTGTCTACTTTCTTCATCTCTCTCTGACAATCCCACTTTTTCTTTGACGACTTCTTTTTCTGTATACTCTCCTGTACTTCCTCATTCCACCACCATGTCTCCTCATCATCCCTCAGGTATACAAGGTCACCAATATCCATTTATTAGTTTTGCTATAATACATTCTGCAGTCCTGCAAATAATACTATGGAAATTAATACGCCTGTAACTCCTGGGGTCAGCAAAAGGACCAACTTTATGGAAGGGCACCAGACCAACTTTATGGAAGGGCACCATAACAGTTGTGCTGTACACCTTGCAGATGTACCCAGTGCAGAAACATGGGGTGAAGACTTGATGAAGGAGGTTTATTAAATGGGGCATACACTTCCTCAGCAGACAGGGTATTCTCAGGACCAATGGAACTGAGATTTTTAATTTTGGAAAGTGTCAAAAGGATTTGGACCAAACTGATTGAGGGGAGCTATGGGGGGGTGGAGGGACAGATGGGATGGTGGGTGATGTGAAGTTGGAAGAGAATTTGTTCTCCAGGTGGTCAACTCAGTGATGTAGAGAGACAGAAAGCACGGATTACTGCTCAAGCAACTCAGGTTTAATTAGAGGTTTGGGTGACTAACAGAGCTGACAGGGAGTATGGGTGGTGACTATCGTGTAAGGGAGAGAGTGTTGCAAGCAAACAGCTAGTCCTGATGCTCCAGTGCAAGGGATGGAGGTCTCAGACATGGGAAAGCAGGCTGATACAGGGACGGCAATGCACTGACTGCTCAAGCCGATAGTAATAGGTTCCTGCCCTGCAAGTGAAGGAGCACAGATGCATAGACATGGGGGCATATATGCAGTCCCTTCCAGTGATGCAAGTGTGCATGGACATGGGTGAGCATATATAATCCTTACAGTGATGCAAGTGTGCATGTCACCATCAAGGCAGTCGTTAATGCCTTAGCACAGAAATGTTCTTGTTGCTGGTGAGCTGGCAAAGTACAGTTGTGTACACTTACCATAAATGTAGATGTTCGACTGTATTCACTGTTGCAGTCATTACACTTGGGTTATCCTGCTGGCAGGCTACCCTCAGTTGGCCTGAATTCCAAAGTCTAGGTCCGGCATCAATTGCTGTTGCCTCTTCCCTGATGTCAGTGCACCAGGGGTATAAAAGATGCAGCTGACGCCATTTTCTTCAGTTTTTCTTGCCCCAGATGTCAGGTGCCCCCAAAAGGGTAGGCTAAAAATATGCCAATAAAACATGCATGCACCAAAATATATAGGTTATACCTTCATCTACAAGCAAATACATCACAGAGGTTGCATAGATTAGAGAAGTGCAGATAAGTTCCAGCAAAGATAAGGGGGATGGAGGGTGGGTAACCTGGACTGCAACAGTGAATACACTCGAACATCTACATTTATGGTAAGTGTACACAACTGTACTATGTTCTTCATGTTTCACTGTTGCAGTCATTACACTTGGGTTGAATCCCAAAGCTATGGTTGGGAGGCTGGAGCTAAATAGCATTAGGAGCGGCTATGAGGCCCTGCAAAACTGCAGTGGCAAAGCCTGCCCTGGATTTAGAGTAGAGTGGTAGATGATAGTGCTTTGTAAAGGTGTGCACTGAACTCCAGGTAGCAGCCTCTAAAAATGTCTTTGGTTGGTACTCCCCTGAGGAAGGCTGCTGAAGTGGCTGCTGCTCTGGTTGAATGTGGCCTAATGGCATTAGGTACTGGCTTGCCATGTTGTGAATAGCAGAAACGAATGCAGTGGCCTATCCACTTTGAAATAGTCTGCTTCGAATTATCCTTTCCTTGTGATCCTGCAGCATATGCCACTAGTAGTTTCTCAGTCTTTCTGAAAGCTTTGGTTCTGTTCAAACAGAAGCGTAGCTGTCTGTGTATGTCCAAAGAATGCAGAATTCTCTCCCCTTATTCTGTGGGTTTGGATAAAAAGTAGGCATATGAATAGTTTGGTTAAGGGCCACACTGGACACTACCTTAGGCATAAATGTCGGGTTGGTCCTCAGAGAAACCCTGTTTGGATAAAAAATGATAAAAGGTTCCACAGCCATGAGTCCCTGTAGCTCTGAGACTCGTCTTGCAGAGGTTAGTGCTAGGAGCAGAGCTGTTTTCCAAGATAAAAATTTGATATCAGCTGAAGCGGTTTGCTCAAAAGGGGGCAGGGTGAGTTTTTCCAAAACATAATTGAGGTCCCATGCAGGTATTGGTGATCTCCTTGGAGGCCTTAAGTTTTTGGCTCCTCTGAGGTATTGCCTTAAAGGATGAGAAAAGATTGGTGTCTCTGTATTGTAATGAGCCAAAATGGCAGAGGCATGAATTTTAATTTATGAAAAGGATAGGCCTTTGTCCAGCATCTCAGTTAAGTATTGCAAAATCTGAGGAATATTTGGTACTGCTGTGTCAATTCCTTGTGCCTGGTTCCAGGCACAGAATCTCTTCCATTTTCTAGCAGAAGATTTTCTAGTACTAGGCCTCCTGGCCTCCAAAATGACATCCATCACCGCTTTAGTGAGAGGTGTGTTTTGTATGACTACATTATCCGCCATGCTGCCAGACTTAAGGTCTTGAGTTGACTGTGCAGGACCTGATTGTTTTGTTGGGACAGTAGATGAGGTATTTGAGGTAAGGTCCAGGCTGGGCATTGAGACAAGTTCCTTAGGATTGGATACCAGTACTGGCGGGGCCAGTCTGGGGCAATCAGTATCATTTTTGGCTTCTCTTGTCTGACCTTTAGGAGTACCTTGGGGAGGAGAGGCAGTGGAGGAAGGGCATATACTGTTAAGTTTTTCCAGCTGAAAGATAGGGCATCCACTTTCCATGCTTGTCTGTGATAAGCCCTTGTGCAGAATCTCTTTAGTTGGCAGTTGTGAGGAGAGGCAAATAGGTCTATGTCCGGGCATCCCCATTTCCTTGTTATGTTGAAGACTTGTGGATCCAATTTCCACTCGTGGGGATCCATGAGCTTTCTGCTTAGTTCATCTGCCAGAGTATTTATCTTTCCCGACAGGAATTGTACCTGCAGATGTACTTGGTAAGTCAATGTTGTGTCCCACAAAATCATGGCTAGTCTGCAGAGGGGTTAAGAATGAGTGCCTCCCTGCTTGTTTATATACCACATGACAGTGGTATTGTATGTCTTTATCAGTAGTTGTCCTGGATGAAGTAGGTCCTTGAAGGCTGTCAGGGCATTCTGAAGAGCTAGCATCTCTTTTTGATTGCTATGTAGATGCATTTGGTTGGCGGACCATGTGCCTTGAATACATCTTCCTGCCATGTGGGCCCCCCAGGCATAATCTGATGCATCTGTTGTTAATGTCTGCCTGGCTGGGGTAAGGTGAACGGCTGTCCCTTGTTCTGGTGACAGGCCTTCGCCCACCATCGAAACTCCTGTTGCAGGCAGGGAATGAGAGTAATTATTGTTTCCAGGCTGTGGCAATGTTGAGTCCAAACACTTTTTAGGTACCACTGAAGTTTCCTCATATGCAGTCTTGCATATGGAATTAGTAGAATGCAGGATGCCATGAAGCCCAAAGCCTGCAGTATTTTTCTTGCAGATAACTGGGCCTTTGTTGCCAACAGTCTGAAATGGGTAGTCAGTTGCCTTTGTTTGTCTGGTGTGGGATAAGCCATCTGGGCAGTTGTATTTAAGCTTGCACTCAGGAATATTATCTCTTGAGAGGGTACTAGTTTTTATTTTTGTTCGTTGACTGTGTACCCTAGGCATGGTAGTAATCTCTTTACAAACGCCAGATGCTGTAGTAGAATGTCCTTGTTCTCTGCTTGTATGAGGCAGTCGTCCAAATAAGGATATATTTGTATTCCTCTTTGCCTGCAGAATGCAATTACTGGTGCCAGGCACTTTGTGAAGACCCTGGGCACAGTAGAAAAGCCAAAGGGCAGTGCAGAGAATTGGTAGTGCATTGAGCCAGCTTTGAATCTGAGGTATCTTCTGCATGTTTGTCTGATAGGGACATGCAGGTATGCCTCTTTTAGGTCTAAAGTCACAAGCCAAGCCTTCTTGCCCAGCATGGGCAGAAGCTGCTGTAAAGTCAACATTTTGAATTTTGGTATATGCAGATATGTGTTTAGAATAGATAGGTCCAGTATTGGTCTCCAGGCTTTGTCCTTTCTGGGTACCAAGAACAGTCTTGAATAAAATCCTTTTCCCTGCTCTTGCTCTGGTACTTGTTGAATGGCCCTCATGTCCATGAGGGATGAGACTTGTTTTTGTGCCTCTGCCCATTGATTTTTTGGTAGGTCTGGCCAACTGTTTGCCCTTGGCAGGGTATGAAAGTGAAACTTGTAGCCCTGTGACACTATGTCTAAGACCCATTTGTCCTGGGTTGTTATGTACCAATTGTGAGAAAAAAGTGCTAGTTTTCCCCCTAAAGGTGCTGCCAGAAGATAAGTGCTTGGCGCAGGCAGGGGAAAGTCATTGGGACTGTTTCCTGTAAGGCTGTGATTTGTCTTCTCCACTATTGGAGGTAGAAGCACCCTATTGTTTAGACCTGTATGAACCTTGGGGCTGGGATCTGCCTCTTGGGCGTCTGTATCTGCCCCTTTGTGGTCTGTCTGACACTGGAAAGGACCAATTCTTTGTAGGCCAGTGTATGCTAAATCTTGGAGGCTGTACCTGTAAGAAATTCTTGACTGTTTGCATAGATTTAGCTTTGTCCTCCATTTTCTTTAACACCTCTTCTGCTTTAGCACCAAACAAAGTATCAATGCTGTAATGGAGCATCTAATAATTTTGCTTTAACATGATCTGGTAAATTTTGTTCCTTTAACCACGCATGCCTCCTAATGACAGAACCTGTGACAGCGGCCTTGCAGGAGGCCTGCAAAGAATCAGAAACCACATTGCAAAGTATGCTTTCCAACTTGCTCAGCTGCATGCAATAAATCCTGCATTTCTTTGTTTTCTGCACATTCAGAATTTATCAACATTTTCTGTTTAATCAGTGACATAACATATTGCTGATATTTGAGCATATGAAACTGGCAATTTAAAGCCCTTATAGCCAAGGTAGCAGAAGTGTAAATCTTTTTTTCCCAATCTGTCCAGAGCCCTAGAATCCCTGTCAGAGGGGGTAGGGTTTTTTGCAGTGGAAGCCTTGACCCCTTTGGGGCCCTGAGAGATAGTTTCAGGGTCAGCAGCAGGGTTTTTGAAAAGGAATTTATGAGAGTCAGGGACCCTGTAGTTCCTGTCCGGCTTAACAGGAGCTGGAGGTAAGGAGTCAGGGGTCAGACTGGACTCTTAAAATACATCATCTACAATGTCTAACACAGATGGAATAGCTAGGGGCCTGTGTTGTGGGAGTAAAAGGAAGTCTCTGAGCCTTTTCTTAGATTCTGAATAATCTTGGCTCTCCCAGTGGAAATGTCCCCTCATGGTATGTAAGGTTTCCCCCAAAAGAGTAATCCTCAGGAAGAGAGGCTGAAGGGATAGATTCTTCAGCATCAGAATCCTCATAGGGAGGAAGAGAGTATTCCTGATCAGAAGAGGAATCAGAAGAAATGGAAATCTGATCTGAAGATTCATATTCTGTCTCTTGCCTAGGCCTTTTATCAGGAGGGGGATGGGAACCCCTGATCAAAGTAATTAAGTCTTCGGCCATTTTGAGCATCTGTTTTTTGGGCATGGAGGCCTGATCATGAGGTTGTTGCACTTGTTTCTTTGTCTTTAAAGTTGCTTTTGTCTTTGCCTTTGTAGCTGAAGTCGCTTTAATGAATAATTGAGTAGGTCTGAAAACACCCTCGGAAGCCAATGCCTGCTCAGCGGCTCCGGACCCATCTGAGGGAATTGTTTCCGAAGGTCCAATATCCTGAGCTTCCAGCGGCCTAGTCAACTCCACATGGGAGTCTGTAGCGGCCTGCGAGTCCAAAGTAGCGGGCGTCAGGGGCTGCGAAAGCGCCTCACTGACTGGCGACTGGCTTAGAGGAAGCCTCGTAGTCTGTTTTGGACCTTGGATGCCTGTCCTTTTCTTTGCATTTCTTGTGAATTCCGGTAGTCGGATGGTTATCCAACGGCATAGTGTAATTAAATCTTCTGCCAAAATAGTGAAATGCAAAATCGTACAGACACTTAATAGTGCGTTGGTTAAATCTAGCACAAAACTGACAGCTAGCAACATCATGGTCAGGGCCTAGGCAAGGAATACAGTAAGAGTGAAAGTCCCTATGAAGTATTTGCTTCCCCCAAGAAATACAATTATTAACTTTTTCTGACATCGGTCTGGAGCAAGAAAAAAGTTTTCCCCAACGGGATACTTAGCTTTTAATTAAGACTTCGGATCTGAAATTCGAACACGAAAATCTCAGGAGTCGGCCGACCGGCACTTGCGAACTGCTTCTGCTTCGGGCACCGAGCGGCAAGAAAGACTGAAGAAAATGGCGTCTGCTGCATCTTTTATACCCCTGGCGCACTGACGTCAGGGAAGAGGCAACAGCAACCGACGCCGGACCTAGACTTTGGAATTCAGGCAGACTGAGGGTAGCCTGCGAGCAGGATAACCCAAGTGTAATGACTGCAACAGTGAAACACGAAGAACATCAGCACAAACATACCCGGATGACAACCCTCCAACCCCCATTTTCGTTTCTTGGCAAATGTGAGGAGAGATCCCTGCTGCCCAGGCAACAAATGGATTTGTTTACCACTTGGGAGCTTGATGGTCAGGAGGCAGAAAAGAGAAAAAGATACAAAAAAACAATGACCATTAATGACAGTCGTCTTTGGTCCCACTAAACATTGTGATGCTGCTAATACCTAGTTAAACGTCTTCACTCACTTCTGTAATGTGGGATGTGGTAACTTAGCAGTTATGGATAATATCATGAGCCACTGTAGACTTTTAAACTACCAGTAAATACTGCTGTATGTGTGTATGTGTGTGTGTGTGTGTGTGTGTGTGTGTGTGTGTGTGTGTGTGTGTGTGTGTGTGTTGGAGGCATCAACTGCATTGAGGCCAGAGTCTGCAGAAATCAGAGCATTCTTTTAAGCATACAGCGTTATCCTTGTAACTGATTTGTTGGCAGAAAACATCAGCACAGCAGATTAACTCAGTTAGCATGGGGGCATAATGTCCTGACTCTGACCAAGACAAGATTCCTGGCTTGGACGTTTGTTGATACTGGCATGGGAAGGACTAGTGTGCCCACTGAGGCATGGTGAGGTTGACAGGGGCCATCCAATGCAACAATCCCTTAGATGAGTGACAATATTGAAAAGGAATAGTCCAAAGGTGGGCATTTGGCCACTAATCCTCTCTTGTGGTATTTCTCATCACAGGTGCACGGTAGCATGCACTCACATCAGTGAAAATGTATTGGCTCCAATGTGATATAGGCTGCCCATTTCCACATCACCATCCAGGGGTGTGTTAGGGCTACCAAAAATGTACCCTCATTGTAAGTGCACACACCACCCTCATGGCTGCCTGAATGATAGACCCTCTGAATGACTCTCACTCCTGTGGTGGGGTACACAATATAGTGGTTAATGAATGGACAGTGTCTAGCTTGAGGAAGCCTGATGGTCAGCAGACCTGGGAACAGAAAGTAACTTTTCACCATAACAGTGGTCTTGTTGGTTGCTTCTGTGTTTTAAGTGAAGTGGTAAGTTGTGATGGACAAATCTCATACAGTCTATGGCACCTGCTCCAGTACCATGGATTGGTGTTTCTGAAAGAGAGCATTATACAGTTTATACTCATTTTTTTTTGACACAATAAAAAATGTATCAACTCTTATTCAAACATTATCTAAAGCTCTAAACTTCCTATCTAGAGACTCGCAAGGTTTAAATGGTTGAGTGGTCTCCAAAGGTGGAGTGACAGAGGCAGTAAATCTGAAAGCTAAAACAGAATTCAGGTCCATCAACAGGTGCTATGCAGCTTCTCTTTGCCTCCTTTACAGCCCACATTTGCACTCTAGTTCAAAGCATAAAAGCAGCACAGTGCTAGCGAAATTCATTTATTTTCCATTTGGTGGTCCAGTTCTGTGATTAGCAGATTAGGAAACCTTGTGCAATGAAAGAACTCCCTCCACTAATCAATGCCCCCGGTTTCCAAACAGGCATTAACGTGATTATTCTGTTTCTTTTTTTATTGACATTTGATTATTTTCCTGATTATATACAATAATTTAACAAATAACAGGTAATGCAGGAAAGGAATTTTTAATTTCTTTCTTGAGTAGGGGCCATGGAAGTGTGGCAGAGGAATGTCTCCTTGGATACCTTTTCAAGAAAGTCTCAGAAGTGGAATATCTTCTCTTTAGAATAACTATACTGGCAAGAAAATATATTATGTACATATTTTTTTCATTAAAGTGACACAATATGACTTGTCTTTTTAGTTGGCTTAACAAGTGTGATAACTCATGCTGGGGGGACTTTGACTTGTAAAACAGAGGTCAACCACTGAAAGTTCTGAGACACTACAAACTGGTGCATCCTAAAAGTAGCTAATGAAACTTAACTATGACTGGATCTGTTAGAGGGGCCAGTAATGTTTCACCTTTTCCTTCTGGAGCTTGTTTCTCAGTAAGACAAAATGGTTTCTGGAGCTGAAACTCTGAACCACATCTCACAACTTTTTGATGCAGGACATATACACATAGCTTCCATATGGACCTTTTGATTGGTGCCCTACAGGAACACATCCTTGATTATTATGATTCTGATGGAAGACCTACTTCTTGAAGCCATATCTAGTTTGCAGTGCTTTGCAAATGCATACAGAGGGCCAGGCTGCTGCAGTATAAATGTTGTGCAATGGAGTATTTCTAGCATAGTGAGAATTGGGGGAGCAGGTATAAAAGTCACATGAAGCAAATATTCTCCTCTAGTAAACTACTGTGGAAAGAAAATGAGCAGATGTACAGCCACAATCTGGTTCAGATTGAATTCCCTCTCGACTTTAAATTTGAAAGAAGGGTTGGTATTCAACAAGACCTTGTATTTGTGAAGACTGGTGAAAGCTCAGCTATCCATCTGGCAGATGTACTAGCTACACAAAACTTGCTGTAGGTTCAAAGGTTGGAAGTGCTATTGACAATGTTAGTCACTCTAGGCTGGTGTGGTCTTTTCAGGGGAGACCCAAGGTGGTATTCATACTGACTAGGGGAAATTTAGCCAGGACACCAAGGAACTTTCCCTACTGTTTTATTCCAGGAAACTTGTGATGGGCACATGGTAGCTGTAAGTGGGAGAGGAGAGCTATAGTAATGAACTTGTAATAATAAACTAATGGTAAGGAACCTAATGCCAATTGAAATATAAAGACTGGGAAGTTTGCAGGATGATGCATGAAAGAAGTTATGTGACGTGGATGAGCAGTCATAAAAGCCTACTATTTCTTGGTGGCAGATGGTGAACAGAACTGATGAAAAACAGATTCAGGAAGTACAATCTAAAAATAACACAACAGAGGATAAAAGTTCATACAGAAGGTCAGTGTGAAGGTTTAAAAGACAGTAAATTAGATACACAATTGTACTTTCTCTACTGCAGTAAGTAAACTTACTGTAACAGTACATGTTTGAATCATCAGTGCTGCATTAGGTTTAGTTATATGGGCTGCTACACCCTGCTAAGGATTTAACAGCTGGCCAGCTTCCATCATCAGGGCTCCTTCCATGCACCCAGTTAAGTCATCTTGAGCCAAGATGAATGGGTGCCAAAGCATTCACAGCTTTCGTGTCAACAAAGCGGGTGAGGGAGACTAAAGCCTGAAAAGGTAAATGCTAGGAAAAAAAATAAGGGTCCTTACCCTGGTGACAAAGAGCCATAAAAAAATAAGGGTTGAAGGGAGGGAACAGCTACTGCAGCAGTGATCATTCGAATGACAGTTTTGGTAAGTTTACTTCCACAACTGTACTATGTTCATCATTAGGATCAGTGCTGCAGTAGCGTCAGCTACACAAGTATAATACCATAGCTTAGGCTGACTGGGAGGAGAAAGGGCGAGGATCCAGGAGCCCCTGTAGAATGGGCTTAAAGCTTGCCCTAGACCTGGAGAGAGACAGAATCTAGTTTGTAGTGTTTTGTAAACGGATGCACAGAAGACCAATTTGCTGCTTCTAGAAAATTTCTAGACTCTAACCATTATCAGAAGCCACAGATGAAGCAAAGGCCATGGCAGAATGAGCCTTGACCCTTTCTGGAAGTGTCTTGTTGTTGGTAGCTATGACAAAATGGAAATAGCATGAGATAATCACTTAGAAATAGTCTGTTTTGGCACTCCCCTGACAATTTAACAGAAACAGACTAAATAGCAGCACAGAAATACTCCCCCAGCTCAGCTTTAACATCCTTAGAGCTAACAAATTAAACAAAAAAGCAGGAGTAGCAGTAATGATGTACCGCAGTCGAATAATCCTCTCACCTTTCTCATCTCCCACATCATCTTCCTTGACACTGAACTACTAAGTAACCTAAATCTAAACCCTCCCAAAACAATTGTGGCAGACCTTTATATCCCACCTGGAGACAATATCAGCACATTAGACAACATCCTATCCTGGCTACCTGACAATGTACACACAAACTACGTGATATTAACATCAACTGGTTAAGTCTCACTTCTGAGATAATGACTTCTAACACTGTATAAACCTGTACAATTTCTCCCAACTTATTAGTGATCCTACCAGAATCAACCTGAAGAATGGTAAAACTACCACCCTGGACTAGTTATTAACAAGTCACCCTAATACAAGTTTCCACTGCACCTTAGCTATTACATTTTAGTAACCATCTGCCCATACATGCCAAAAAAGAATGCCATACTTCTCCCAAGGGAGAACACACATAAATCTTTTCACAAAATGAACAACTCTGACACACAACTGTTTAACACCTCACTATAATCTGACAAGTGTAACATCCTGAAAATATTGCCACTAGATTTATTTATTGATCACTGTTAACCAGGTTAGTCCAGCTAGGGGCCCATTTTTAGTGGAGACCCGAGGAGAAAAGCTCCTAGATGATGCTGTTGTCTATTAATATTTATGAAACTGCTAAACGGCATGGCACCCCTTAGGCTTAAAAGAGTGCAAAACAACACTGCTCCTTGGCTCACTCCTACTACCAGAAAATGAATGTTGAATAAAGATAAAGCCTGACAATAATAAAACAGAAAATCTTAATATAAGTACTTCTAAAACAAAGTCAAACGCCAGATCAGACTTGACAAGAAACTTTTAGTCCAATTTGCAGAATAAATGCTACAAAAATTCTAGACAATGCTGGGCCACCATATCTAAAACACTTCATCCTGGATCAAATGGACAACAAAACCCCAACCACCAAATGGCTAATGCTTTCAACGATCACTTCATCTCTAGCATCACTGAACTACTTCACAATGAAACTCAAAACACACACATCGACCTACTCTAATAATCTGAGCACATCCCATTCAGACTTACCTCCCAGTTCCTTTTCTCCTTTTAAGCAGTATCTATCATAACAATCAAGAAATACCTCAGACAAATTAAACACAGTACACTTGCTTCTGATGGAATTCCTGGAGATTTCTTAAAAATAGCACACAGCATAATTTCCTTTCCATTATCCATTCTCATAAACAGATCTATTCAGGGATTACATGTCCCAGCCTTATAGGTTCATAGGTGTTTACTAGGCTAACAGCCACAAGGACCTTTTTACTCCTAGCCATGCATCCCAAATCTCTGACAAGTTCCGATACCCTTTATAAGTGTAAGCAGGGCGTGGGAGATGAACCATTTACAGGTTGCCTATGTCCATTAGAGAGAGAGACATGCCAAACCAGGGGTGAATTTCTCGTTTCTCATCCAGTTGTTCAGGCTGCACTTGAATTGGGTTAGGGAAGAACTCTGCTTCACGTGGATAGGGAGCTTGTTCCAGAGATGGGGTAATCTCTGGGATACATACTTGTCTCTCCAGCAGGTCCTATTTATATCGCAGGCAAGGTTTAAGCCTTTAGAACAGATAATTCTGGTGCTGTTTGTTTTGCAGATATGCAGGAGGTCCATCCGAGTGGGGTCTGACAAGGGCCTGTATGTCAGGCATACATTTCCCATGAAAAGCCTGTACGAGACAGAATACAGGGATAGAGTCTTGAGGCGGTCTGTATAGGACATTTTACTCAAGCCCTGTATTCTTTTAGTGAGGAACCTCTATGCCTGGTTAGGTACATACTAAAGGGAGCACTGTACTCAATGCTAGGTCTGATGAATGCCAAATACAGTGGAACAATGACTTCCTTGGACATGGATGCCGTACCTTTGTTTACAAGTTGCACAACATAGAAGGATTTCCTCATTACTGCAGACACGTGATAGTCAAAGGCTAAATTGCTACATATATGCGTCCAAGTCCCTGACTTCTGGGCCAACTCTAAAGTGCGTGTTAGTTACCAGGGGTGGATGACTTCCCAAAGGATACTGTTATGCATTTCTTAGCATTTGGTTTTAGTCCATGGCTCTGACACCAGTTGTTTGTCTGTGTCAGGCCCTCCTGGAGAACATTTGTGTCAGTGTGGAATTCAATGACTGCTCCTAATTTGCAATCATCTGCAAATTTAGTCAGCCAGAGACTACTGAAATTGGCCTTGACTTCAGAGAAGTAAAAGCTAAAAAGGAGCGATCCAAGGACTGATCCCTGAGGGACTCCACTTGTGACTGGGCTCTTTTTGTAGAGGTGGCCTCCCCATTTCTAACTTCCTGGGTCCTGTCTGTGAGCCAGATGGCTATCCACAGGGTGACATAGGAATTTGTACTTAACCTTTTGAGTTTGTCAACAATCCCTGAGTAGGGTATTGCGTCAAATGCCTTGGCCAGGTCAAGGTAGGCAGTGTGAACAATTTTGCTCTCATCCATTGCTTTGGTGACCTTCTCAAAGAAGTCCACCAGGTTGAGTAGGCATGATCTGCCCTTGATAAAACCAAACTGGGTTGGAGGTTTATTATATCACTATTGATCATGTCCATGATGATTCTTTCTATGGCTGGCTTTACATACAAGACTAGTGAGACTTATGGGTCTGTAGATGGCCCACCTTTGTGCAGAGAAATAATGGTGGTTGTTCTCCATTCATGAGGCACGAAGCCTGTCTGGAGGCTATAGTTAAATAGCAATTCCAGAGGCCCTGATAGGTGATGTTTCATGCTATTTAGAAGGCATCTTGGGATACTGTCTGGGCCCACTGATGCAGTGTTCTTGGATTTGGAGAGAACATTAAAGGACCTGTTCCCCTAGTGATAGCAAGGGGAGTTATATTAGATGGTATTTCCTGAGGGAAGGTTGGGGGGGGGGGGGTAAAGTTGGAGTTGAATTTATCGGCCAGTAGGTTTGCTACAGCTTCTGTCTCAGTATAGGTGGCTCCATTTACAATGAGCTCTGCACACAATTGTGTAATGCCTTTGAGGTTGAGGACATAGCTAAGGAATGCCTTGTGGTTGTCATTGGCCTTAGATCTTATTTGTCCTCTGAGTTGTTTGTTTAGTTTGAGTGTGCTTTTATCCTGCTGGGTGCTGCACTTCCTAATTTTTGACATGATTTTTTTCTTGTGTTGTACAGCGTATTGATTTTGTGATTTCACTGGGGTGGCTTGTTGTTTGCTTTAATTCTGTACTTCATGGTGGGTACAGCTGCCTCTATGCAGCTGTTAACATGCTTGTACAGAGTTTCTGTGAAAAGTTCTCCACAGGCAGCAGTGTTCTAATAGTTTATGGGGGCTTGAAACTTTGTGCCAGGTTATCACTTAATAGCAGGAGGTTAGCTTTAGAGTAGTTCCTGAAAATTCTAGGTTTAGCTGGGGTGTCCAGGTTTTATTTTTTTTACTTCAAAAGGTGCATTTTGTGGTCTGATCTTACCAGGGAAGACAGTACAGGAGGGGTTGTGCAGCACTCTCCCATATTAGTGAGGACCAGATCCAGTATGGCTGCAGCCCTGGTTGGGATACTGACTATCTGGTTCAGGGAGTTTATGTTAACAAAATATAGGACTCTCTGTGCATGTACATTTGGTGTTATACAGGATTCCCAGTTAATAGTGGGGTAATTAAAGTCTCCCATGAATATGGTATTGGGTTGGATGAGTAGTGTTTTCTAACAAGTTTAAATAAATGGTATGGGTTTCCTGGGTCATAGAGGGGGACCTATAGCTGGCAAGGAAATGATACTGGAGTTTCCCTAGAGTGATTTGAACATGGAGCAGCTCAAGTGCATTGTCATGCTTGACCAACCTTGAGGTACATTTATTTTTGATGTAAATAGAGACAACTCCACTTTAGTCCCTGTCTGTGTAATAGCTGGTCCAAATGGGTGGAAGGCATTATAACCTTGCACTCCTGGTGTGCTCTCCGTGGCTTTAAACCATGTCTCAGTGACCACACAGATATCAGCATTCTCTAGGGTGAAAAGAGCTTCTAAGGAGTGGAGTTTTTTGTTTAACTCCTAGCATTGAGCAGTAACACCTTTAGATTTTCTTGGTTTTGATTTGCTATTTCGGAAGTACTTAAAAAAGGCGCTATGGGGGAAGACAATGTTTTAGCTAATATTTGAAAGCCTAGAGGGAAGAGATGCAGACCATCCCTTGCAAAGCAGCATGGTCTGTTGACCATCTCCTTCCAAGCTGACAAATACTGCACCTTCTTAGAATGACACCAGAAACTAAGCCAATTATTAAAATCAGTCATCTTTTGTTCATATTGTGACATCATCCTTGGAGAAGGTAAAGTGCTGCTCAATGCTAGGTTCATACCAGTCTGAGAGAGACAAATTTTGAGTTGTATGATGTCTCTCTTCATATAGTTTAGGGAGGTACGTCTCAGGTCACTTATTCCCACATGGACTATGCCAGAGTCATACTGGTACTTGTGGTCCAATGACCCGAGTATATGTGTAATGTGGCAGATTCTAGCCCCTGATAAGCAACTGACAGTGACTTTCTCCTTACTCATCCTGGTGAGATGGACATCACTGTCTCACAATGGATTCACAAATGACCAGAATGTTGGATTATGTGGTGGCTTGCCTTATGGGCTTAGAGGTAGAGGCTCCATGAGATGTGGCTCTTATGTGTTGATGTGGGTGTTGTTTTGAAAGAGTGCATTTGGGACTGCTAAGTGTATTTGTTAAATGTACTTTGTCTAGGAAGTCTATGTAGTTTATGAAGGTTACATTTAAGTGCCTCAGCATATGTGGGTCTATATGTCTGCTTTGAATTGTGTGTGATGGGTGCAGCTTGTGTACTACTGACTTTAAAGTATTTTTATGTGAGAGCTTTGGCTCCAGTGACATTATGTAAATACATCCCTCATGTACCATATCAGTTTGTTTGAGAATCTCATATCACCGAACTTCACAAGGGGTATGTCCAACTTTAAACCCATTGCCACTCTCTCCTCTTTCAAAAATACATGACAATTGCATTCATTATCAATTAATGACTCATTTTCAAACTTAACTGCTTCACCCCAGAAAGTACAGTTGTGTACCTACCATAAATGTAGATGTTCGAGTGTATTCACTGTTGCAGTCATTACACTTGGGTTATCCTGCTGGCAGGCTACCCGCAGTCGGCCTGAATTCCAAAGTCCTGGTCCGGCGTCGGTTGCTGTCACCTCTTCCCTGATGTCAGTGCGCCAGGGGTATATAAGATGCAGCCGACGCCATTTTCTTCAGTTTTTCTTGCCCCAGATGTCAGGTGCCCCCAGGAAGGTAGGCAATACATATTGCTAATAAAAACATACAGTAAAATAAAAACAATACCTTCATCTACAAGCAAATACACCACATAGGTTGTATAAGATAGAGAAGTATAGATAAGTCCCAGCAAAGAAAGGGGGATGGAGGGTGGGTAACCTGGACTGCAACAGTGAATACACTAACATCTACATTTATGGTAGGTACACAACTGTACTATGTTCATCGTGTTTCACTGTTGCAGTCATTACACTTGGGTTGAATCCCAAAGCTGAGGTAGGGCAGCTGGGTCTAAATAGGATTAGGAGTGGCTATGAGGCCCTGTAGAACTGCAGTGGCAATGCCTGCTCTGGATTTAGAGTAAAGAGGTAAGTGATACTGCTTGGTAAAAGTGTGCACTGAACTCCAAGTTGCAGCCTCCAAAATTTCCTTGGTTGGTACTCCTCTGAGAAAGGCTGCTGAAGTGGCTGCTGCCCTGGTAGAATGTGGCCTAATATTCTTAGGCACTGACTTGCCATGCTGTGCATAGCAGAAACGAATACAGTGTCCTATCCATTTTGAAATAGTCTGCTTTGAGATGGCCTTTCCTTGTGATCCTGCAGCATATGCTACAAACAGTTGCTCAGTTTTTCTGAAAGCTTTTGTTTTGTCCAAGTAGAAGCGTAGCTGCCTGTGTATGTTCAAAGAGTGCAGAAGTCTCTCCCCTTTATTCTGGGGATTTGGGTAAAATGTTGGCAAATGAATGGTTTGGTTAAGAGCCACACTGGATACTACCTCTGGCATAAATGTTGGGTTTGTCCTTAGAGAAACCCTGTCCGGATGAAAAATGATAAAAGGTTCCACTGCCATTAATGCCTGTAACTCTGAGACTCTCCTTGCTGAAGTTATTGTTAGGAGCAGAGCAGTTTTCCATGATAAGAATTTTATATCAGCTGTATTGACTGGCTCAAAAGGAGGCAGTGTGAGCTTTTCCAAAACAAAGTTGAGGTCCCATGTAGGCATCGGTGCTCTCCTTGGGGGTCTTATGTTTTTTGCCCCTCTGAGGTACTGTCTTAGCAGTGGATGAGAGAAAATAGGAGGTTCCATATTGTAAGGAGCTGAAATGGCAGAGGCATGGATCTTGATTGATGAGAAGGATAGGCCTTTGTCCAGCATCTCAGTTAAGTATTGTAAAATCTGAGGAATATTTGGAACAAGTGGTTCAAGTCCTTGTGCCTGGTTCCAAGCACAGAATCTCTTCCATTTTTCTGCATAAGATTTCCTGGTGCTGGGCCTCCTGGCTTCCAAAATGACATCCATAACAGCTTTAGACAGAGGTGTGTTCTGAGTGGCTATATTATTTGCCATGCAGCTGGATTTAAGGTTCTGAGTTGGCTGTGCAGGATCTGATTGTTTTGTTGAGTCAGAAGATGAGGAATTTGAAGTAAAGTCCAGGCTGGGCCTTGAGACAAGCTCTTTAGGATTGGGTACCAGTGCTGGCGTGGCCAGTCTGGGGCAATCAGAATCATTTTTGGCTTCTCGTCTGACTTTTAGGAGTACCTTGGGAAGGAGAGGCAGTGGTGGAAAGGCATAAACTGTCAGGGTTTTCCAGCTGAATGATAGAGCATCCACTTTCCATGCTTGTGAGTGATAAGTCCTTGTGCAGAATCTCTGTAGTTGGCAGTTGTGAGGGGAGGCAAAAAGATCTGTGTCTGGGCATCCCCATTTCCTTGTTATTATGCTAAAGACCTGTGGATCTAGTTTCCACTCGTAAGGGTCCATGAGGTTTCTGCTTAGATCGTCTGCCAGAGTATTTTACTTTCCTGGCAGGAATTGTGCCTGCAGATGTACTCGATACGTCAGTGCTGTGCTCCACAAAGTCATGGCTTGCCTGCAGAGGGGGTAGAAATGTGTGCCCCCTTGCTTGTTTATGTACCACATAACTGTAGTATTGTCCGTCTTCAGTAAAAGTTGTCCTGGATGTAGTAGATACTTGAAGGCTGTCAGGGCATTCTGTACAGCTAGCATCTCTTTTTGATTGATATGAAGATGCATTTGGTCTGTAGGCCACGTGCCCTGAATACATTTTCCTGCCATGTGTGCCCCCCCAGGCATAATCCGATGCATCTGTCGTTAGTGTCTGCCTGGCTGTGGATAAAGTGAAAGGCTGTCCCATGTTGTGGTGCCCACCATCAAAACTCTTGTTGCAGGCAGGGAATAAGAGTTGTTATTGTTTCCAGGCTGTGGCAATCTTGAGTCCAAACACTTTTTAGATACCATTGTAGTTTCCTCATATGCAGTCTTGCATATGGAATTAGTAGGATGCAGGATGCCATGAAGCCCAAAGCCTGCAGAATTTTTCTTGCAGGTAGCCTGGTCTTTTTTGCCATCATTTGAAAGTAATGAGTCAGTTGCCTTTGCTTGTCTGGCGTGAGATAAGCCATCTGGGCAGTTGTATTTAAGCTTGCACCCAGGAATATTATCTCTTGAGAGGGCACTAGTTTTGATTTATTTTCGTTTACTGTGTACCCTAGGCAAATTAGTAATCTTTTTATAAATGCCAGATGCTTTAGTAGAATGTCTTTGCTCTCTGCTTGAATAAGGCAGTCGTCCAAGTAGGGATATATTTGAATTCCTTTTTGTCTGCAAAATGCAATTACTGGTGCTAGGCATTTTGTGAAGACCCTGGGCGCAGTAGATAAGCAAAGGGCAGTGCAGAGAATTGGTAATGCATTGAGCCAGCTATGAATCTGAGGTATCTTCTGCAAGATTGTCTGATTGGGGCATGCAGGTATGCCTCTTTGAGGTCCAACGTAACTAGCCAAGCCTTCTTGCCCAGCATGGGTAGAAGTTGCTGCAGTGTCAACATTTTGAATTTTGGAACATCCAGTAAAGTATTTAGAATAGACAGGTCCAGTATTGGTCTCCAGGCTTTATCCTTTCTGGGTACCAAGAAAAGTCTTGAGTAAAATACTTGCCCCTGTTCTTGCTGTGGTACTTTTTGAATAGCCCTCATGTCCATGAGAGCAGAAATTTGTTTTTGTGCCTCTGCCCATTGATTTTGTGGCAGATATGGCATGACTTTTCACCTTGGTAGGGTGTGAAAGTGGAACCTGTAACCCTGAGAAACAATATTCAATACCCATTTGTCCTGGGTGATCATGTGCCAATTTTGTGAGAAAAGTGCTAGTTTTCCCCCTAAGGGTGCTGCCAAAAGTTAAGTGCTTGGCATTTGTAGAGGAATGTCATTGGGACTGTTTCCTATAAGGTTGTGATTTGTCTTCTCTGCCTTTGGGGGCTGAAGCACCAAATTGTTTAGGTCTGTATGAGCCTTGGGGCTGAGATCTGCCTCTTGGGCATCTGTATCTGCCTCTTTGTGGCCTGTCTGACACTGGAAAGGACCAATCTTTAGAAGGCCAGTTCCTGCTAAATCTAGGTGGCTGAACCTGTAAGAAATCCTTTACTGTCTGCATTGATTTTGCTTTATCCTCCATTTTCTTTAACACCTCTTCTGCCTTAACACCAAACAAAGTATCATGCTGTAATGGAGTATCCAATAATTTTGCTTTAACATGATCAGGTAAAAAAACAAAAAACAAAAAAAAAAATCTTGCTTTTTTCACACTTTCTGAAATTTAAAAAAGTTCAGTTACAGATTTGCTGTTCTGAACTGTTTGCAAGTTTCTTGGAGGCCAGTGCTTGCTTGAGCTAAAGGGAAGTCTCTGTGTTTGTCAGTGACAGTGATTAACACTGAACAGCCTGCCTGCCCCTGTAGGAGTGGTTACTGCCTAGAAATGTTTTTGGCTAATTCCCAGCTCTTTCAAGTTCCCTGCCTTAAAACACGCTTTTGCGCAATTCTGCACTAAGCACAGCGCTTAAACGAGTTTAAACTATTCCCGGATCCACAAAGTCTGCTCTTCACTTTTTCCCTTAGAACTGTTCTAAATCTCAAAGTAAGCACTCAATTTTCATTCTAAAGCCATGCACTTGATCTTATAAGTGATCTTATAAGTAAACACTAACTAAAGCACTACACCCTCTTATACTCCTTATAAGTACTTGGCTCCCTATTGGTCCTTTCTGATCAGTCAAAAACTGTTCCTTAGACTGTTCTGGCATGTCCAATAGTCAGTTTCGGGTTTACTCTCCAGTCCAGCTGGTGAATCTGGGTATCTTGAGGCAATGTTGCAACTGCCTTATGTACACAGACCACCCTCTCCTCCTCCCATCAAACTCAAATATATGTGAGAGATGCAACTATACAGCCAGACTACAGGCTGAGCTCTCTCAACCCTGCACTGGCATAGTCGATCAGGAGGAGAAGATAACCACACACACCGCTATTCCAGTCTCACATAGACCTATCACATCAGCAAACCAAACACAAACACTCAAAAACATACTTGGAGGCTCTAAATAAAAATCTGCCAAGGCAACAAAGACCTCCAAAGCAGACATCCAAGCAACCGCTACCCCGCAACAATACCCATGTATCACATATTTCACAAAGTCAGTGTGTCACACAGCCACAGCCCTTAAGGCTAAACAACACACCTAACACACTTGTAATAGGGGACTGTATTGTCAGACACACTGACGTCCCTCTCACCAGACTGAACAAGGAGAAGGTCACTGTAAGTTGCCTGTCGGGTGCCAGGATCCGCCACATAACACAAGCACTCAGGTCACTCCAAAGCAAGTACAAATATGACTCAGTCATTGTCCATGCTGGTGTGAATGACCTGAGACGTACCTCCCTGGACTACATGAAAAGAGACATAGAGGAGCTCTCTGATCATGTAGCCCAGACTGGTATGACCCTGACCTTGAGTAGCATCTTGCCCTCACCAAGAATGATGCCACAGTATAAAGACAAAATGATCAATTTTAACAATTGGCTAAAGTATTGGTGTCATTCTAAGGGGATTCAGTGTCTGTCAGCCTGGAATGACCAGCTTGACCAGCCACGTTGCTTCGCTAGGGACGGCTTCCACCTATCACCCCTGGGCTTTCGAATACTGGCTAAGGCTCTTGCCACCCCCATAGTGCCTTTTTTAGGCAAGGCTCAAAAGACAAACTCACCTCCATAGACAACACAAGAAAAGAAAAAAACTAAGGGTAATGCTGCTCAACGCCAGAAGTCTAAACCTCAAGATGCACGCACTCGAGGCTCTCTTCAGTATGAAGAATATAGATATCTGTGCAGTGACAGAGACCTGGTTCAAGGCCCCAGAGAGCACCCCAGCACTACCAGGTTATACCTCATAGGTTAGGTTAGTATTAGGCTAACTGCCCTTACGAGCCATTGCAAGCCTAGCCAATTATCCCTTGTGAGACTTAAACCCTGCATCTTGTGTTTGTAAGGCAAACACCTTAATCATTAGGCCACCCTCCCAACCATGCTCATACCATGCTTTTCGTCCCCAAAACTCGGACCGAACCACAAAAGGAGGGGGAGTATCCCTATTCAAAGATACCCATACCTCCAGGTTAGTGGCACTGCACGAAGCATCGGAGACCATCCATGTACAGTTAACAGAGGGCAAAACTGCCTTTCAGTTTGTAGCCTTCTACAAAGCACCCTCCCAAACTCAGGAACCCCACTCGGCCTTCCTGAGAACACTGGAGAATATGAAGGTCTTTCCAAACACAATAATATTGGGTGACTTCAACTACCCAAACATCGACTGGGAAAACTACTCAAGCCCCAACACCCTCGCCCAACGGTTCCTAGAATTTATAAACTCAAATGCTATGGAACAACTGGTCACCACTCCCACAAGAGAGGATAACATATTGGACCTGGTCATCACCAACATGGGGACTCTATGTTCCACACCAGAGGTATGTCCCTCATTGGTAAGATCAGACCATAAATTAATCTCACTGGACATCCATATCCCATCCCCACCCCCAGCCAATGAAATCACGGTGAAAAATTTCTCAAAAGCAAATTTCACACTTCTCAAAACCGAGGTGGAATCCTTCAAAGCCACCGAGCCAGTGGAAAATACTGCCCAAACAGCAGAATCCTTTACAAATGCATTCTATGGACACCTACAGGAATGCATGGATCGTGCTATCCCAAATAAAACCAAGAATCACTCCTCCAAAGGCAGGAGACTAGTCTGGTGGACCCTGGCCATAAATAAGCTATACAACAGAAGGAGGAAGCTGCTACATGATAGAGCAAAATCCCAAAAAGGGAAGGCATCTCTGATCAGAACTAGCAAGAAACTACGATCCCTCATAAAATTATCTAAGGCCAGCTTCGAAAGAAAAATTGCACAAGACACTAAAGATAATCACAAGGCCTTCTTTAGTTATGTCAGGAATCTGGGGGGCAACTCCCAGATATGCTCTGTTAGTACAAAATGACAAAAAATACACTGATCCCACAGACATTGCCAACATCCTGGCAGAGAGGTTCAGTGCAAACCCCCCCCCCCAAAGACCAAATGTCTATCCCAATAGAATGTAGCCTCCCTGACATCACAAATGCACAGGTGAGAGCTGCCCTCTCCAAAGCAAAAAACACAGCATCAATGGGACCAGATGGTGTCCCCGGCTGCGTCTTACACGAGCTCCAAGAAGAACTAAACCCTCACATAAAGTCACTGTTCAATCTCAGCCTTACTACAGGATATGTACCAAGGAATGGTGTACAGCAACAGTGGTCCCGCTCCACAAAGGTGGTGCCACAACGGACCCAGGAAACTATCGCCCTATAAGCCTGACTAGTCTGGTCTGCAAAGCTATGGAGCATATCATCATGGAACTCATAAACAAGGACATTGGTAACCTCCAGAGACTGGATCCCACCCAATTCAGCTTTGTTAAGGGCAGATCTTGCCTCTTGAACCTGGTCGACTTCTTTGAAACAGTTACCAAGGCCATAGATGAAGGGAAGGTAGTCCACACGGCCTACCTGGACCTCGCAAAAGCCTTTGACATAATACCCCACTCGGGCATCATAAATAAGCTCACCAGCTTAAATATCAACCCCTATGTCACAAGATGGGTTGCAAACTGGCTCAGGGATAGAACCCACATGGTCAGTATTGCAGGTGCCATGTCAGACTCCAAACCAGTTACAAGTGTTGTCCCACAAGGCTCAGTCCTGGGACCTCTCTTGTTCGGTATATACCTCTCTGAGGTACAGGCTAATATGAGAGGATTATGGCTGACCAATTTCGCAGATGACTGCAAGCTGGGCGCCATAATAGACTCTCCGGCTGACACAAGCATCCTCCAAAAAGGTCTCACAGAGACGGATAACTGGTGCCAGAGCCATGGCCTTAAGCTAAATGCCAAAAAGTGCATAGTCATCCCCTTTGGGAAAAACAAAGTGCCCACAAATTACCACATAGGTGGTAATCCATTAAGTACGGAAGACGTAATTAGGGATTTAAGGACCCAAGTAGATAGAAACCTCTCTTTTGACAATCGCGTTGCCAGAGTGGTTAGAAAGAACTTCTATATAGCCCACCTTATCACAAAAGGGTTCACATCTAGAACAAGACAGGTCATTGTGCCCCTCTACTTATCAGGCCCATAATTGAATACAATGCCCCATTTGGGATGTACCTTACCCAACACCTGCAGCAACTGGAGAGGCCCCAAAAGTACCTCACCAAGAGGATCAAGGGACTCAAAACAGATGCCCTATGCAGTTCGGCTACAGAAACTCTAGCTCTACTCAGTTGCTTACTGCCTACTCGGAGGTGATCTATGCCTGACGTATAAAGTCATGTCCAACCCAGAATTAATGGACATGCTCCACCTCAGGAAATCCAAATCCCTTAGAGCTACACGCTCCAGGGACTTAAACCTCAGCACAGAAATAAATAGGACATGCTGGAGGGACAGATTCATATCCCAGAGGCTGCCCTCACTCTGGAACAGAATCCCAGTCCATGTTAGGCAGAGCCCCTCGCTGACCCTCTTCAAGAGAAATATTGACGAGTGGATTGGAGATTATAAGTTCACCCCTGGGATCTCTTCTGTGTCCCTGCTAGACAGGGACACAGTAAACCAACCTTAAAAGGGCTATCTTCTGTGACCTACTCTACAGAGGCACAGTAAACCGATCTAAAAGGGTGGCGAAAGCCAAACACACTCTGGCTAGGCTTGTAAATGCCCCAGGGCAGATAGCCTAGTATAAACCTATGAACCTAATGTAAACTCTTCTTTTAACCAAGCATGCCTTCGAATGACAGAACCTGTAACAGTGGCTCTGCAAGATGCCTCTACTGAATCAAAACCACACTGCAAATTATGCTTTCCCACTTGTTCAGCTACATGCAATAAATCCTGCATTTCCTTGTTCTCAGGACATTCAGAGATTGTAGGCATTTTCTGTTTTGGCAAAGACATTAGGTATTGTTGATATTTAAGCATATGAAACTGGCAGTTTAAAGCCCTTACAGCTAAAGTAGCAGAGGTGTAAACTTTTTTCCCCCATCTGTCCAGTGCTCTAGAATCCCTATCAGAGGGAACAGGGTTTTTTTTGCAGTGGAAGCCTTGACCCCTTTGGGACCCTGTGAAATGGTTTCTGGATCAGTAGCAGGGTTTTTATAAAGAAATTTATGAGAATCTGGAACCCTGTAGTACCTATCTGGCTTAACTGGTGCAGGGGGTAAAGAATCAGGAGTCAAACTGGATTCAGAAAAAACAAACAATATCTAGTACAGGGGGGATAGCAAGAGGCCTGTGCTGAGGCAATAAAAGAAAGTCTCTGAGCCTTTTCTTGGATTCTGAATAATCCTGGCTCTCCCAATGGAAATGTCCCCTCATGGTGTGCAGGGTTTCCCCAAAAGAATAGTCCTCATTACGAGAGGCTGAAGGGATAGATTCTTCAGCATCAGAATCCTCATAGGGAGGAAGAGAATATCCTTGTTCTGAAGAGGAATCAGAAGAAATAGAAACCTGGTCAGAGGAGTCATAGTCAGTGTCTTGCCTAGGCCTTTTATCAGGAGGGGGATGGGAGCCCCTGATCAAAGTAATTAGGTCCTCGGCCATTTTGAGCATCTGTTTCTTTGGCATGGATGACTGTCCAGGAGAATGCTGTACTTGTTTCTTTGTCTTTTAAGGTGTTTTAGACTTTGCCTTGGCTGCTGAAGAGGTCTTGATAGTAAGTTGTGTAGGTCTGAAAACACCCTCAGAAGCCGATGACTGCTCAGCGGTTCCGGACCCATCTGAGGGAACTGTTTCCATAGGCCCAATACCTTGAGTTTCCAGAGGCCTAGCTGTCTCCACGTGGGAGTTGGAGGCGGCCTGTGGCTCTGAGGTAGCGGGTGTCAGGGGCTGCGAAAGCACCTCACTGAAAACCAGCGAACAGGCGACTGGCCTATATGAGGCTTCGTCATCGGTTTTGGACCTCGGATGCCTGTCTTTTTCTTTGTCCTTGCGCTTTTTATGGACTCCGGTCGTCGGTTGTTCTGGCGGCATTATATAGTTAAACCTTCGGCCAAAGTAATGAAAAGCAAAATCGAACTGACGCTTAATAGTGCGTTGGTTGAATCTAGCACAAAACTGACAACTAGCAACGTCATGGTCAGGGCCTAGGCAAGGAATACAGTAAGAATGAAAATCCTTATGAGGTATTTGCTTCCCACAAGAAATACAATTGACTTTTACTGACATCTGACTGCAGCAAGAAAAAGTTTCCCCAACTGGGTACTTAGCTTTATTGAAGACTTCGGATCTGAAATTCTAATTCGAAAATCTCAGGAGTCGGCCGACCGGCACTTGCGAACTGCTTTTGCTTTGGGCACCGCGAGGCAAGAAAGACTGAAGAAAATGGCGTTGGCTGCATCTTATATACCCCTGGTGCACTGACTTCAGGGAAGAGGCGACAGCAACCGACGCCGGACCAGGACTTTGGAATTCAGGCCGACTGCGGGTAGCCTGCCAGCAGGATAACCCAAGTGTAATGACTGCAACAGTGAAACACGATGAACATCAACATGGTTTCAGATTACGGCACAGCACTACCACAGTTCTCTTAAACTTCTTCGACACTATTAACCTAGCTAGAGATAAAAGCAACCTGGTTTCTGCTGCATTTCTAGATCTGTCCAAGGCCTTCAATAATGTTTCCAATTGTCTTCTTGTAAAACAACTCTCTTCACTTGGCCCATAAAACAATTCCACCAACTGGTTCTCCAGCTACCTTTCCAGTAGACTCCAGTCTGTTAAATAGATCAATTCTTATTCATCCTTCCTACCCATCAAAACAGGTGTTCCCTAAGGTTCTATACTAGGGCTGCCACTTTTAAAAATATTTGCCAATAACCTACATACTGCCAAATGTCTATCCTCACTCATATACAGTATGCTGAGGGCTGCACTTTAATCTGTTCTTTTAGTAATATTACTAAACACCTCACCAAGAGTCATTTTCATCAGTTGAAAGCTGGTTCGGTAACTCCCAGTTTATACTTGATCCAAAAAAAAAAAAAAGATAAAAGTTGCTGCTATTCCCAAAAGCCCTTAAACACATCAATCAAAAATTCTCAATAAAAAGTGTCTGATAACACCCTTAGAAAAGGCATCCTCCATACCAAGCTACTAGGCATGACAACTGATGATAACCTGAAATTTGACTTAACACGTGTAACAGGCTATCAAAAAAAATCACCAAAAATTAGGGACACACTACAGAACAAAAAATTCTTAACTAATTAATCCAGGCAACTCCTGGCCTCTATATTCCTACTCCCCACTTTACTACATGGTTCCCAAATACTGCTTAACCTTCATAATTCCATCCAAAAATAAATTAAACCAGTGCTACAATAAAGTAGCTCATTTTGCCCTAACTCATCAAACAAAAGCCATCACTGCTTAACTCTAAAACAGCTTGACTGGCATGAATTACCCAACCAACTCGCACCAAATTACTCCTGGTCCACAAATTAAAGCAAAACAAAGCAAAGCCCTACTAGACTGCTTAAACACAGACCCCTGCTAGACCACTTTGATCTGAAAACAAAATGCCCCTCACTACCTACAAATCACACCAGTCAGAAACCGCTCTCTATTCCAGCTATGTAGCCCTTTCCTGGAACTCTATCCTCTTATCACTTAAGCATACTGGCAACCTTTCCGACACCTGGAACTGTGCATGCACAACCCTCAAAAACAAATGCATGATCACATACTCACTATAACCACACCTCTCTCACTTGAAATTCAGTAACACCTCCACATCTTAGCAGGTTGCAATGGCCTCACATCAAAAGACACTCTCACTTTAAAGAATATCCACTTATGTAGTGTCTTGCTACTTGAAGTAATACTGTTGTCTTAGTAGTTTATCCTACTAATATTTCTGCAAATGTATTTCAATCTGTTGGCACTTTTTGTGTTGTGGGGATTTTCACCCCTTGTATATAATTACTTATCAGCTACTCTAAATGTTTTTGTGTAGCCTTTCTCTCCAACTCATTGTAAAATATTTGATCTGTTGCTGGTCTTTTCTCCCCTTGTATATTATTACCCATCAACTATTGTTTAAGAGTATTTCTCCCTAGGCCTCTGCTGAAAATGAGCCAATGGCTCAGTTGTCCTTTTCCTTTATCAAAGGACAAATAATTACTTTCACAAGAAATGAACAACTGATCAGAGTTCCTAAATGATTTTGTTCTCTCAAGTTAGTACCAAAGTGGTTTGTGGACATCCAAAGTATGGAGTATACTCCCCCCTCATTTTTAGGCTCTGGTAAGAGGACTGGGAGATTGACACAAGCTCTCCAAGTAACTCTGATACCAATTTAGGCATAAAAGAGGGATTAATTTTCAAGGAAAGAACAGTTTTGTAAGTAAAACTTACCATAACAGTACATGTTTGAATGATTACTGCTGCACTAGCTTTGGCTATATGGATTATTTCCTGCCAAAGATGTAACAGCCAGCCAGTTTCCAAAGCTTCAGGGAACCTTCCATGAGCCCAAACTAACAGCTCATGCTGAGCTGAGTACAAGACAAGTCAGGGTGGCAAGCTCTTCAGAAATTTCTTGTCAACAGCAAGAGGGGGGATGAGCCCTGAAAAAGTCAATGCTAGGAAGAGCAAAAAATAAACAAACATACCCTGGCATAAGCAACACACAAAAAAAAAAGGGGGTGGGATGGGAGGGAGCGACTACTGCAGCAGTGATCATTTCAATATCTACTATTATGGTAAGTTTACCCACACAACTGTAATATACTCATCATATTGATCACTGCTATGGTAACTTTAGGTATATGAGTAGATTAACCTAGCTTACTGTATTTGGGAGGTGGAAGGAGGAAAGTCCTGGAGCCCCTGGAAAATAGTCCTAGCAAAGCCTGACCTAGAAAAGGAATCTAACTTTTACAGTGTTTTGTAAAAGTATGTACAGATAACCAAGTTGCTTCTAGAATACCTCTGGAATCCAACCCTTATCAAAAAAAAAAAAAAAAAAAAAAAAACAGATGAAGCCAAGGCCACAGTAGAGTGGGCCTTGACTCTGCCTGGAAAAGTTCTATTGTGAGGAGTATGACAAAAGTTAATAAGCTCAGACAGCTATCTGTAAATCTGCTTTGACACAGGTTGTCCCTTTTTACTTCACAAGAAATGAACTGCTCTGGAGATCTGAAAGATTTAGTTCTGTCAAGATAGTACCAGAGTTGTCATTGGATATCCAAGGTAGAGAGTATCCATTCTCTCTCAATTTTAGGATCACTAAAGAAAATGGAGGAATGTACAGTTTGGCTTAAAATAAACTCCAATACCACTTGAGGCATAAAAGATTAGTTCTCAAAAAAAACTTTCTTTGTGCAAAATGAGGTAGGGTTGACTCACCAACAGCTTGCAACTCAGATACTCTTCATGAAGTGGTCAGAGCAGTCACTGAAATTGTTTTCCATGTTAAGTACCCCCAAGTTAGCCAGATTAGCTGGTTCAAATGGAGCAAGTGTTGGCTTTTCTAACACAAAATTAAGATCTCAAGAAGGTTCCACCAGTTTTCTTGGAGGTCTTTCAAGTACAAATCTCTTTCAAAAACATTTTGAAATGAGAATGCCTTGAGACAGGCAGCTCCATGGACAAACATGCTCAAATGTCCAATAAATGAATCATGATAGAGGAATAAAAAAGCCATAGGATAGCAAATCACAAATATTGTAAAACCATTTTAACAACTAGCACTGAATGAATGCTGGTTAAGTTGTTGGCACCAACTAGAAAACCTTTTCCATTTGCTAATATACGATTTTCTAGTAGAAGGTTTTTTGGCTTCTATTAGTACCTGCTGCACATCCTCAGTAAACAGATGCCTAAACAGAAATAAGACCCTGTCATGCAGGCAGTCAGTTGAAGTTGACTGGGGTTGAGGTGTATCAAACACCCCAGATCTTGTGCGAGTAACATTGTGGGAATTGCCCCTGGCCATTTCCAAAAGAAGGGAGAACCACTGTTGGCTGGGCCAGAAAGGACGTCCCCACAATGATCTTGATGGATTCCTTCTGTATCTTCAGATGTACCTGGGATATCAATGGAAAGGGTAGAAGAGCATACAGGAACACTCCTGGCCAAGGAAAATAAAAGGTGTCTGTCTTCCTGACCTTCTTGCTTGGAGTTCTGGAGCAGAATCTTGCCAGCTGATTATTTACAGAGGCGGCAAATGGGTCTACTAAAGAAACTGCCCACAGATGGATCAAATCATAGAAGACCCCCTGCTGTAGTTGGCATATGTGAGGGTCTGCCCTGTCCAGCTTAGCAGGTCTGCCACACAGTATTGCTCTAACAGAATGAAGGATGCCTACAGAGTCTGTACTGTAAAGTTATATTCCAAGCTAACATGGCTAGTCTGTAAAAGAGGTACAGCCTGGTTCCCCCCTGCTTTGTCGATGGACTGTAGTATTGCCTGAAACAACTTGAGTTCCTGGGAACCAAAGATTCAAAAAGTTGAGTGCCTTATCAGGGCAAGCATCTCTTTTACATTTATGTGCCTGCATCTGTCATTGGTATTCCAAATATCTTACACTATTATCCCCCATGAAACTGCTACCCAAGCAAACTCAGAGGTATCTGTGATGACTGACTGCTTTGAAACAGGGTAGGAGAAGGGAAGACCTGAATTTAGGGATAATTGCTGTCTCCAACAAGTAATTTCTGTACTGAACAAACCTCAGCAGCTGGATTTGAAAAGACAAGAGGATGCTGATGCTGGGACCACTGAGACTTCAGATACAATGGTACCTTTCTCATGTGGAGTCTTGCCAGGGTTATCATGAGAACCATAGATGCCATGAGACCCAAAATCCAAAGGTATTCCCACACATTGAAGTTTTGAGTGGAAAACCTTAGAAATCCAAATACAGATCTATCTTTCCTGTGGAAGAAAGGTCTTTGAACTGAGGTGTCCAGCTGACACCCCCAGACACGATCCTATTTAAGCGGTCAAAAGGAATTTTGAATGTTCTATTAGAATCCCAGCTTCTGTAAGAGATCTCTCACCCAAGTGAGAGATCCCTGACACTTCAAAAATATTTCTGCAAAGATAAGCCAAACATCTAAATACTGAAAAAAGAAAGGTACCCTGTAGCCTACAATGAGCTATAAATTGAGCTAGACACCTTGTGAACACTTGGTGCAGTGGTAGTCCAAAGTGTAAGGCATAGAACTGACGAGGTTGTGTGTCTGGATCACATTAAGAAACACCTGAAGTCTGGTTGAAAGGAATGTGATGACAAACATCTTTTAAAAGTAGTCTTGCCAGGAAGCTTGAATGAGAAAGAAAGAGGTAACAGATTGTGATGGAGCCCAACTTTGAAATGTCACTTCACAAACAGGTCTAAGGAGGAAAGATCCAGATGTGGTTTCCAAGCATCATCTTTCTTTGTCACTAAAAACATCCTCGAATAGGAACTGGTTCTATCACTCCCTGGAACAGCATGTAATATGAAGAGCAGGTGAAAATAAGAGACTGGCCTGATGAATAAGGAATAAGCTCTGGCAAGGAGGAATATCCTCTCACTGCCATCTATAAATCCTGATTAATGATCTTCAGAATCCATTTGTCTGAAACTATCTGTTGCCAAAGAGAAAAGTGGAGAGTCAGACTTTCTGGAAGGGAAAAGGGACTGACAGGGTTCGAGGAGGGAATCAAATTGGCTAGTTGGGTTGTTTTTGATTTTGATTTTGGGGTTCCTGAATTACTTTTTGTAACACCCTTGCCATTTTTCCAAAACTGGATGAGGTGGTTAAAGAATCCCTAAGAAAATCTCACTTTTTGTTCACCTTTGCAGCAAAGGAACCAAAAAGTGAATTGCTATCCAAAGGAGGAAATAAAATGCCATTATTCTCATCTTCTTTGGAAGTTCTGAGAATGCAGACAGGCAAACCTCCTCAAAACAGGACCACAGACCATAGACCATAGCCTTGGAAGAATTATCAACAGAGTTATACACCCTGTAAACACAGAGCAGTCACTTGTACAAATGAAGAAGCTAAGCTAAGCTAAAGCAGATTTTTTCTCAAGAAAATGCAGATAAAACGTTCCTCATACTTTCTCAGTTAGAATATGAGCCTGAGAGTTCAAAATTCTGAAAACCAAAATTGTAGATGTATACACTGCTTTCTCGAACCCATCACTAATTCTCCCATCCTCATCAGAAAGAGCAGAATATTAATTAACTGTCTAGCAGCAGTACAGTTAAGTAAAACTATAGCTGCTTGGTCATGTTTAGGAATCGTGCATAAAAGCTTAAAAGGACTGAGGAATTTGATACATTTGGGTCTATATCCTGACACCGAAAAGTCATTTCTTCATATGGCTTTTCAATCGAAAATGCCATTAACAGAAATTGCTCTTGTGGGGGATTGTGCCTGCCACACCCCCCACTAAATATATATACCAACTCTGAGATCACACTACAGTGAGTAAAGGGCATATTTTCCAATCTTCACTGTACCACGATCTTACAGAAGCAATTTCTATTAATGGCATTTTCGACTGAAAAGCTGTTCGAAGAAATAACTTTTTGATGCCGTGATACAGACCTGAGACATTCTAACTTTTACGGCCAGCAGGCTGGCGGTCAGGAAACTACAGGCAAGAAACGCATCCTCAAAAGCTGACAGAACTGGAGGAATTGGTGAAGGTTCAGGAAATTCCTTTTGAAACAGATCATAACATTTTCTGAGGGACTACAAAACCTCAGTGTACTCCAAATGAAAAAACTGATACATTCCGGAGACAGTCTGAAAAAGAAAGGAACCCGGAAGGAAGACATGGAATCAGAGCTCTCCTCAGAGTCTGAATCAGAAAATTGAAGAGAAAACCTGTCTCTGTCCCTTCATCTTTCTGTCCAGATTCAGAATCTGGACTCTCTTCATGAAAAGAGGTATTCTTCTTTCTTTGACCAGAAAGCAACAAATAATAATAATAATCAAAAGCCTGAATAAAACCCTGAGCCAGACCCAGTAAACTACTTTTGTCTAAGGAAATGTGAGGAGGCGTTAGATGCACGTTTAGTTTCCCCAGGGATGGGCACAACATTCTGACAAAACAGGGAAGCATTCCCTATCTTCTCTCCCAAGACTGGCTCTCCCTTGCCCACTGAAAGGACCCCAACAGCTGCAAGGGACATGGCTAACCTCCAGGGCATAGTGGCTGTAGGTACTTACACCAGAAGGTTCCAGAGTAAAAGATGAGTGGTATGAGAAACAACAAATGGTCACAGCAGAGTCACCCACCTGCAGCTAAGGTAAACTTCTAGCCTGCTGTGGTGGCAAAGGCTGTTTGCTTATTTTGTCTTTTTGTGGATGGAAGAAGGACTGACTGTGGGACTTAGTCTGATCCATGTTCAAACTGAAAATGGTGCTTTTTCCCAGGGAAAACAAGCGGGTAAAAACATTAAAAGTCTTTTAACAGTCACGTTTTTCACTGTAAAAAAATAAATAAATAAAAATTCCAGCCCCACAAAGTAAAAAAAACCTTTGTTCACAGAAAAAATGGTTTTCAGTTACTTTAAACTGACGGGGAAAACAGTGCTCCTGTCGTCTCATGACAGTCCTTTAAAACTCCTAGCTTTAAAACAACTTTCCTTCAGGAAGGCTAATAATAAACAAGAGTTAATGAATGGAAGTTTCTCCCCCAAAAGGAACTCATCAATTCAGCAAAGGAACAGCAAAAGCTGACCAATCCTTGAAAGCATCAAGGGAGCATACTCTTTAGCAGCAGTAAAGATCTGGAGGGCCTGGTGCCCAAACTTATCTTTTAGTCAGCTCAACTCGAGCTGTTAGGCAGTTTGGCCACATGGAAGGTGCCCAAAGCTTTGGAAGCTGATTGGCTGTTATATTCTTGGCAGGATATAACCCATACAGCCAAGTTTACTGCAGCAGTGCCCTATCTCTGACCCACAATAAGAGACCACAACTCTCATACTCTACCCAAAATAAGAGCCCACAACTCTCATACTCTTCTTGCAGAGGTCACAGCAATGCATAACACTGTTTTCCACATTAAGAATCTCACATAAGCCTGATCAGCTGGTTCAAATAGAGCAAGAGTTAGTTTTTCTAACTCAGACTTAAGATCCCAGGCAGAAGCCACCTGTTTTCTATGCATCTTGGTAAGCAACTCCCCATTTAAAAACATTTTCTCATGATATTGCATTGAAAGAGGGGGATCTGTGACCATACAAGCTGAAATGGCTGACAAACATTGATAGCACAGTAAGACAGGCCAAAGGACAGTTACTCAAACAGATAATGTCAAACCAGAGAAACACTAGCTTTGAACGGGTGCAATTTCCTGTCTTGGCACCAACTAGAAAAGAGGTTTAATTTATTGACTTTCTAGTAGCAGGTTTTCCTGCTCCCTTTAACACATGCTGCATATCCTCAAAAATATATGCCTAAAGGGTACTAAGCCTGCATCATCCAGTAGTTGGATACAGTTGAGATATGGATGTATCAACACCCCATGTCTCATGTGAGTAGGTCCAGTGTCTGAGGAAGCTTGTGGTAACTGCCCATGGTCAATTCCAAAAGAAGGGAAACCACTGATGCGAAGTTGTTAAATCTTGCCATTTATTCTCACTGATGGGTTTGGAGCCGATCCTCGGCTCCGACACGGCCGATAGCAAAGCTCAAGGTTTGTCAGTAGCTCGAGATCAAGCCCCTTATCCCACAATGCACTGCTGGAATTACCTCAGATCTAGTTTGCCACGGCAAGAGAGATCTCTGTGATCCAGCAAGCTCGGACCATTTGTGATAGAAAAAACAGCAAGTTCTTATAAAAAATCTTTCTTTTTGTTTTAGAGGATAGTTGTGTATTAGTTTTAAAAAAATTTGATAACAGTTCCTATAGTTTTTGAATAGATAATGCCCTGTTGGCTAGTTGTTTTGTGTGGGCCTTTAGCCCTATTTAGACTTATTAAATCTTTCTTATAGTCAGGGTTTTTCTCTTTGGGCTTCTTTAGCCCTGTATTTGTAAACCATAGTCGTTATAGATAGTGCCCGGATTGGGCTTAGTTACTTTGTGAATATTTACAAGTAAAGATTTTACTGTTTTTGCAGTATACTAGTTTGTTGTACCTTAACTATGTCGGATAAGGAAAAATCCCAACCTAAATCGGGATTCAAGAAATGCCCAGATTGTAGGGAGAAAATGTCCATCACTGACGGACACATTCAATGTGTCTACTGTCTGGGGGCTAAACACCTCCAAGACACTTGCAGCATTTGCCATTCATTTTCTTCAAGAGTCCTCTTAGAGAGAAGAAGGAAGCTAATAGACAGGGGATTGCTACAGCAATCCTTTTCTGAGGTGTTGAGTATCCATGAGGGTACTAGCTAGTCCTCCAAATCCTCAAAATCCAAATCTTCAAAGTGGCAAAAATTTCAGAAGGAGGGTCATCGGTTCCACAGACCTCGGAACCAAGTGTACCTTTGATTCGGAGCCAGCTTTCAGTATTGGAGCCGGTCTCTGAAGTTCCTTCTCCTCTGCTCCAGTCAGCACCTTCGGTGCATTCTACTAAATCCTCAGTCAGCCTTTCAGATTTGGACATGGATTGGCTAGTGCATAAGCTTTTACAGGCACCAGGACTTGCCAAATTGTTGTCAGCCCCGACCAGCTCGTCGGTGCTGAAGACCATGGAACCGGATTTGTCTACTTCTCCTCTGAGCCATACTGGACTCTCGGAGCTGAAGGAAACTGAACTGATGATTGTTGAACCCTTGGAGCCAATGCCCACACTGGTGTTATCAGCTCCATCTACTCGGATGTCCTCGGCGCCAACCGAGGACTCTAGGAGCAGATGCTCTCCCATCGGGTCAGGGGAGGATAGTCGAACCGATTTGTTGGTGCCGACTCTTCCTCTCGGGGCTTCGGCTCGGATGAGCTCAGCTTCTACCTCTGGCTCAGAGCCCAGGGTTTTGGTGCGGGAGGATCGGACGGTACTCTCGGGTCCGTCCACTCCTTCTCGTTGGAGCCATGGTGCCTTTGATGCTATAAGGAGAGTTTTATCTCCAAAGACAACGTCCGCATCGGTTCAGCCTTCCCTCTCCCCTCAAGCTCCTGTGTCTGCTTCTTCATCTACCGGTTCCTCTAAGCATAGAGACCCTGAGCCTCAAGTACCCCCACAGGGCGTCCCCTGCTTTTCTGAGACCTCCCCAGATTCCCCCCACTGAGGAGGTGCCCAGGAAGAGACTGTGCAAGAGGAGGCACTTAGACTCCCCACAGGAGTCTTTGACATCTGACATGGACTTGGAGGAGTCAGAAGGGTCCCCTCAATCCCCCTCTGAGGATATCTCCTTTGCAGAGAATCTAGAGATCCTTAGTCAGAGGGGCGATTGGCAGTCCAAGACCCCTACTGAGGACGAGTCCATGCTCTTGAAGACTTTTGGGTCTCAACCTTCCACTTCTTGGGTGTCTCCGCCTTACGACGAGCTCATGGAACTGATTTCTTGTAAGGACTGGGAGTCACCGGAGGCCATGGAACCTGTTCCTCGTAACCCCAATAAATTCATGTCTGCCCCAGTGGACAAGCCATTTTTGACAAAGGGAGTGCCTGTTGATGCCATGGTGGTAGCTGCAGCCATGAAAAAGGAAGTGTCTGAGACATCCACATCTATCCATCCTCCTAACAGAGAATCTAGGGTCATGGATAGATATGGGAAATGAATGTTTAGTTCAGTGACTTTTTCTCTGCGATCACTGAACTACTTAACTCACTTTACGAGGCTACAAAGAGATCTCATGAAAGAGCTAGGAGATGCTCTCCAGGGTACGGTAGCTGCAGGGGTGGCCGACAAAGTCAACGCCCAGCTCGCTACCCTAAACTCAGTGATAAACTCGTCCATGCATCTCATATCCTATGCAGCTGATGGTTCGAGTAGAGCTGCTAGTTCGGGCATTGCTCTTCGAAGACAAGCCTGGATGCGTCTCTGTTCCTTTGCGGAACCCTTTAAGTCTGCCTTTATTAATACCCCATTCGATTGCTCATCCCTGTTTGGGCCCAAAGTAAAAGAAACTTTAACCAGGTGTGAGCAGGAAGGCAAGACCTTGTCTGCCGTTGGAGTCCGTTTTTCTACCCCTACTTGGCCCTACCCCAAGGGCCCTAGGGGAGGGAAAATGTGGTTCCGAAAAGCACAGGGAGTCTTTCAGGACACACGTGGAGAAACCACCTCTAGAGGCAGGGGGGGGAGTTATAACGGAAAATGCCGCCCCCGCAGCAAAGGGGGTCTGCAGCAACAGAGTGACAGGGGTCAGTTCTCCGGTCAACCCTACCAGCGCCCCTGAAAGGGGGCCCGACTGTTCGGCTCTGGAGGCAGTCGGGGGTCGCTTGTTTTTGTACCCAGAAGCCTGGCTAAACATAACAGATACATGGGTGCAAAGCATCATTTCCAGAAGATATTTCATACCGTTCTCTTCCCCTCCCATTCCTGTAAAGAGAATCCCAGATGTTCCACCCAAACTCAGGGAACATGCAATCGTAGAGGTCCACAGATTGCTAGAAAAAGAGTCATCCAACCAGTCCCAGCAGACCAAGTTGGATTCGGAACTTACTCAAGATTCTTTTTGGTACCAAAGAAAACAGGGGACTGGAGACCTATCTTGGACCTCAGCAGACTCAACCAGTTCGTAAAGAAAGAGAAGTTCCGAATGGTCATGCTTCAGTCCATTCTTCCCTTCCTAAGGGAATGGCGATTGGATGTGCTGCATAGATCTCAAGGACGTGTACTATCACATAAAGATGAACAGACGCTCCAGAGATCTGCATTTCTGGCTGGGAGCCAATCATTGCCAGTTTCGAGCCCTGCCCTTTGATCTTACTACAGCCCCCAGAGTGTTAACTAAAGGCATGGCAGTGGTCATTGCTCACCTGAGACATCTAGGATTCAACGTGTTTCCATACCTAGACGATTGGCTCCTCACTGCTACCACCAGGCATCAGTTGACTCAGGCAACACAATACACGCTGACACTCTGCCATCAATTAGGAATTACAATCAATTTCGAAAAGTCTGCCTTATCGCCGTTTTTATAGGAGCAGAGTTAGATACCTCAACTACCATTCTACGTCTTCCTATCGAAAGAGTCTTACTTCTCCACCAACTTGTCAGCTCACTGGTGTCAAAGAACAAAGCTACAGCAGCAGAGGTCATGAAGGTGCTAGGTTTGATGGCGGCAGCAATCCTGGCTATACCACTCGCAAGGATGCATATGCAAATTCTTCAATGGCTCCTCTTTGCGCAGTGGTCGTACCAGAAACTACCAATGCACCACATGATTCTCATCATGGATTCTTGCAAGAGAGACCTTCAGAGGTGGTTGACGTCTCCATGTCACAATCGGAAGACCCTTTGTCCCCCACCCCCAGTAGCCACTGTGACCACAGATGCTTCCCTGATAGGGTTGGTGGGGGGGGGGGCATTTTCCATCTGCACATCAATGTTCTAGAGTTGAGAGCGGTACTTCTGGCATTGCAGTACTTTCAGGACTCTCTCTCTCTAGGGACTATTGCAATTCAGACAGACATGTCAGCAGTCTGGTACTTGAACAAGCAAGGCGGAACCAAGTCTTTACCCCCTTTGTCGAGAAGCCCTCAGGGTCTGGCAATGGGCTGTGTTATCCCAGCATTTTCTGTTAGCAACGCACATCCCGGGGAAATCCAACGTGATAGCGGACAAGCTAAGCAGGGTGATATTGCTCCCTCACGTGTTGTCTCTCAAACAACAAGCTGCGGAGTTGATTTTCCACAAATGGGGCCAGCCTTGCTGCGACCTCTTTGCCAACCACATCAATTCAAAATGCAGAAGCTACTTTGCCCTAATACCACCTCCCGGTCATCCCCCAAGAGATGCACTTTTACACGATTGGCCCCCGGGTCTCCTTTATGCATTTCCACCCTTCCCATTGATGCACAGATTTTTACAGAAAGCAAAATCACTGGGAAGGACTGTTATTCTCATAGCCCCCTACTGGCCTCGACAGATTTAGTTCCAGTTTCTCCACCATCATCTGTTGGAAGATCCATGGATCCTGGACTCAGTTCCGGACCTTCTGACGCACTCGTCAGGGGACCTCCAGCCTTCACTGCAGTCCCTGAAACTGACTGCTTGGCTAATCCACCTCCCCTAATTGCCAGGCTTCATTCAATTTCAGAAGATACAAGACAAATTCTCTTGTCTTCTCACAAGCCATCTACCAGGAAATTATATGGTAGTAAATGGAAAAGATTCTCAATTTGGGCCAACACGCAGAAAATTTACCCTTTCCGAGCTCTGCTTTCATCTGTTTTAGAATTCTTGACAAAGATTTTTAAGCAAGGGGCAGCAGCTGCTACAGTTAGAGTCCAGTTAGCTGCCATCTCAAATTTTCACCTTGGGTTTGACGGCTCAAGTGTTATGGGCCATAAATTATCTAAGACTTTTCTTAAAGGCGTTCTTCACATGAGACCTCCTATCAAAATTCCCTATTTTCCCTGTAATTTAAACTTTATGCTGTCTCAAATTATTCTTCCCCATTTTGAACCAGCGTCTTCTTATGATCTCAAATATTTATCCTGGAAAACTATTTTTCTTGTGGCCATTACTTCTGCCCGCACAGTGTCAGAACTTCAAGCTTTATCTATCAGACCATCTTACATGATTTTCCATGCTGATAGCGTATCTCTCAGAACAAACCCCTCATTTTTACCTAAAGTCTGTTTTGAATCAAATATCAATCAGGTCATTGAGCTGACAGTCTTTTTTTTTCCCAACCCCTCTAGCAAATTGGAATACATGCTGCACAAACTTGATGTACACAGACAGCTCAGATTTTATCTTGACAGAACTAAGGATATTAGAAAATCAGATCAACTTTTTGCATTCTTCTCAGAAGCCAGAAAAGGCAATCAGTGGCTAAAACAACCTTATCTAAATGGTTATCCGATTGTATATCCTTTGTTTATGAGAATGCGAGCATGCCATTAACACACAAACCTAAGGCTCATTCGACCAGAGCCGTCTCTATGTCTTCTGCTTTTCAAGCTAAATTGCCCATTGACAATATTTGCGCTGCGGCCACTTGGTCTAAGCCTCATACCTTTATCACGCATTACAAAGTAGATAAGGCTTCAAGGGACAGGTCTTCCTTTGGTTCCACGGTACTGAAGAACATACTTCCATGAGCCACCCAAGATTGAGGGTGCTAGGGACACTACCCATCAGTGAGAATAAACGGTGAGATTTAACAACTTCACATAAAGAAGTTATATACTTACCATAACGTTCCATGTGAGTTGTTTATCTCACCTTTATTCTCACGTCCCTCCCTCCTTCCCCTTCCTGGCTGACTGACTTAGAGGCTAGTACCATTCTGGTTATTCAATATTTCTTCTTCCCCTTCGGGAAGTGTTCTTGGTAGAAATAAATAAAAGGGTGTATATATATATATATATATATATATATATATATATATATATATATATACACACATACATACATACACACACATATATACTGTTACTCGCAGCAAACAAGATCAGAGGTAATTCCAGCAGTGCATTGTGGGATAAGGGGCTTGGTCTCGAGCTACTGGCAAACCTTGAGCTTTGCTATCGGCTGTGTCGAGCTGAGGATCAGCTCCGAACCCATCAGTGAGAATAAAGGCGAGATAAACAACTCACATGGACAGTTATGGTAAGTACATAACTTCTTTTTGAGTGGGCCAGAAGGGAGTCATCTCACTGACTTTTGGGTAGTCCTTCTGAATCTTCAAAATAACCATGGATATTAGTGGAAAGGGTGGAAAAGCATACAGGAACATCTCTGTCCAATAAAAAGCATTCGTCTTCAAGGCCTTCTTGCTTTGAGTCCTGAAGCAGAATTCTGTCAACCGACTGTTCTTGAGTGGAGGCAAAAAGTTTTGAGGTGTTCCCCACTAGATCAACTGCTCCCTGCTTTACTTTCCATTCATAGGTTCATACTAGGCTATCTGCCCTAGGGCATTTATAAGCCTAGCCAGAGTTTGTTTGGCTTTCGCCACCCATTTTAAATTAATTTTGCTTTGCCCTTTTTCGAGGTTAGTATACTGTGCCTCTGTCTAACAGTGACACAGAAGTGATACCCGGGGTAAACCTACGATCTCCCATCCACTCATCAAAATTCCTCTTGAAGAGAGTCAATGAGGGACTCTGCCTAACCTGGACTGGGATTTTATTCCAGAGTGAAGGGACCCTCTGGGTTATGAATCTGTCCCTCCAGCATGTCCTATTTATTTCAGTGCTGAGGTTCAAGTCTCTCGAGAGCGTAGCTCGATGGAATTTGGATTTTCTGAGGTGCAGCATGTCCATTAATTCCGGGTTGGACATGGCTTTATACGTCAGGCACAGATCGCCTCTGAGCAGGCGGTATGCCATTGATTAGAGCTGGAGTTTCATTAACCGGGCAGCATATGGCATCTGTTTGAGCCCTTTGATCCTCTTGGTGAGGTACTTTTGGGGTCTTTTCAGTTGCTGCAGGTGTCTGAGAAGGTAAATCGCAAAAGGGGCACTGTACTCAATTATGGGCCTGATGAGGGATGAGTAAAGAGGCACGATGACCTCCCCTGATCTAGATGTGAATCCCTTCATGATTAGGTGGGCTATATAAAATGTTTTTCTAACCACTTTGGCCACGTGGTTGTCAAATGAGAGATTGCTATCAACTTGGGTCCCCAGGTCCCTAATTACTTCTTCTGTACTTAATGGATTACCACCTATGTGGTAATTTGTGGGCACTTTGTTTTTGCCAAAGGGGATGACTATACACTTTTTGGCGTTTAGCTTGAGGCCATGGCTCTGGCACCAGTTGTCTGTTTCTATGAGGCCCTTTTGGAGGATGCTTGTGTCAGCTGGAGAGTCGATTATGGCGCCCAGTTCGCAGTCATCTGCGAACTTGGTCAGCCACAGTCCTTCCGTGTTGGCCTGTACCTCCGAGAAATATATACCGAACAAGAGAGGTCCCAGGACTGAGCCTTGTGGGACGCCACTTGTAACTGGTTTAGAGTCTGACATGGCTCCAGCAATTCTAACCATGTGGGTTTTGTCCTTGAGCCAGTTTGCAACCCATCTAGTGGACATAGGGGTTTATATTTAAGCTGGTGAGCTTATCTATAATGCTCGAGTGGGGTATTGTATCGAAGGCTTTTGTGAGGTCCAGGTAGGCTGTGTGGACCACCTTCCCCTCGTCAATGGCCTTGGTGACTGTTTCAAAGAAATCAACCAGGTTTAAGAGGCAGGATCTGCCCTTAAAGCCAAACTGGGTAGGATCTAGTGTCTGTAGGTCCCCAATATCTTTATTTATGAGATCCATGATGATCCTTTCCATAGCTTTGCAGACCAAGCTAGTCAGGCTTATGGGGCAATAGTTTCCAGGATCCGTCGAGGCACCACCTTTGTGGAGAGGGACCACTGTTGCTGTACTCCACTCTTTGGGTACATATCCTGTAGTAAGGCTGAGATTGAACAGTAGTTTTATGTTTGGGTTTAGTTCTTCTTGGAGTTCATGTAGGACGCAGCCTGGGACACTGTCTGGTCCCACTGATGCTGTGTTTTTTGCTTTGGAGAGGGCGGCTCTTACCTGAGCGTCTGAGATGTCAGGGGGCAGCACTCTACTGGGATAGATATGTGCCCTTTTGGTGGGGGGGGGGGTTTGCGCTGAGCCTGTCAGCTAGGATGCTGGCAATGTCTGTGGGTTTGGTGTATTTTTTGTCATTTTGGACTAATTCTGAGCATATCTGGGAATTCCCACCCAGGTTCCTAACGCAACTAAAGAAAGCCTTGTGATTATCCTTAGTGTCCTGTGCAATTTTTCTCTCGAAGCTGGCCTTAGACGATTTTATGAGTGCCCGTAGTTTTTTGCTAATACTGATCAGAGATGCCTTCCCTTTTTGGGATTTTGCTCTATCATGTAGTAACTTCCTCCTTTTATTGTATAGTTTGTTTATGGCTGAGGTCCACCAGACAGGACGTCTGCCTTTGGAGGATTGGGTCTTGGTTTTATTTGGGATTGCATGATCCATGCATTCCTGAAGGTGTTCACAGAATGTTTTTATAAAGGATTCTGCGGTCTGGGCTGTATTTTCCACAGGCCCGGGGGCTTTGAAGGATTACACCTCGGTTTGTGTGAAATTTGCTTTAGAGAAGTTTTTCACTGTGGTTTTCTGGGCAGGGGGTGGGGTCGGGATGTGAATATCCAGTGAGATTAGTTTAAGGTCTGATCTTACCAGTGAGGGATACACTTCTGATCTGTAGCATAGAGTCCCCATGTTGGTGATGATCAGGTCCAGTATGTTTTCCCCTCTTGTGGGAGTGGTAACAAGTTGTTTCATAGCATTTGAGTTTATAAATTCTAGGAACCTTTGGGCTAGGGTGTTGTAGCTACAGTAATGCTCCCAGTCTATGTTTGGGTAGTTGAAGTCACCTAATATAATGGTGTTTGGAGAGACCTTCATATTTTCCAGTGTTCTCAGGAAGGCAGAGTGGGGTTCCTGGGTTTGGGAGGGTGGTCTGTAGCAGGCTATAAACTGGAAGGCAGTTTTACCCACTGTTAGTTGCACATGGATAGTCTCTGATGCTTCGTGCTGTGTCACCAACCTGGAGGTGTGGGTATCTTTGACGAATATTGATACTCCCCCTCCTTTTGTGGTTCGGTCCAAGTTTTGGGGCCAAAAAGCATGGAATGAGGTGTAACCTGGTACTGCTGGGGTGCTCTCTGGAGCCTTGAACCAGGTTTCTGTTACTACACAGATATCGATGTTCTCCATGCTAAGGAGAGTTTCGAGTGCGTGCATCTTGAGGTTTAGACTTCTGGCGTTGAGTAGCATTACTCTTAGTTTCTTATACCTTGTGATACCTATGGAGGTGGGTTTGTCTTTTGAGCCTTGCCTAAAAAAGGTACTATGGGGGTAGCAAGAGCCTTTGCCAATATCCGAAAGCCTAGGGGTGACAGGTGCAAGCCGTCCCTAGCAAAGCATCGTGGCTTGTCGAGCATGTTATCCCAGGCTGACAGGCATTGGCTCCCCTTTGAATGACACCAATACTTAAGCCAATTGTTGAAATTGATCATCTTGTCTTCATATTGTGGCATCATTCTTGGTGAGGGTAAGATGCTACTCAAGGTCAGGGTCATACCGGTCTGGGCTACATGCTCAGAGAGCTCCTCTATGTCTCTTTTCATGTAGTCCAGGGAGGTACGTCTCAGGTCATTCACACCAGCATGGACAATGACTGAGTCATATTTGTACTTTTCTTGGCGTGACCTGAGTGCTTGTCTTATGTGGCGGATCCTAGCGCCCAACAGGCAGCTCACCGTGACCTCCATGTTCAGCCTGGTGAGCGGGACGTCAGTGTGCCTCATGATAGAGTTACCTATTACAAGTGTATCAGGTGTGTTGTTTAGCCTTAAGGGCTGTGACTGTTCGGCACACTGGCTTTGTGAGCTATGTGTTGCACGTGTTTTGTTTTGGGGTAGCAGTTGCTTGGGTGTCTGCTTTGGAGGTCTCTGCTGCTTAGGCAGATTTTTATTTAGAGCCTCAGAGTATGTTTTTGTGTGTTTATGTGTTTGGTTTGCTGTCGTGGTAGGTCTATGTGAGACTGGAATTGTAGTGACTGTGGTTTCCTTCTCCTACTGACTGGTTATGCCAGTACTGAGTTGAGAGAGCTTAGCCTCCTGTTTGGCTATATGGTTGCATCTCTCACATGTGTTGGAATTTGTTGGGAGGAGGAGAGGGTTGTCTGTGTACATGAGGCAGTTGTAACATTGCCTCAAGATTCCCAGATTCACCAGCTGGACCGGAGAGGAGATTGACAACTGACCTTTGGACATGCTAGAATAGTATTGGGAATTCCTTTATAATTGAAAAAAGGGTCAATGGGGAACAAGGTACTCAAGGGGAGTTTGTGAGGGTGTAGTGCTTTTAATTTTTTAGTGCTGACTTATATAATTGCTTTAGTGAGCAAGTGCCAGGTAACTTAAATGCAATGTGTTACAGGTAACTTAAATGCAAAAATGACAAACAGTAACTTTCAAGTGCAACAAGGAAATAAGTACAGTAAGCAATGCAGATATCACTAGGGATCCACAGAAGCACTGAAAAGCCGTGTTTTAGGTGGATTTAGCGTTTCAGGGAAATAACAAGCAAACAAACAACAAGCATACAAACAAAGCCAGATTCAGCAGGCCTGGATCTAGTCTATGCTACAGCAAACAAGGTGTACCAATTTCAGTAAGAAGCAGTTCAAATATGCAGGCACTATAAGCCTTTAACCAGAAATTCCCAGCTCAGAAGGGCAGAGTCCAGCCTCTCCTCCCACAAGAGTGCAGACCACGAACCCTCAATGTAAAATAACTGGCCTGAAGCCCAAGTGCTTAAACGAGAATTAATACACTTTTAGAATAACAGACGCTGAGCCCTCAATCAGCAGTTCCCAACTTAGAAGGATGTAAGCTACCTGTTCTGCCACTACAGTGCAGACCACAGACCTTCTTAATGTAAAACTGGTCTGAAGCCCAAGTGCTTAAACTAAAAGGCTTAGAATGAGTTACACCAAGCAGTAATAAATACAACTGAGTACTTTTAAGATGACACAAAAGCAAAATAAAGTAGGAAGAAACACAAATACAGTAAAAGCAGATAAAAAAAATTTAAGTGGAAAGAGAGAAAGGAAAGAGAGAAAGGAGTAGCAGAAACTAAGCTGACTGGCGTTCTCAAATGTTCTCCCTGTACTGGGTAGAATGAGGTAATGACACTAGACTGAGAGGAGGGTCCCAGATCAAATTTACACTAGGGGCGGGCAACTGCAAAGCCACCAACTATAAAAACACTATACCAACCATGAGGGAGGGTGGGAAACAAACTGCAGAAATGTTTCTCACAGCTGAAAAGCAGCAGTGAGCCTTTAAATGAAAGTTTTAAACAGCTAAAGGAGCCTCTAGAAAAAAAGAGTTTAACTGCAACAAGTTATCAGAAACAAACAACCCAACAGATGCTTAATAAAAGTGGACAATTTCCAGTTAATACCTCACACTCAGTGAAACTAGCTAGAAAAATACACAGTACACAAAGTGCTATAAATAACAAAGAAATAAAGAACAAAATAAACAAAAAACAGGATACTTAATGTTATATATTATAGCTCCGAGTTTCCTCAGTGTCTTTCCTTCGATCAGCTTAGTGTGAAAATGATAGATTAGTACTAAGCTAACTGCCCTTGCGAGCCATGTTAAGCCTAGCCAGTTATCCATTGTGAGACTCAAACCCTGTACCTTGTGTTTGTAAGGCAAACACCTTAACCATTAGGCCACCCTCCCAACCCTCATGAGGGTCTGTCCTGGTCTTGTTCAGCTTGTCTGCATCACAAGTTTGCTCTGATAGTATGTAAAATGGCTCTAGAGTGAGACTGTGCTGAAAAACCGGATCACAAGCTACCATGGCTATTCCTCACACAGGTAATACCCCCCTCCATGTCTGTGTGTCCTATTACTGTGGTGCTCTCTGTAAACACTTGTAATGGTCCTTGGGACCATAGGTAATTGAGGCAGTAGAGAACATTTACAAGTGCTAACACCTTTAACATTTATGTGTTTTGGTCTGCCTTTTTTGTTCAAAAACCCTACGCTTATCTCCGTAGACACTGTTCCCCAAGCAAGGTCTGTTGCGAGAGACTGAGCTCGAGCTGAAAGGGAACATGGCACAAACCCTAGAAGTGAAAAATGGATGGTCAGGCGATATAGATGTTGGGACCATACAGATTTTATAGATACAGTTACATTTTTCTCATATGTAGTCTTGCTACAGGAATCATGAGAATCACAGAAGCCATGAGACTCAAAATTCCTGAGAAATTCCCTCAAAGAGGCTAGTCTAAATGGAAGAACTCTGAAATAGAGCTAGATATTCATTTGCTTTTTACTGTGGAAGAAAAAAATATTTAAACATTTTTGGTTTGACTGTCCACACGTTATTCAGATGGAATAATAAAATTCACATAAAGTACATGCTTTTGTAAGTAATGCAGAAACAGATACTAATTACACTTTGGTTAATTTAGTAGCTGCACAACAAGACTCTAGAGCTTTAAAACAGAATCCTGTATCTCTAACAGACAACCAACAACTAGTGGAAAATAGTGATTAGCTAGAGACTGACCACAGTACAAAAACTAATGAGGCATTTACCACCATTGGTACTGAACTTGTTTATATGTAGTTTGAATGTTAATAGTCTAATAATTCTCGGTGTTGCTTTATTAAGTACTTTTGTACTAAGTTAGATGCTAACATCTTTGGTCCTAGTAGAGGGATACCTCCTGCTAATTTTAAACAGGTTGAAGTAATTTGGAACACAGCACTTTATGGAGCTGTCATAAAGATACATGTAAGAGAGATTTCAGTCTGTTAGATGTTGTAGTGTGTATATGTGAGTTTTTCTATAACAGGTGTTGTGTGGGTTATTATAGCAATAACCCACGCCTGGGTGTGGGTAATGCTAAATTTACCCACGGTTGGCGTGGTTTGGTCCCGAGGCCCGAGGGACAAAAGCCAACCGTGGGTAAATTTAGCATTACCCACACCCAGAAGTGGTTATTGCTATTATCATGACATTATTTAAGAAAAGAAACTGTTACTTTTCTTAAATAATGGCATAGTATAATGCCTGTTTACTGCCCTTCCGCAGATGTCTGGCATCGCGGCAGTTCTGATGTACTGCGCGCCTGCGCGGTACATCAGAACTGAGCAAAAGCGGAGAAAGCAAGATCTCCGTTGCTTTTTAGTGTCTCGCTATGTTAAATGAGTTTAACATGGCGAGACAGTTTTAAAATAAGCAGCGGACATCTCCGTTGCTTATTTTAACTGTCTCGCTATGTTAAACTCATTTAACATAGCGAGAAAAAGCAACGGAGATCTTGCTTTCTCCGTTACAAACACTGTCTCGCTATGTTAAATGGGTTTAACATAGCGAGACAGCTTTAAAATAAACGGAGACCGTTGCTTATTTTAGCTGTCTCATATGTTAAACCCATTTAACATAGCAGACAGTGTTTAAAATGAGTTATACTAATGGAAAAAAGTCCGGGCGACCGGACCTTTTTCCATTAGTATAACTCGATTTACAACGGGCACGCTGGCCAATCAGCGTGCACGTTTTGGGGGGGTCATGGTATAATTCTGTATATGTTCCTACAAGATAGAACTAAAACATTTACAACTTATCATTATTTTACAAATTGCATTGATGAGTGATTTTAATTGCCACATTAGGAAAACTAAATGGAAAATGAATAACAATCTGTGTATAATAAAATATTACATTATGTAGCTCTGCAGTTATGACCACATATGGGAAAATGCAAAAAGATAATTTGTCAGACTGAAAAAGTTCTATCAATAAATAAAAAAAGTAATGTGCCAACCTTTGTGGAAGAATTATGAGACTTCATTACAGCATGGGTCTATAAAGGATACATCATATGCCAAGAAATTATCTTGTAGAGAAAATGAAAAAAAAAACTGAAATGGCACTTTGTAGACAAAAAATATTAGTACAGGGGACAAAAAATATTCCCATTTTTGAGCAAACCGTGTAAAAGGCAACATGTGCATAGCTTCTTTAAAGAATTGTGCAGGAAAAAGGTTCTCAATCAGATACTATGAAAGTTGTACAAGACTATCTCGCTTCTATGACTAAAAAATGTGCTCATAATAGTTGTACATGGAATGTTGAGCCTATACCACCAAATATAAATAAAAAAAAAATGGCCTGTGACTTTTGCTGAACTTCATAGGGTTCCTTAGCATGCATCAAATTATAGTTTTCCTGGGCCTGGTGGGATTCTATATTTCTTTTATATTAATATGGCCCAACAACACCATCTTTAAAAAAAGTACTGAAATACTTGTTTAAAAAAGCCATACAGTATTACGCCATTTGTCATGGTGTTATTAGATTCAGTTTTAAAAAAAAGGGGATAAACAGAGATACAAAACTGGAGACCATTAACCTTGGCCAACACAAATTATAAACTGTGTTGTAATTTTTTTGTATACAAGGTCGAATAAATGTTTAATATCATTATTTCAGCCTGGAATATACAGTATTAAAAATAACTCTCTTCAAAGTATGTCAAGATTGCTTAGGAAAATTTTTGACACCATGCACAAAAAAAAAAAAAAGCATTAGGGTGTATTGGTTGCCTGTTACATATATATATATAGGTTCATAGGTAGGTAGTTACTAGGCTATCGGCCTAAGGGCCTGAGTAAGCCTTGGCAACAAGTTTCCCTGGCTTATGCCACCCAAGAAAGTTATTTTCCTATGCCACTGTCGAGCAGAGCCACAGAAGTGATTCCCGGGGTGTATTTTCCTATCTCCCATCCACTCAAAAGATTTTTCTTGAAAAGTGCTAATGAGGAACTTTTCTTGACATAGATGGGTAGCTTCTTTCAGAGTATGGAAAGTCTCTGAGACAGGAATCTCTCTCTCCAGCATGTCCTGTTTATTGTGGTGACAAGGTTTAGGTCCCCAGAGTGTGTAGCTCAGATGGATTGGGATTTCTTTAGGTGTAGCATGTCCAACAGCTCTGGGTTTGACATAGCTTTATATGTTAGGCAGAAATCACCTCGGAGTAGGTGATATGCTACGGAGTAAAGTTGGAATTTTGTTTTAGAGGGTCAGTGTAGGGCATCTGTTTGAGGCCAGTAATCCTCTTTGTGAGGTACTTCTGGGGCCTTTCCACCTGCTGCAAATGTCTTGTGAGGTACATTCCAAAAGGGGCGTTGTACTCTATAATGGGTCTAATGAGTGTCAAGTAAAGGGGAACAATGACCTCATTTTTTCCTGGATGATCTAGTGGAAGTAGGTGTTTACCTGGTCTGTGTGAGCTGGGGTGAACATAAAAGGGCTCTGAGTATTTTTTTTCCCACTTCTCTTCTATACCGTGACTGTACTTCAGCAATTAAAAAAAAAAAAAAAAAACTGCACTGTCTGCTGTTGCTTTAAGTAGTTAATTGCACTGTATTACATTCTGTTTGTTGTAGGACTGTTGTAGGTAGTTTGTGTAGTCTTGTTACACATGGGCTCCGATCCAGTTATTCTACATTGTTTTTTTTCTGGGTTTATTATCAAAATGTGGAACAGCAGTTGTGTGAAAGTGGGTTGGTGAAATGCATGGTTGCCAGTTTCCGTAACTCTGATCTGTAAAATGTTTGAATCCACCTTAGCGAATGCTAGTGTGCATTCGCTCATATGAGGCAGACATTCTGACTGGAGCTTGCACTACAAGTGGGGATTGGGAAATTTACCCTTTTCCTCACTATAGTGCAATCTTAGAGTTTGTATATATAATATGTAGGGAGTGTGGGCGTTCAGCCCGCTGCAAAATGTTGGTAGAAAATCACCGGAAGTCAAATTAACCTGGGTAATGTCAATAATATTGAAGTATGAATTATCAACATTGCCGCTGTTGTCATTTTGATTAAATAACTTTGTTTACATTTATTTTTGGTTAAGTAAATACATGCACAATTGTGATTCTTGATTTTGATAGTAAACCACTTTTCTGCACCTTTGTGGCAGAAGTGTGATCTAACCTGTCTGAGTTGGGGATTGCTGGTGAAAGACTTGTGTTTTCTTGAATGGTAACTTGTTCTCTTTGCTCGTATTTAAGCCTTGCTTTTGTGCAGTGCTGCTTTTTGCACATTAGCAGTCAGCACTGCCCTGTTCAAGCTCAGTTTTCCCTAAATAGCTGTCAGTGAAAGTTTTTCTGCTACTCTAGGAGCAACTCAGCTGCACACTGAGCAGTGATGCCTTATTGATCATCCTTAGCCTACACAAAGTATAGGTCCCCTCTTGTAGTCTTGGCGCTACAAGCACAGTCCTGTCAAAGTACCATACCCTTCCTAATAAAACATACTGTAAGAGCCTACTATCATGGATGGGCAGTTTCCCATCATCTCTCTAGCCAGCCTGATAGACCTGGACATCCTAAGGGAATGTAGCAATTGTCTTACGTATACTGACAACCACTTACTCCTGAAACAAACACTGTGTGAGAGATGTAATTACACTAAAATTGAATGCAGGACTCTCGCATAAGGACAAATCGTGAAACAGGTTGACACACACACTAAATAAAGACACAACACAACCCCACGTATGCGGAGGTAGTCACTAGCAACTTACTAAATGATCGGAGGCCTCCCAAATGGAAACTGCTTGCACATACTACAATACAAAAAAAACACAACACATAACACACCAGTGTCTCAACAAATAAGCCCATAAGACGTACCACCACAAAACCTAATGTATTAGTCATTGGTGACTCCATTGTGAGACACATGGATGTTCCCCTCACCAGTCTGGATAAGGAGCGGGTTACAGATAGCTGCCAGAATCTGTCAAACACTCAAGTCACTCAACCACAAGTACTGGTATGACTCCATCATAGTCCATGTGGGGGTGACTGAGTTGAGATGTACCTCACTGGACTACAAAGAGAGAGAGACATGACTGAGCCCTAAGATTGTGTGTCCCTGACAGGTATAAGCCTAGCTTTATGCAGCATTCTACCTTTTTCAAGGATGATGCCACAATCTAAACAAAAAATGATCGATTCTGGTGTCAGTCCAAGGGGATCCAATATCAGCCAACCTGGAAAGTCAAGGTCAACAGGTCATTATGCTTTGCCAGAGATGGTCTGCACCAGTCTCCTCTAGGCTTTTGGATACTGGCAAAGGCATCAGCCACTCCTATTGTGCTTTTTGTACGCAGTGTCAAAATAACCTCCCAACATAACAAAAACCTCTCTAGGTAAACTCAAGGTACTGCTGCTTAATGCTAGGACTTTAAACAAGAAATTGCACTCCTGGAGGCACTCCTTACTTTGGAAGATGCTGACATCTGTGCAGCCACAGAGACATCGTTCAAAGGTGAGGAAATCACCCAGGCTATGCAGGGCTACAATGCCTTCCATATGTTCAGATCACAAAATGAGTATGAAAGAAAAAGGAGGATGTGTATCCATCTTCATTAAGGATAGGTACACCTCTAAACTGGTTAAGCAGTACTACTCTCTTAAGCTACTCCATGTTTAATTAACTATAGGCAAAGCCACCTACCACATCATAGCTAGCTATAGGTCCCCCACCATGAAACAAGAAAAAGCACAAAGCATACCTGGACTTACTGCAGTCACTTATCATGCAGCCCAACACCTTACTCATTGGGGATTTTAATTATCCTACCATCAACTGGAAAACATTCATGACCACAAATATGCTGGCACAGAGGTTCTTGGACTTGGCAATGCAAATGCTCTGGAACACCTAGTCAGCATACCCACAACAGACTCAAATGTCCTGGACACAGAACTCATTAACATTGGAGAGCACTGCACCCACTGTGTGACGTCCTCTCTCAAACTGTAAATCAGTCTCATTTGATATAAACACCCCCATCAAGCTCACAAATGCTTAAGAATTTTTCGAAGACAAATTACGGTACTTGCGTATTCCCGCAACCACATTTCGAACAGGAGCAATGCGTGTTTTCCAAGCCACATAGCAGTTTGACATTCTGCTATCCAATAAATGAATAAAACTATAGGCTGTTTAGTAAGGCACCTATGGTATGTAAAATGAGTACTTTTAAAAACATTTGGCAGCTTTGGTTATAAGTATACTAATTTCATGCACATGGTTGTAAACCCCAACTTAGGTAAACTATGTTATGGTAACAGGATGGCTATCTATGGTACAGTACCAGTTCTTCGACGGTTTGTGAACGTCAGCGCTTTAATGTAGAAAAAGCTGTTGCAGTACACAGACACACAGGGAAAACTGTTGTAGAACACAAACACACACACGTGTTTCTGGGTACTCCTCTTCCTGCCTCATACACAATGTGACAGAGTAATAATTAGTCGTTCGGACACCCCTTTTAGATTAACATAAATACTTTCAGCAAAACATAAGGAATTATCGCAGGTTGGAAATGCAGTTGCGATAATACGCAAGTACTCTAATTACTTCCTACTAAGTGATGGTGTAAGAAGTTTCAAAGCCGCCTCAAACACAGATGACATCAGTTTCTATGCAGAAGTGTACACCAATGCCCTGTATAACCACTTAAGCAGTTGTACAGAATCGACTCTACCTTACCAGATTTAAACCAGGTCTTGCTGAAAAACAAGCCAGCCTGGTGGACCCCCCTAGTATAGACAGGCTATACAACAAGAGAAAGAAACTAAATGTCCAAGACGAAGAGGGAACTAGCTCAACAGAGGAAGAAATCCCTCTCTAGCTTTAACAAAGAAATTAGAGCTCTTGTCAAGTCTTCCAAAGCTAATTATGAAGTAAAAATAACCTCCTAGCTAAGGATAATCACAAGGCATTCTTTAACTACACTTGAAATCTAAAAGGGAATACCCAGCTACATGCTGAACTGGTGATGGATGGCACCACCCATACTCAGCTGGACATAATAAACAACCTGCTAGCTGACAGATTTGGAGCAAACTTCACTCCCTTGTCATCTGCCAAAGTATACCTGTGACCATTCCTAAGCCTGTTATCTCAAGAGAGCAGGTCATCTCATTGCTCCCCAATGCCTAAAACACAGCATCAATGGGACCAGACAACATCCCAAATTGCCTTTTAAACAACTTAAAGCGCGACCTAGCAGACGCACTTGGATCCCTGTTTAACCACAGCCTACGAACTGGCTACGTTCTGGTGGAATGGAAGACAGCAACAATAATTCCTCTGCACAATGGGGGGGGGGGGGCATAAGCTGATCCTGGCAATTATATGCTTATAAGCTTGACAACCCTCATCTACAAGGCCATGGAAAGAATAATTATGGACCTTGTTAACAAGGACATAGCTAATCTCCAAACTCTGGACCCAACCCAGTTTTGATTCGTTAAGTGTAGATCATGTCTATTAAATAGGGCTGACCTCTTCAAGTAAGTTACCAAGGCCCTGGACCAGGGAAAGACATTGCATACCACCTATCTTGACCTAAGTATCTGACACAATCATCCACTCGGGTATTGTAGTAAAACTCTCCCAATTGGAATTAACCCCTACATTACCAGATGGGTAGTCAACTGGCTCACTGACAGGACAGATGCTGTCAAAGTGGGTGAGTTTACCTCTAGCAAAAGACCAGTCATTATTGGCATACTACAGGGTTCTGTGCTGGGTCCCTTACTGTTCAAAATTTATTTTTCATAAGTCCAGGCAAACTTGGACATCCTGTGGCTGACTAGGTTCACTGACAATTGCAAATTGGGAGCAATTATTGAGTCCCCCAATGATGTTACTATACTGCAGGCAGGGTTAACACAGATAAGTGATTGGTGCCAAAGTCAAGGAGTAAAGCTAAATGCAGAAAAAAAGCATTATTATTCCCTTTGAGAAAGCTGACATTTCTGCTAATTACATTATAGACAGCAGCATCCCCACCAAGAGTAGACCTAGTGGTACATGATCTTGGTACTCGGGTTGATGGCAATCTGAACTTTGACCATCATATATCCACAGTAGTAAGGAAATCTTTCTCTGTGACACATCTTATAAGTAAAGGCATTGCATCTACATCTAAGGAGGTTATAATTCCATTATACTCTGCCCTAATCAGACCAGTAATTGAATACAATGCTCCCTTTTGCACGTACCTCACCAGACACCTGCAGCAATTAGAGAGACCACAAAGGTTTCTGACCTAGAAATTACAGGATACACAAAACAAGTCTTGTGCAAAAAGGCCAAAAGCCCTGTCACTGTATTCTTTCTCTTACAGGCTGCTAAGGGGTGAGCTGCGCCTGGCTTACAGGGCAGTCTTGGACCTGGGCCTGATGGAAATGCAACATATTCATAAATCAAATTGCATGATCACTCGTTCCAGGGATCTTAACCTAGCCTCTGACATGAACACCTCATGCTGGACAGAGAGATATATCTCCCAGAGACTGCCACTTCTCTGGAACAAGCTTCCAGTTTGCGTGAAACAGAGCTCCTCCCTGACCCTCTTCAAACGCAACCTAAATCAATGGATGGATGACTGCATATTCACTCCTGGGGTGGTGCCCATGTCCCTCCGGAACAGAGGAAGCCTGTATTAACTACCATAGATCCTTAACTGCAAAATTCACTCACCTAACCACCGACAATTGGGGCAACTTGGGATAAATATAGCTAGGCTTGTAAGTGCTCTAGAGCCATTAGCCTAGCAACCTTCTATGAACCTACGAAAGCATTTGACATGGGGTTGCATGGTAGTATTTAGGGTATGAGATGCTATGGAATTAGCTAGATGTTGATTTCCAATATCAAATCTATGTATAACGCGACTTGTGTTAAGCCTTTGGATATGGATATATTAGAAACCCTACTAAACTTTGCGAGGCATGAAACAGGGATGTCCTTTACATGAATTTAAATTCAGCGTAGTAATGAATGCTTTTATGGAAGAATGTTCAAATCATGTTCCCAATGCAGCCTGGGAAATTCTGGGATACAAATACCGGTCTGTTTAATTTATATTGATGATTTTAATCTGATGATTAAACCTAACGAATATTTATTGCCAGTTTATAATATAGTGGCAAGTAATTTGTTTAAAGCTGACTTTCAGTTTAATGTGAAGAAATGTAAGGGCTTTGGTTTCTTAGTTTCTGTAAAACTCCTTTTGAGTTTGATTTTAGTTATAATGAGATTAACATATTAGGGATTCAGTATGGCTCTATGATACAAATGAATTTACAATGAAATTCTTTACTATGTATTCCAGTCTGATTTGAAAAAAAAAAGGTTTATGCTTTCAGTGTCCTTTAGTAAAAAGGTATTTATATTGAATACAGTGATGCTTAATAAATCAGCTTTTATTGTTCCCAAAGCAAGGGGAAAATAATTATTGGAATTATGTTTTTCTTGTCCATGGGGAACTAAGCTAAACCCTTTTAAAATAAATACAATGCATTATACTAAAGCAGAGAGTGGATTGGATTTAATAAATCTCATTGTTTATCCGCTTTTCATTTATATAACATTTCTAGCTGCAGTGGTGATGTTGCGGTAGCGTTGTCGCCTCACAGTAAGACATTGTCTTGTTCGATTCTCAGCTAAAGCGTATTCTGTGTGGAGACATGCGTGAATGAGTGTACCTTCGTTGAAGGTTGTGCGTCAGGCCTGGCAAGTCGGTACATAAAAATCTACTGCCAATCATTAGCACACCGGAGTTCCGCTGTGGCGACCCCTAAGAAGCCGAAAGATACAACAACTTAGGAAAATTTCTAACAGAGATTTTGATCTTACTGACAGCATTATGTGGCATAAATATTGGGAAAGTTGACAAAGGTTACGGTCAAATTAAAGAAAAAAAAAAAAAAAAAAAGGTACACCCTGTTGATTAGTATCGTTCAAAAATAATTCAATTGAAATTCGATTTACCTATATTATTCAGATGACTTTGGTAAGCATCCTTTGTGGATTCATTTTATTTTGAAAGATCTCTGGAACATTTATCTATCAAAACACTTGGTATGGTAAAAGAAAGTAAACCTCAATTACAAGTACATGACCTCTTGTAGAGGTTGATAGTTACCAGACTGTTAAGGGACAGAAGAAATACAATGCCCAAAATGAGAGATTGTAACGAAAAAAAGTCTCTGGAATGTGCCTTTTTATTTTGTTCTGAGCAAAGATGTTTTGGTAACGTGTTCAAACATTTCAGCTGCAATACATTTTTCTTTTAAAAATGTAGACACTAATGTATGGATATTATGCCATAAAAAAGATAAGAGAGACTTACGATGAACTTGTGCAATCACTGTGGATGTACTGGACTGCTTGTTGTGAGGAGATATTGTAAAATGAGATATGGGATTATTCATTAATTTTGGAAAACTAAGGAAATGGCTGTACCAAAAAGGCTGGGGGAAGTAGTACCTACTATTCTGTTTAGCCACGACCTTTTCCTTGTATTGACATAAATACCTTTGCTTTTTTGAATGCTTACTGTGTGTGAGAGTATGGGGTACTTAAGTCCCATGGGGTCTTTTTTTTACATCCACTTGAGCTACCACCAACTCAGGCACATGGGATCTCAGTTTAATGTCTCAACCAGAGGACTGCACACTCAAGAGTGCAGCAGCCCCGTTATGCTGCACTGTACTGTGTCAGTACTGGGAAATTAATCCAAGTATCTGGTATGGGAATAGAACCCACAGCCTTTTGATCTTTCAGCGCCAGAGGAAGCATGCTGCCTGTAGAGGCACGGACTCTTCTGACAACTTCTTACAAAATAATAAAGGCCTTGCAACCTTTAAGTGAGGCTTGCCAGGTCTGCTAGTGCAGAAGGACTAAATCCCGACTGTGAACCAGGCAACCAAAGTTCAGCTAATGGATCAGGCAGGGTACCTGTTGCAGGTGGTATGGTTAATGAGAGAAATTATTTAAACCTGCTGGATTCTTCTCAGGTGGAGTGATGGAAAGTACATATCTGGGCACATGATACATGATAAAATCTGCCGGTGGAGACCAGGGCTTACATGGTGATGTCTATAAAATGTCAGGATTACGATTATGTTGCAGGTGGAGGCATGAATGTCAATCACAATGCCCATCGCATGCCACTTTTTGATGCTATGCGTACGTGCAGGGGACTGACACGGGTAAAGCAAAATGAAACTACAGGCTTTCTGTCTGAATGATGGTTTTCTCACCCACTGCATACTAGGAGACACCTTGATGGTCAGCAGACAGTAGGTGTAAAAAAATACTGAGGCCTGATCTTCATGAGAATTTGCTGCCAACTGTACCTTGACTGAGGAGTACTCCAGTCCTACATCAAACATTATGGGCACGTAGGTCAGGACAATCACAACCAGGGCCAAGTATGATCTATTCCCAAGCTTGTGGCCCAAGGATGTACTGATTCTTCTCCATTTGTTCTTGTAACTCTTCTATAATGAGAAATGTTAGGTTAATGAAAGTAGGGAAACTAATGCATCAGGAAGGTCTTGTAAACAGATAGTCAAGGAAACTGGAAAAGTCACACTGCCAGCTTGAGTACAAGGTTTCAGAATGGGCCTTGCCCAAGAATGATCAAGTAAGTGGTGATGTAGGATAGAGAAAAAAGGGAAGGAGGGGCTCATCTGCAAAGTAGTTGTAACTATACTCCTGTTGGCCAGTAGGGCACTTTTAGCTCTTCAAACATTTCACTCTGAGAAAAAGGGAGAGACCACTCATGAGTCAGAGATAGTGAGGGTGACCATTTCAAGACTGGTCAGGTTAATTGCTGTACCTGACCTTGCTGGAGAGGGCAGTGAAAAGATCACACACTGACCAGAAAATTTATACGAGTTACTGATGGACTCTGTGGTCACTCAGAAGACATCAGAATATACCCACTCAGTTTGTCAGTCAGCTGACCTCTTGGAATGTGCACTGCTGAAAGAAGTCTACTATACTTAAAGGCCCATTACTACAATCTAATGGCTTCCTAGCAAAGTGGAGGTAAGAACCCATTCCCAGCACTTGCTACAATACCGTGTCAGTACCATGCTGTCTGAATGAAATGAAAAAAAAAAAAAGTGCCCCAAGGGTAAACACAGCAGCACTACTTCAAGCACTAGTATCCTCATATCCAGTACACTGATGTGTAACTGGGCTTCTTAGTCCAACTAAAGATCATGAACTCTGTGGTAAAAAAGACCCCCCCCCAGGACTGCACTCTCAAACTACTGTCAATATATCCTCAATTCCAAACTTTGCTACAACTGATCCACAAAAGGGCTTCCCAAGCAAGAGGATGAAAGGGGAAGTCTACCACATCAGCTACTCCCTGTATGACTGCAGACCATGATTAGGGCATTTAAACAGTCTTTCTCCTGCACCCACTGTAATTTTAGTGCCTAGTGAGATGTGGTAGCTTGTGTGAGGAATCATCTGGGTGGAAAATGCTGCGAGTCACTGCAGCTTAAGACTAATGTTAGCTGTTGTCTTCAGGGATGAGAGAAAAAAACTGTTATAGCTAGTAGGTCCGAACAGTGCTCTAATGTTAAGAAAGGCTGATGTATACTGTTTTCTAAAAAACAACTCCTGAATGTTAGCTATTGAGAAGAAGCCAGATGCAAAGTTTACAGTGATTTCCACATGTGAGGTGTGGAACAAGACAACTCCTGTTGAATGAGACCATTTTAAGAGTCAACTAATAGTAGCAGGTTGTACAAGGAAGGAAGATCTCTGGATCCCTGTAATCTGATATCAGTGGCCACTGGCATCATGAACTTGATAAATAAACTAGTAGCTAATAGATTGAATGGGAATGTCTTTAATTGGTAGTAAATGGCTCCTACCAACAACTGCAGAAACATCTGGACTGTTATCTATATGTAAATGGATGCATCGAGAAGATTCACACATTAGATCCAGTCTCCTCCAGACTGACATGGGAGGAGTGGTAGAAGGTGACAATGTAGAAGGATTGTGTGAATGAAGTGATAAAGCTACTAAGTCTAGGATGGGCCTGAGATCACTATTTATTTTGTACCAATTAATATCCATGGTCTTGTGGGACCACATGGATGATCATTTTCCAAGAGATTAACTACCCAGATCCAATTGGAAATCTGTCAAGGGATGGCTTGATGTTGGTTGTGGGGAACAAAATAACGACAACAATGCATTACTGTGTCCTTTGGGAAATCATCTACCCCACAGAAATACCATGTTGACAACATGCCCCTAAGAGTTGATCCAGTTGTTTGCGATCTGGGAACTTGTGTGGTCAGTGACCCAACTTTTAACCAACACGTGTCTCACTATAAGAAAGTCCTTCTATACTGCAGTTTATAAACAAAGGGATCGTGCTGAGATCTAGAGATGTCATTGTCCCCCTTTACTTAATCCTCATTAGGCCAATCATTAAATATAATACTCCTTTTGGTGTGCATCTGTCCAGACCCATGAAACAGCTGAACACCTACAGAAATACCTCACTAAAAGGATACAAGGCCTCAACAACATGTCCTACATGTACCAAATCACAGCCCTGTCATGATAACATGGTATCCTACAGAGTGCTAAGAGGTGACCAGTGTCTGGCATACAAGGCATCCTCCAACCCATTACTGATGGATTTACCATACATCAGAAATGCTCAATCTAGGGATCTAAACCTCTTCTGCACCATCAACAGAACAGTTTGGAGGGACAGGTATATTTCACAGAGGATACTGCTGCTGTGGAACAGACTCCCAATCCACATAAAACAAAGTTCATCCCTGCACATATTCATCAGCAACTTAAACCTATGGATAGGAAATAGAAATTTACCCCAGAACTGCCCTATGTGCTACCAATGGACAGAGGCAACTTCTACATGCTTTACCTCATGCATGGGTCTCTTCTAGATGTCCTTCCAATTCACGGCTGCAGTATTCATTACTTTAGGGATCCCCTGCCAAGGGTGGCTCAACAACCGGCCAGTACACCAAAGCCTTTAGGTTGTTTTTATGGTATGCCATACAGCACACGTATGCTCCTCTCATAGCATATGGCATAAAGGTGATGTGTGGACATACCATCTTCAGAAATTCTTTGCCATCAGTCTGAATGCCATCTCTTGATTGTCAGTCTGAACACCCATTCCATTCCTGGTTCATCAAGTCATTGCAGATAAGTGCACTGCTGGGGTTTCTTTTACTTATGTTTTTTATTATATTGTTGGTTGTGGGGTTTCATGTCATCCATGAAGAGTAAATGCCAAAGTGGGAGACAGATTCTCCATAAAGACTGCCATGAACAGCGTCTCTTTTGCCTTGGTGCTTCGCATGACCACACATCCTGTTCTGTCAGACCTTTGTTCCCAAGACCCTTCATAGTAGACTTTCTTCTTTGGTGCTTTATCTTGAAAACTAGTGTCTTAAGCTTCTAGCTAAGGATACAATGGAGGGAACTTCCCGCACCAAGGGACAGCTGTCTGTGAAGAAGGCCAAGATATCTAGGAAGGAATCTTCATGCTCTGCTGGAAGTCTCTCCTGAGGCAAGCGAATGCCCAGAGGTTCACCCAGCTTTACTGCTGGATTCCTCTGCCACAACCAGGTTGGAGGCTGGCAGGGATCCAACTTTAAGCACGTCCAAGGAGGTACTGCAGACATTTGCTTCGGACGTTCAGGAGGAACCATGGCTGATCATCTCCAAGGGGCCTAAGTGGGTTCCTCAAATCTTAGTCAGAGAAGAAGTCCCTACTACCATTATTGAATGCCATCCTGGGTTGGAGCCTTGTAAATTCTATCAAGCAGATGTCTCTTTGAAGAAAAAGGGAAAGACTACACATATTTCTCCTGCTGTTAAGGATTCACAGAGTGAATGGCAGTCTTTCACTCAGGGTTGGTCTAGTGCTTTGATGGCACTAAAACCTCCTCAGGAGTTTCTGTTTTAGCCACCCCCCCCCCCCCAGAACAGGATTCCTCTGAGGAGGAGCCAGATGAGGATTCCCTTGTTTACTCCTCTCAGTTACTATCTCCTTTGTATTATGGATCTGAGGAAGAGGAATCTAACAGTCCTGATACTCCCTTTGGAGAGATTTAATTTGGGGACACAGCCTCTAGCATGGAGTTCTTTAAATGGGATTGTGCTCAGGTTTCTGAGACATAAAAAGTATTATGAGTTACCGGAGATGGATTCTCCAAGACCTTTTGCTGCTCCTCCTATCTTGGTTGCCTTGTTGGATGCATTTTCTAATGCTTCTAAGGCTCCAGACTCTCAGCCCCTGCCAACAAGAAGCCTGATAGACTCTATAGGGTGCCTGAGAACTGTAAGTTCTTGTACAAGTGTCTTCTGCTGACTCCTCGGTGATGTCTGTAGCCTCTGACCAGCCATCTCATTTGCGTTCTTCTCCTAGGTTACTGCCCTCTGATAAAAATTGCAGAACCATGGAAAGGCTAGGCGAGATGGTTTATACTTCTGCTACCTTGGCTTTTAGGGCTATTAATCAGACTCATATGTCTGGCTACTTGTTGGCTCTCCTTTCCCAGGCCTGTCAGGTTATTTCTGATCTTCCAGAGTCTGAGGGTAAAACTTTTGCCCTTTCCCAGTTAGGGATGGGCATCCAGGTGGCTCGTCATTCCATCAAGTGTAGTTATGATGCAGCAGATGCTTCTTCTATAGCTGCTGCTTTTGGGCTAGTGATGGAGGTATTATTGTTTTCAGCTTCAGCCTTTACCTGATATTAAGGCTAGTTGATGGATGGTCCTCTTGATAATAAATACTTGTTTGTCAGAATTGCTGCTGCTTTGATGTTCATCGTGCATACAGCTGCAGTCATAACAGATGGGTTTTCCTGCCGTCAGGCGGGTCCTCGGTCGGCCATATTCCAAAGTCTACTCCGGCGTCGGTTGTCGTCGCTTCCTCCCTGACGTCAGTGCGATAGGGGTATAAAAGAACCAGCCGATGCCATTTTCTTCAGTCTTTCTTGCCGCGCGGTGCCCGAAGCAGAAGCAGTTCGCAAGTGCCGGTCGGCCAGCTCTGAGATTACGAATATTTTTCAACCGAACTCTTCTTGAAAGCTAAGTACCCCGTTGGGGAAACTTTTCTTGCCTCAGACCGATGTCAGACAAAGTTAATAATTGCATTTCATGTGAGAAGCAAATACCGCATAAGGATTTTCATTCCCTCTGCATTCCTTGCTTAGGCCCAGACCATGACGTCTCGGCCTGTAGTTTTTGTGCTACATTCAACAGACGCACTATTAAGCGTCGGGCGGAGTTCGCCCAACACTATTTTGGCAAAAAATGTAATTACATTATGTCGGATACTCCGACTCCAGTTTTGAGTAAAAGACGCAAAGTTAAGGACTGACATTCAAGGTCCGCGGCTTCTACCGACACCACGCCAAAGCCGACTACAGGTGGTCCGGTTCTCAGTGAGGCGCCTACGCAGCTCCTGACTACCAACGACACTTCATTGGCGGGGTCTACTGTGCCCGAGGTCGCAGGCTCTTCGGCCCACACCCCGACTACAGATACCGAAGCCACTCTTGGCGGTGAATCTCAGAGTTTAGACAGGTCTGCCACCTCTCAAGGTGTCTTCAGGCCTTCCTCTTCTTTTTCCATCAAGGCTGTCACTAAATCTAAAGCAGCCGTGCATACTAAAAGACAAGCTCCACAGGGCCCTTCTCAAGGCCCCATGCCTAAAAAGCAGATGCTCAAAATGGCTGGGGATTTGATTACTCTTATCAGGGGTTCTCAACCCCTCCCCCGGACAAAAGGCCCAGAGTGGAGGAAGAATCCCCCTCTTCGGACCAGGCCTCCATTATTTCAGAACATCCTGATGACCAGGAACATTCATACTCACCTTTTGAAGATTCTGATGCAGAGGAGTCCATTCCCTCTGTCTCCCCCCCCCCCCCCCCGAGGATTACTCTTTTGGGGAAACCTTGCATACCTTGAGGGAACACTTCCACTGGGAAGGCCAAGAGTACTCAGACTCCAAGAAAAGGCTTAGGGATTTTCTCTTGCTCCCTCAGCACAGGCCTCTGGCTATACCTCCTGTCTTAGACATTCTAGATGATGTGTATTCAGAGGCCTGCCTTAACCCAGACTCTACCTCCAGCCCCAGTCAAGCCTGACAGGTATTACCAGGTTCCTGACTCACACCAATTCCTATACAAGAGCCATGCGGCTGACCCAGAAACTATCTCACAGGGCCCCAAGGGAATTAAGGCCTCCACTGCTAAAAATCCACTACCTTCAGAGAGAGATTCCAGAGCTTTAGAAAGGTGGGGGAAAAAGGTATACACCTCGGCCACCTTAACCATGAGGGCATTAAACTGTCAGTTCCATATGTTAAAGTACCAACAGTTTCTGTTATCACAGTTGAGAAGCAAAATGTCACAACCTGAACAACCAGACTTGAAGGAGTTGCAGGATTTGATACATAGTGCAGAACAAGTGGGTAAACATACCTTGCAATGTGGTTTTGATGCTTTAGAGGCCTCATGTAGAGCTGCTGTTACAGGATCAGTCATACGTAGACATGCCTGGCTCAAAGAGCAAACCTTACCAGATCATGTCAAAGCTAAATTACTAGATGCCCCTCTGCAAAAAGATGTATTGTTTGGTGTTAAAGCTGAGGAGGTATTAAAGAAAATGGAGGAAAAGGCAAAATCAATGCAAACGGTGAAAGATTTCCTACAGGTACAACCTCCACGTTTCAGTAGAAACTAGCCTTCCAAAAATTGGTCCTTTCCAGCCACGGACAGACCCCAAAGAGGTAAACACAGGCGCCCGAGGGGCAGAGGACAACCTCAAGGATCGTTTAGAGGCAGACAATGGCAAGCACCTACACAAAGAGGTGGTGAGGATAGTTCACAGCCATTCAGAAAGCAGACCCAATGACTTTCCCCTTTGCATGCAAAGCAAGGCTCAAATGGCAGCACCTTTAGGTGGAAAACTGGCATTATTTTCGAAAAATTGGCATATTGTCACAAAAGACAAATGGATCCTGGACATTATAGACAGAGGCTACAGATTCCACTTTCACACCCTTCCAAAAATGAGAGGCATGCCAAACCTGCCACACAATCAAAGGGCAGAGGCACAAAACAAATTTCAGATCTCATGGACATGAAAGCTATTCAAGAGGTACCTGCACAAGAACAGGGTCAAGGTTTTTACTCCAGACTATTCCTGGTACCAAGGAAGGGAAAAGATTGGAGACCTATTTTGGACCTATCCATCCTAAACACATTTTTACTCGTGCCAAAATTCAAGATGCTCACATTACAGCAGCTTCTTCCCATGCTGGGCAAGGAGTCTTGGCTGGTAACATTGGACCTCAAGGAGGCATACCTGCATGTCCCAATCAGACAAGATTGCAGAAGATACCTCAGATTTCTTGCAGGCTCAACCCATTATCAATTCTCTGCATTGCCCTTTGGCTTATCTATTGCGCCCAGAGTGTTCACGAAATGCCTGGCATCAGTAATTGCCTACTGCATACTTCAAGGGATACAAATATACCCATATTTGGACGACTGCCTGATCCAAGCGGACAGCAAGCACATACTTCTGAAACATCTGGCTTTTGTAATAATGTTGTTGAATTCTTTGGGATACACAGTCAACAAAAAGAAATCAAGGCTAATACCCTCGCAAACAATAATTTTCCTGGGTGCCAACTTGGACACACACACCCAGATGGCCTACCTCACGCCAGAGAAACAGGGGCAACTAACTCAATACTTCAGAAAACTAGCAAACTTCACCAGGCTGACTGCAAGGAAAATCCTGCAGGCTCTGGGATTCATGGCATCTTGCATCTTATTAATCCCATGTGCAAAGCTGCATATGAGGAAACTTCAATGGTACCTGAAAAACCTATGGTCTCAACACAGCCACAGTTTGGAAACAATAATACCACTGATTCCATGTCTTCAAAAGGAATTTCTGTGGTGGATTCAAGCATGCCAAAGAAACACAGGTCTCCCATTCTGCAAGCCTCAAGCAAATCAAGTCATCACAACAGACGCCTCGGACTACGCCTGGGGGGCGCACATGACAAATCGGTGCATTCAGGACAAATGGTCCCAAAAAGAAAAGTACCTACACATCAATCAAAAGGAAATGCTAGCTAATAAATGCTATTATAGCTTTCAAAAACCTTCTGCATCCAGGTCAGCTATTGATAAGGACAGACAACACCACAGTAATGTGGTACATAAACAAACAGGGAGGAACCCATTCATACCCCCTATGCAGGCTGACCATGTCTCTTTGGAACATGGCTCTGGAATTACAAATCGAACTTCAAGCACAGTACTTGCCAGGCAAGGAAAACATGCTGGCAGACAACCTAAGAAGAAATATGACAGATCCACACGAATGGAAGTTGCATCCTCAAGTTTTTACAGAGATAATTCAGGCATGGGGAAGGCCAGACATAGATCTCTTTGCCTCCCACAGAAATCACCAATTGGCAAAATTTTGCTCAAGGACCTTTCATCCACAGGCCTGGAGAGTGGACGCACTCTCTTTCAGTTGGACAACAATGACAGTTTATGCCTTTCCACCTCTTCCTCTGCTGTCCAAAGTTCTATTAAAAACCAGAGCAGACAGACCAAAGATGATTCTCATTGCTCCAGACTGGCCAAGACAACACTGGTACCCACTCCTGAGGAGCCTGACGCATTCCCCACCATGAATCCTACCTCTAATGTCTCTTCTTCTGACTCAGCACAACTTCAAAACTCTTCACAGTCAGCTGAAAACACTCAATCTGGCCGCATGGAAGATTCCTTAACTTCACAACAGACCCTACTCTCCAAGGAGGTGCAGGATGTCATTTTGGAGGCCAGAAGGCCTTCTACTAGAAAAGCTTACTCTGCAAAATGGAAACGGTTTTGTGCCTGGAATGAGAAAAAGGGTCAGAATCCAACAATACTGAATTTACCTCAAATATTACAGTACCTAGCTGAGATGCTAAGCAGTGGACTTTCATTCTCCTCCATCAAAATCCATGCCTCAGCCATTTCTGCAGAATACAACACTGATCCTCCTTTATTCTCTCACCCCCTCTTAAGACAGTTCCTCAGAGGGGCTAAGAATATAAAACCCCCAAGGAAACAACCAGTGCCTGCTTGGGACCTCAATTTAATTCTAGAAAAACTGACCTTGCCTCCTTTTGAGCCAGCTGCCTCAACAGAACTGCAATATTGGTCCTGGAAAACAACCTTCCTTCTGGCTATCACCTCAGCTCGCAGGGTATCGGAACTACAAGCCCTCATGGCTGTGCAGCCTTTCATCATTTTCCATCAGGACAGAGTTTCCTTACGAACCAATCCGTCCTTTATGCCAAAGGTAGTATCCAGGGTAGCTTTGAATCAGGCTATCCACTTACCTACCTTTTACCCTAATCCTCAAAACAAAGGGAAGAGACTACTACATTCCTTGGACATCCACAGACAGCTGCGTTATTATTTGGATAGAACAAAGCCTTTCAGAAAATCAGAGCAACTCTTTGTGTCCTTTGCTACAGGAGCTCAAGGGAAGCCAATCTCCAAACAGACAATCTCAAAATGGATAGCCCACTGCATACGCTTTTGTTACTCTTTTCATGGTAAAACTGTACCTGCAGGCATCAGGTCTCACTCCACAAGGGCCACAGCTACCTCGGCAGCTTTCCTCAGGGGGGTTCCTACCAAAGATATTTTGGAAGCAGCCACTTGGAGTTCTGTACATACCTTCTCCAAGCACTATCACCTACCATTATACTCCAAATCTAGAGCAGGCTTTGCCACTGCAGTCATGCAGGGCATCCTGGCTCCTCCTAGTTCCACCTAGTGCCTACCACCCCTTTTTTAGCTTTGGGATTCTACCCATCTGTTATGACTGCAGCTGTATGCACGATGAACATAGTACAGTTTTGTACCTACCATAAATGTAGATGTTCGAGTGCTAATACAGCTGCAGTCCAGGTTTCCCTCCCTCCTTCCCCTCTTGGGACAGGCCTAATGGCCAACACCTCCTCATACAACCTGATTGGGGTATTCATTTATGGTGCATTTGCTTGCAACTACTGTTTTTTGATTATATTGCATTGCATTATTACATAAATTTATGTATTGCCTTCCTTCTGGGGGCATCTGACATCTGGGGCAAGAAAAACTGAAGAAAATGGTGTCGGCTGGTTCTTTTATACCCCTGTCACACTGACATCAGGGAGGAAGTGACGACAACCGACGCCGGACCTAGACTTTGGAATTCAGCCGACCGAGGACCCGCCTGATGGCAGGAAAACCCATCTGTTATGACTGCAGTTGTATTAGCACTCGAACATCTACATTTATGGTAGGTACAAAACTGTACTTTTTAAGTCCCTTCAGGATAAGGGCAAGGCTTTACAGGAAGTTAAACATGTGCTTGTTTCTCCTGTGCCTAAATTTCCAAGAAATTACCCCAGTAAGCCAGCCTTTGTTTGTAGGCAGTCTCACCTTCCTCCTCAGGGTAAAAAAGGTGGCAAGCGGGCTCCTCCTACAAAGGTTACTCAGACTTCTGTGCCTCAGAAGTCTCCTTTTCCTGATGAACCAGGTGCTGTCTGACTATCCTATTCTTCGCAGCCACTTTCTTCTTCTCCTCCTTTCTCTCTTCCTGTTGGCTGTGGATTTACTCAGGATTCCTGGGTTCTGTCCATTATCCACCAGGATCATTTCATGGTCTGGAAATCTTTTCCACCTTTTATGGGTATTCCTCGGCCTCCTCAAGAACAACAGTCCTCCTTTCCAGAAGTGCTTAGAGATCTTTTGACTCCAGGGTACCATTCAAGAGGCACCTGTGTCCCAAAGGGGGAAACGGTTTTATTCCAGGATGTTTATAGTGCCCAGGAAAGAGGGTACTTTGAGACCAATTCTAGACTTCTCTCATCTAAAAACTTTTCTGAAGGTGCCCTCCTTTCATATGTTGTCCCTTCAGACTTTGTTTCCTCGTTTACTTCCTCAGGCTTATATAGTGTCTCTGGATCTCAAGGATGCTTATCTCCATATCCCGATTTATCCCCTTTTCCGGAAGTTTTTACATTTCTCTATTGCTTCCTTGCATTTTCATTACTCTGCTTTGCCCTTTGGCTGTTCTACTGCTACAAGGGTATTCACCAAATGCCTTGCTCCTGAGATTGCTTTTTGCAGGCTTCAGGGGATCAAAGATTTTCCTCAGTTGGACTACATTCTGTTTCAGGCATCCTCTCCAAAGATCTTATTGCAAAATCTTAATTTTGCTATTTCCCTTCTGCAAAGCCCGGGGTTCACAAGAAAATTCAAAAAGTCTTTTCTGACTCCTTCTCAAGACCATGTTTTTCTGGGGTGCAGGATACAAACTATGACAATGCTGGCATCCTAGCCTCCTCCCAAGTCTTAACACTAATTTCCTTATTTCAAACTCTTCTTCCTGTGGCCTCTAACAACCAAGGAATTTTTGAGAGCTCTGGGGTTCATGGCATCTGTGACAATGTGAGGTATTGCCAGCTATGCCAGGAGAAGTAGAGCAGAGGATGTCTAACATATGCCAGCATAGGTAGCTGGAGGTTTGTAAATAATTGTATGCCATTTGTATATTAACCTGATTTGTGCAGATGCTTGTTTGAAAATGTATTTGCAAAATTGCTAGTGTTAAATGTACCAACAGTGGGTCCTGCTGGACATTAAAAAATTATACCTGTATGCAAGACTGCATGGTAACTATTGAAATGAATATATTGTAACAGAGGATACTGGAAGAGAATAGGTTAATCTTAGTCCAGCTAACTTTGAAAAACAGTTTGAAATTAAATTCAATCTGTATGGCCTAACCCAGGTATCTCACAAGTCTCAATGTAACCAGAGACAACAAGTCTGTACTAGAAAGCCTTCAGTATTGTCTATAGCAGTGAACTAATTGCTACTCTGGGAGGGTGAATGTTTGAAATTGTTTTATGACTTCCAGAAGCTGCAACAGATCTTAGCAAAGCTCTAGGTGTGTAAGGTAACATCTGTGCTACATCCTGGCACCCTCTAGTAACAGGAATGGTGTGGGAACCAGAAGTCAGATGACCAGATGTGTGTGATGTCATTCTGTAATTAGGACTAAAATGATGTTTTATGTTTTAATACTAGACAAGACAGAAGTCTCAAAACAGTCTGTTTTTGCAACCTGACATAGAAGGATCACTCACCTACTTCATCCTGCCTTGCTTTAGCAAGTAACCAGGGGATAGTAGTTCTTTAGACTAGCCAGGAGAAAATAGGGAAATTAGTGGTTAAGTACTGTTTTTCTGTATCTGTGTGAATCTATTCATCTGTGTTATTTTAAGATTTCCTGTGACTGAAACGCTGGTGTTTATTGTAAATAGATATTCCGTATTTTCATGTTTTTTATTATTAAATATATTTATACTTTTTCATTGTAGCTGGTCTTTTAGAGAATGTTTTTTACTTTGAGAGTAGTTCTATTTGGTGACTCTGGCCACTCCTGAAAGCCTTGCTGCACTGGTCAAACACTATCATTTTGTATTAATATTAACTTCACTCAGTATAGTTGAGTACCCTTGTAAAAGCCTTAGAGTAGCTGGCTATGGACTGTTTGGTGGCATGTAACTACTTCATAGTCTGGGAAGAAGGGGGCATAGCTAGTAAATCTGTGCTAGCCTTTCGTGTGTGTGTGTGTGTGTGTGTGTGTGTGTGTGTGTGTGTGTGTGTGTGTGTGTGTGTCAGCTGCTTGGAGCAAGGATACAAAGCACTGGTTTCACAAAGAGGGTGCTGGATGACTCAACTGTACAGCTGTGCCAGTGGGGAGTCTTACTGGGGGCCTGGAGAGAGACAGATGACCCCCCCCCCGACTGTGTTCTCTGTGTGCTCTTAAGGACAATTTGCTTGCTGCAGAGAGCTACATCTGGAAATACTGTGTGCATTTTTTTTGTTCCACGTGAAGGTCCCTCACCTGCATCAATGGTGAGGATTCAGGCTCCTTGATTACTGGCCCAGAGAGGGGATATCACAGCATCCACCATCCCTATGCATCCTCTGGTCAAACCCCACACAAGAAAGTTTCAGTGGTTTCTGAAGTCAGTTCGGCTTCAACATGAGCATCCCCTAGAATTTGTAGTTCCTCTTCTACCTTATCTCAAGAAGAAACCTCACTGGTGAATTTGGCAGTCATCTCCAAATCCAAGGCTCCCTTTTCATCTACCTCTTCCCTCTCAGGAGCTGTTCACAAACACTTCAGACATGGGATGGGGAGCAGCTTTTGGCTCCCTAAAGGTGCAAGGAGTGTGGTCGCCTCTTCAACAGAAAAAGGACATCAATATCTAACGAATGAGAGCTCTTCGGGCTTTTCATCCTCTCTTCTCCCCAGGATCTCTCAAGGTGTTTACAGACAATACCATAGTAATGTGGTATGTAAACAAATAGTGGGGGGACAAGATCTTATCTTCTTTGCTGGTTGGCACTCCTAGTTTGGGATGTTGCTATCCAGTATCAAGTGACTCTCAAAGCAGTTTACATCCCCTCAGGTCAAAACATTGCGGCAGACACTCTGAGCAGGTCACAGGAATGTGTTTCTGGATACTGTCCACCAGTGGGGTTCTCATCAAATAGATCTTTTTGCCTCCCCTATGAACAGACAACTTCCTTTATTTTGTGTCAGAGCCCAAAGTCTTTTAGTTTGGAAGGTGGATGCCCCATCTTTTTCTTGGAAGAAGCTGCTTTCCCTCCCCTTCCCCTTATTCCAAATGTCCTGTTCAAAGTTCAACAGGATGCTCCCAAAATCTTGATGTGGACTCCCTTTTGGCAGAAACCGTACTGGCTCCCTCTTCTTCTGCACTTAAGCCAAAGGCAATCATCACAAGTTACCTCACAGGGTGGACTTACTCTCACAAAACAAGGGATCTCTCACCCATCCCCACCTGTCTATTCTTCAACTGACAATGTTGGTAATAGGATTTTGATTCCATATAGACACCTTTTTTTTCTGCGAACGTTCTTAGGGTCCTGGAGTAGGCCAGGAAACCTAACATTAGTAAATCCTACTTATCCAAATGGTAGAGGTTTTCTGTTTGGTGTCTTTCTCGTAACCTGGATTCACTTTTTGTTGATGTTCTTTTGGTTCTCTCTTATTTGTGTGAATTGCTCAATGCTTGTCTGCACTTACCTCCTCTTTTAGCTTCCAGATTTGAAGGTAAAAATTAAAGATGTCTTTCATATTAGGCCTCCCATGAAGCCTGTTTCTCTTCCCTGGGATCTTAATTTTGTTTTGTTAAAAATGACTGGGTCTTTTTGAGCCTGCAGTTTGTTTCCTTGCAACATTGCTCTTGGAAGACTACTTTTATTAGTCCTTAATTCTGCCAGATTGGTGTCAGAGCTTCAAAAGCCCTTATAGCTGGTCCTACTTTTTTGCAGTTTAAGGACAGGGTGTTCTTGTGTACTAATCCTTTCATGCCCAAGGTGGTGAATGAGACATCTGATGAAGCATTGTGAAAGCGCTTACGTTTGTTCTGTTATACAATAAACCTGAATTTGGCTTAGTTTTACACTACTGTCGTTTGGATTCTTATTTGTTCCATATTTAAGTTTGTTTAGCTAATTCTGCTGAATTTGTGTCATTTTGACTGCTTTTATCCCCACTTATTTCATGGTTTGCACTGTTTGCATCTGTATTGGTTCAAGCCTGATATGGGGGCCATCTTGAAGAACTGATGGCTGTGTAGTAAGAATACATCGGTTGCTGCAACTTTTGTGTAGCCCATCACTAAGTGGTCACATTACAGCTGTTTTTCATTGGTATTTATTTTATACTGCCTGCTTTATACTGAGATCAGCTATCCTGTGCTCACCACTGTGTTGTTGTAGCTAAATAGTGGTTTCTGTGGACAAGTGAAGTTCATCCCATCAGTGTAAAAAATCTTTGTCTTCTCCTGGCACCAGCCAGCCCTCAGCTTTAATGCTCTGAACAGATCTGCAAATAACTGCAAGTATGGTCACAGACTTGCTACCTGCTGTGTAGGTCTGCATAATGCCATCTCCTACCCTCCCTTCTTCCCATAACTTCTTCTTCCAAGATCCTACAAAAAAATGCACAAGCCAGCAGAGAGAGAGAGCAGTCTTCCTTACCTTCCAATGCCAGCCTTACAGCACTTGGTATCCTAGGGTAGTATAATAAAATGCTTCATGTTCACTGAAAATGAACTTGTTCAAATTGATTACATCTGCAAGATATGTAAACTGTGAGAGGTGTAAACACAAAGCTGATTAGGAGACCGTTCTCTCCAAATTCAACATATGCAGTGAACATCGTACTGTTCACCCAGTATACAGATTCAACATCCTCATATCATTAGTGCAAGATGGTCGCAAGCAAATGCCATCATGAAGCTTCTGTACAAGCCTCCTAGAATTCCTAAGAGTAGGTATTAATGAAATCCTCCAAATGCATGTATTACATGCATCCTTTCATCAGCATGTCACAAACAAAACACCTCTGAACTTAGCAAGAAAAAATAAATTTCTGGAAACATCTTTGTAACTGATTACTCAGGCACACTGATTCCATACTAACCAGGCTGAACAAAGTACAGTTTTGTACCTACCATAAATGTAGATGTCCGATAGATATGCAACTGCAGTCCTGACATATGGGTTGTCCTGCCTCAGGCAGCCCCTCGGTCGGCCGGATTCCAAAGTCTGGGTCCGGCGTCGACTGATGTCACCTCTTCCCCAACGTCAGAGCGGCTGGGGGTATAAAAGCATCAGCCGACGCCATCTTCTTCAGTGTTTCTTGCCCCAGATGCCAGGTGCCCTCCAAGGAAGGCTAAATTTAGAGAATGCATAAAATTCCAGACATGCACAATAGTAATAAACAGATACACCATAAAAGCTATCCCCAGCTAAGTTGGAAAAGGGGTAGTGGACCCAAAAAGGTAAATTACAGAGGGGTAGGAGGGAGGGTAAACCTGACTGCAGTTGCATATCTATCGGACATCTACATTTATGGTAGGTACAAAAAGTACAGTTTTGTACCTACCATAAATGTAGATGTTCGAAGATCCACATTGCTGCAGTCCTTACTTATGGGTAGTCCGCTGTCCTCGGTCGGCCCGAATACCAAAGTATTAGGCTGACGTCGGTCATGGGCGCCTAGATCTGACATCAGAGCGTCAGGGTATAAAGGCGCATGACCGACGTCATATCCTCAGTCTTTTCTTGCCCCAGATGTCAGAAGGCCAAACAAGAAAGGCCACAGCCAAAAACAGAATACCTCCCAAAAACAAGCCCAACAACAACCATCACCTAAAGCATAGCAGCATGTGAAACTACAGTGGGGAAGGAGGGAGGGTAAATTGGGCTGCAGCAATGTGGATCTTCGAACATCTACATTTATGGTAGGTACAAAACTGTACTATGTTCTTCATCTCACATTGCTGCAGTCCTTACTTATGGGTAGAATCCAAAAGCAACGGGAAAGGGAGGTTGGTAAAAATCATAGAGCATTAGGGGCTGCTAAAATGCCCTGTAAAATTGCAGTGGCAAATCCAGCCCTAGACTTAGAATAAAGAGGAAGGTGGTAATGTTTAGAAAAAGTATGCACTGAACTCCAAGTAGCTGCCTCCAAAATGTCTTTGTAGCTACCCCTTAGAAAGGCCGTAGAAGTAGCAGTAGCCCTAGTGGAATGAGGCCTGATTCCAGCCGGAATCTCCTTACCATGATGGGAATAACAGAAAGAAATACAAAACCCAATCCATTTAGAAATAGTCTGTTTTGAAACAGGTTTACCCTGTGAACCCAAAGCAAAAGAAACAAACAACTGTTGAGACTGTCTGAACTCCCTGGTTCTGCTCAAATAATAACGCAACTGTCTGTGAATATCCAAAGTATGCAGAATTTTCTCCCCTTTATTTTGGGGGTTTGCATAAAAAGTAGGCAAATGAATAGTTTGGTTTAAGGCCACACTAGAAACCACTTTAGGCATAAAGGAAGGATTAGTACGCAAAGATACCCTATCCTTATGAAAAATCAGGAAAGGCTCCACTGCCATGAGGGCCTGTAATTCAGAAACCCTTCTTGCAGAGGTAATGGCCAACAAAAAAGCAGTTTTCCATGACAAATACTTTAACTCGGCAGTAGCTGCAGGCTCAAAAGGTTGTAGAGTAAGTTTTTCCAACACAAAATTGAGATCCCAAGCAGGAGTAGGAGCTCTGGGGGTCTTATATTCTTTGCCCCTCTAAGAAATTGCTTAAACAAAGGATGAGAGAATAAAGGAGGGTCACAATCATAGTGAGCAGAAATGGCTGCAGCATGGACCTTTATCGAGGAGAAAGACAAACCCTTGTCCAATAACTCAGTAAGATATTGAAGAGCAACACTTAAATCAGGTTTGGAGACATCAAAGTCCTTTTCTTTGCTCCAAATAAAAAATCTCCTCCATTTACCAGAGTAAACTTTGCTGGTACTAGGCCTCCTGGCCTCTAAAATAACATTCAAAACTTGTTGTGGAAGCTGAGACCCTCCAGAGTCTAAAACAGAATATGCCAGGCTGTTAGATGCAGAGACTGAATCTTGACATTGAGGAAGTGACTGTCCTCTTGTGACAAAAGGTGCGGAATCAAAGGCAGAGGCCATGGAGGTTCTCGTACTAAACTCCTCAGTAGTGGGTACCAGTGTTGTCGAGGCCAATCCGGTGTAATCAAAATCATGGTTGGCTTGTCTTGTCTGGCCTTTAAAAGTACCTTGGGAAGAAGAGGCAGAGGTGGAAAGGCATATACATGCAGATTGTTCCAACTGAATGATAGAGCGTCCACCTTCCAAGCTGTGTGATGAAACATTTTTGTGCAAAACTTTGGCAACTGGTAATTTAGTGGAGAAGCGAACAGATCTATGTCTGGAGTTCCCCATAACACTGTCAACTGTTGGAATACATGAGGATCCAATTTCCACTCGTGAGGATCCACTATTTGTCTGCTCAAGACATCTGCTAAGGAGTTCTGTGCTCCTGGTAGAAACCTTGCCTGAAGATTGAGGTGTAGATTGAGAGCAGTTTCCCACAGAATCATTGCTTGCCTGCAAAGAGGGTAAGAATGGGTTCCCCCCTGCTTGTTGATGTACCACATGACAGTAGTGTTGTCTGTTTGAATCAACACCTGCCCTGGGTGAAGTAAATCTTTGAAAGCCATCAATGCAAACTGTACTGCTAACATTTTCTTCAAGTTGATATGCAAATGTTGGAGTTTGACAGGCCACGTGTTTTGCACCCATTTTCCATTGAGGTGTGCTCCCCAAGCCTTGTCCGAGGCATCTGTCGTTAGAATCTGACTCGCCTCTGGCCGGGTCACAGAGAGTCCCTTGTTTAGGTGACATTCCTGAGCCCACCACAAAAACTCCTTCTGAATGCAAGGTATTATCTGAATGACAGTGTCTAGATCTTGGCAGTGCTGTGTCCATACATTTTTGAGATACCATTGAAGCTTCCTCATATGCAATTTGGCATTGGGAAGCACCAGAATACAAGATGCCATGAACCCCAAGGCTTGAAGGACTGTCCTTGCAGTCAGCCTGGACCGAAGAGACATTTGATGGAAATAAAGAGAAAAGCTTCTTTGTTTGTCCGGGGTCAAAAAGGCCATCTGGGAAGCTGTATTCAGTCTCACACCCAGAAAGCACATGTCCTGAGAGGGTACTAGACTGGACTTTATTTCGTTCACAGAATACCCTAGGCATCTTAACACTGCCATCACATACTGTAGATGATGAAAAAGTTTGTCCTTTACTTGTGCAATAATCAGGCAATCGTCCAAATAAGGATAAATTTGTATTCCTCTTAGTCTGAAAAATGCTATCACTGGAGCCAGAAACTTTGTGAACACTCTGGGCGCAGTAGATAAGCAAAAGGGCAATGCAGAGAACTGATAATGTAAATTTCCAGCCCGAAAACGCAGGTACCTCCTGCAACTGGGCCTGATAGGAACATGCAGGTAAGCCTCTTTGAGATCCAGAGTAACCATCCAGTGATCTTTTCCCAACAGAGGTAAAAGTTGTTGTAAAGTCAGCATCTTGAACTTTGGAATGTCCAGGTAAGTGTTGAGGATAGATAAATCCAAAATTGGTCTCCACGTGTTCCCTTTCTTTGGAACTAGAAACAGGCGAGAATAAAATCCTAGGCCCACTTCTGACAGAGGAACTGGCTGTATAGCTCCTATTTGAAGAAGTAAAGAAATTTGTCTGTGAGCCTCTATCCTTTGCGAGGAGGCGTCTGGCATGCCTTTGAAAGGAGGCATGGTATGGAAATAGAACTTGTAACCTCGGTTTATAATGTCCAATACCCATTTGTCCTGGGTGACTAAATGCCAATTTTGCTTGAAAAGAGCCAACTTTCCTCCCAAAGGAGCTACCAGGCAAGAAGAATCTGGCAGCTGAAAATGCAGGTCATTGGGCCTGTTTACGAAAGGACTGGCCCCTGCCCTCACCAGCAGATTGAGCAGGCGAACTCCATTGTCTCTCCCTGAAGGTACCCTGAGCTCTGCCCCTACCACGTCTAGATCTACCCCTAGACTGAGAATCAGAAGAAGAACGTCCACCCTTAGTAGGCCAATTTCTACTAAACTTTGGAGGTTGTACCTGCAAAAAATCTTTAACAGTCTGCATAGACTTAGCCTTGTCTTCCATTTTCTTTAAGACTGACTCCACAGGAGGACCAAACAAAACTTCAGATTGCAAAGGGGCATCCAGAATTCTAGACTTAACATGCTCAGACAAATTCTGATCCTTAAGCCAGGCGTGCCTACGAATAACTGAACCAGTGGCAGCCACCCTAGAAGAAGCCTGTAAAGCATCAAAACCACATTGCAAAGAGTGCTTACCCACCTCTTCAGAAACATGCACTATATCCTGCAATTCTTTACACTCTATGCCCTCTGCCAAAGCATCCACTTTAGATCTTAGCTGAGAAAGGAGGAAATTCTGATACTTCAACATATGAAACTGGCAGTTCAAAGCTCTCATTGCTAAAGTAGAAGAGGTATATACCTTCTTACCCCATCTATCCAAAGCTCTAACTTCCTTATCCAGAGGAACCGGATTCTTAACAACAGAGGCTCTAACACCCTTAGGCCCCTGACTAATAGTTTCTGGGTCCGCCCTAGGACTCTTATAAAGATATTTATGAGCCTCAGGCACCCTGTAATACCTGTCCGGTTTAACTGGAGCAGGAGGCACAGAATCTGGATTAAGGGAAGCCTCCAAGAAAACATCCGAAACAACATCCAAAACCGGAGGTATAGCTAAGGGTCTATGCTGTGGTAAAAACAAGAACTCCCTAAGTCTCTTCCGTGAATCAGAGTAATCCTGTCCTTCCCACTTAAAATGCTCCCTCATGGAATGCAGAGTTTCTGAAAATGAAAAATCCTCTGGAGGAGAAGCAGAAGGGGTGGAATCCTCTGCATCAGATTCAGAATAAGGAGGGAAATCTTGAATGTCTTCAGCAGAAGACTCTGAATCACCTGAGGCCTGCTCCAAACTTTCCAACTTTGGCTCCATCCTGGGCCTCTTATCAGGAGGGGGCATAGAACCTCTAATTAAAGTAATCAAATCCTCTGCCATTTTAAGCATGTGCTTTTTAGGCACAGACCCTGAAGAACCAGAACTGACCCCAGAAGAAGGCAAACCAGACCTGCCCTTAGAAGGAGCCTTAGAAACAGTAACCGAAGGCCTAACCACCTTAGGCATAGAAGGGAGAATAGTAACCTGAGAGGCCCCTTCAGCCTGACCTGCCTCCTGAGAGGCCACATCAGGTAAAATCAAAGTTTCCCCCTGGGGCTCAACAGAAACTTCAGCCGGATCCACCTGTTCAGCTGTAGCTTCTAAAGATCCGGCGTCCGTAATGGACGAATCATCCTGCCTAGGCTTAAAAGATTTGTCTTTGCGCTTCTTAGTAGAAGCAGGTGTCGGAACATCCGACGGCATATTATAATTACACCTCTTGCCAAAGACTAACCTAGCGCAATCTAACCTCTGTTTTATAGTGCGCTTATTAAACCTAGCACAAAACCGACACCCAACTACGTCGTGCTCCGGTCCCAAACAAGGAATACAAAGCGAGTGGAAATCCCTATGCGGTATCTGTTTCCCACAAGAAATACAATTATTCACTTTTTCTGACATCCAGTAAGTAACTGAGGCAAGAAAAAACAAAAATATTCCCCAACGGGGTACTTAGCCCAACTTGGTATCGGTCTGAAACTCCGAAAACGAAAAATTTCAGAACGCCGAACGGCACTTGCAACGCTGCTTCTGCATCGGACCATGCGGCAAAAAAGACTGAGGATATGACGTCGGTCATGCGCCTTTATACCCTGACGCTCTGATGTCAGATCTAGGCGCCCATGACCGACGTCAGCCTAATACTTTGGTATTCGGGCCGACCGAGGACAGCGGACTACCCATAAGTAAGGACTGCAGCAATGTGAGATGAAGAACATCTGTACTATGTCCTTCAAGAATGCAACTGCAGTCCTGACATATGGGTTGAATACCATAGCCAAGCTGGGGGTGGTAGGATCTAAGAAAAAGATGGTGTAGCTAAAATGCCCTGCAGGACTGCCGAAGCAAAGCCTGCTCGGGATCTGGAGTATAAAGACAGGTTGTAGTGTTTGGAAAATGTATGCACGGAGCTCCATGTAGCAGCTTCTATAATGTCCTTTGTAGCCACCCCTCTTAGAAAGGCTGTGGATGTGGCTATAGCTCTGGTGGAGTGTGGCCTGATATTGGCTGGCACACCTTTTCCATGGAAAGAGTAACAGAATCTGATGCAGTGTCCAATCAATCTTGAAATTGTTTGTTTGGAAATTGCCTTTCCTTGCACTCCAGCAGCATAAGCTACAAATAGTTGGTCAGATTTCTGTTGGCCTTTGTTCTGTCCAAGTAGTAGCGTAATTGTCTGTGTATGTCCAAAGTGTGCAGCAGCTTTTCTCCTTTATTTTGAGGATTGGGAAAGAAAGTAGGCAGGTGAATTGCTTGATTTAGAGACACCCTGGATATCACTTTTGGCATGAATGAAGGATTGGTTCTTAAAGAACCTCTTTCCTGATGAAAAATGAGGAATAGAGGTACTGCCATGAGGGCCTGTATCTCAGAGACTCTTCTTGCTGAGGTGACTGCCAACAGGAAAACTGTTTTCCAGGAGAGAAATTGCATTTCTGAAGATGCTGCTGGCTCAAAAGGAGGAAGAGTTAATTTTTCCAAGACTAAGTTGAGGTCCCATGCAGGCACTGGTGGTTTCCTGGGAGGTTTGATATTCTTTATCCCTCTTAGAAACTGTCTTAGCAAAGGATGTGAAAACACAGGTGGATCACAGTTGTATTTTGCTGAGATTGCTGTAGCGTGTATTTTTATGGAAGAATATGAAAGGCCACTATGAAGCATTTCTGCCAAGTATTCTAGTATCTGTGGCATGCTTATTACTGATACATCCTGACCCTTGTTGGCATTCCAGGTGATGAATCTCTTCCATTTGGCTGAATAAGTTTTTCTGGTGGAAGGTCTGCGTGCTTCCAGTAGGATCTCTTGAACTTTTTTGGAGAGAGAGATATGGGTAGAAGTCATGGAACCCTCCAAGCTGCCAGCTGCAAAGTTTGCAGGTTGGGATGAACAGTCCTGTAATTGTGCTGAGTTAGAAGCAGAGGCCATTGAGGCAGGGGCCACGGCTTGGTGTGAGATATGCTCCTTAGTAATGGATACCAGTGCTGCCTTGGCCAGTCTGGAGCTATCAAAATACCTTTTGGTTGCTCTGCTTTGATCTTCAGTAACACCTTGGTCATTAATGGTAGAGGTGGGAATGCATAGATTGTCCGAGAATTCCAGCTGAAGGAGAGAGCATCCATTCTCCAGGCTTGAGGATGGTGTGTCCTCGAACAGAACTTCTTCAGATGATGATTGAGGTGAGAGGCAAAGAGATCTATGTCCGGCCTTCCCTATGCAGGAGTTATTTGCGAAAAAATGTCTGGATGCAGCATCCATTCGTGCGGGTCTAAAATGTTTCTGCTTAGACTGTCCGCCAGAAAGTACAGTTTTGTACCTACCATAAATGTAGATGTCCGATAGGTATGCATCTGCAGTCATCACATATGGGTTGTCCTGCCTCAGGCAGCCCTTCGGTCGGCCGGATTCCAAAGTCTGGGTCTGGCCTCGGCTGATGTCACACTTTCCCCGATGTCAGAGCGTCTGGGGTATAAAAGCATCAGCCGACACCATCTTCCTCAGTTTTTCTTGCCCCAGATGCCAGGTGCCCTCTAGGAAGGCTAAATTTGGATAAATGCAATAAAATTCCAAACATTTGCAAAAATATACATATATACCTGCATATACAAACAAATACACCATAATAGATTCCCCCAGCTAGCTAAAAGAGGGGTAAGCACCCTAGGAATACCACAGAGGGGTAGGAGGGAGGGTAAACCTGACTGCAGATGCATACCTATCGGACATCTACATTTATGGTAGGTACAAAACTGTACTATGTCCTTCAAGGATGCATCTGCAGTCATCACATATGGGTAGAATACCATAGCCAAACTGGGGGTGGAGGTACTAAGTGAAGGATGGTGTAGTTAAGATACCCTGCAGGACTGCCGTAGCAAAACCTGCTCTGGATCTGGGGTATAAAGGTAAATTGTAATGCTTGGCAAATGTATGCATGGAGCTCCATGTAGCAGCTTCTAAAATGTCTTTGGTAGCCACCCCTCTTAGGAAGGCTGTGGTGGTGGCTGTGGCTCTCATGGAATGAGGTCTAATGTTAGCTGGCACAGTCTTTCCATGAAAGGAGTAACAAAAACGAATGCAATTTCCTATCCATTTCGAAATTGTCTGTTTGGAAATTGCTTTTCCTTGTACCCCAGCAGCATATGCTACAAACAACTGGTCAGTCTTTCTGTAACTTTTAGTTCTGTCCAAGTAGTAGCGTAGTTGTCTGTGTATGTCCAGGGTGTGCAGAAGTCTCTCCCCTTTATTTTGTGGCTGTGGGAAGAATGTAGGCAAGTGAATAGCTTGGTTCAAAGATACCCTGGATACCACCTTTGGCATGAATGTAGGATTGGTCCTCAAAGAAACTCTGTCCTGATGAAAGATAAGGAATGGCTGCACCGCCATTAAAGCTTGTAGCTCAGATACTCTTCTTGCTGAGGTTATGGCCAGAAGGAAGGCAGTTTTCCAAGACAAAAACTGTACATCTGCCGATGCTGCTGGTTCAAAGGGAGGAAGTGTTAGTTTTTCCAACACGAAATTCAGGTCCCAAGTAGGTAGAGGTGGTTTCCTTGGAGGATTAATGTTTTTGATTCCTCTTAGAAACTGTCTTAGTAGAGGGTGAGAGAAGACAGGTGGATTTAAATTGTATTCTGCTGAGATTGCTGAGGCATGTATCTTGATGGAAGAGTAAGACAGGTCACTGTGGGACAATTCTGCCAAATATTCCAATATATATGCCATATTCATCACAGTCACATCTAGGCCCTTTGCTGTGTTCCAGGTGTGAAATCTTTTCCATTTTGCTGTATATGCCTTCCTTGTGGAAGGTCGGCGAGCTTCCATAATAATATCCTTCACTCTCTGTGATAGGTTATCCTGAGGAGGAGTCATGGTATTCTCCAGGCAGTTAGCTGCAAGGTTTTCAGGTTGGAGTGTAGAGTCCTGAAATTGTGCTGCGTCAGTAGGAGTGGCCATAGGGGAGAGGCCATGGTTTTGTCTGTGACAAGCCCTTTAACAGTGGGTACCAGTGCTGTCTTGGCCAGTTTGGGGCTATCGGGATTACTCTGGGCTGCTCTGTCCTGATCTTCAGTAGGACCTTGGTCATTAGTGGAAGAGGTGGGAAAGCATACACTGTTAGAGCTTTCCAGCTGAAAGAGAGAGCGTCCACTTTCCATGCTTGTGGGTGGTATGTCCTTGAGCAGAATTTCTTCAGTTGATGATTTAGGGGGGAAGCGAACAGATCTATTTCCGGCCTTCCCCATGATTGTGTGATTTGTAAGAAGATGTCTGGGTGCAGCATCCATTCGTGTGCATCCATGGTAGTTCTGCTTAAGCTGTCTGCCAGTGTATTGTCTTTTCCTGGCACAAATTGGGACTGTAGCTGTATGTTGAGTTGCAATGCAAGTTCCCATAGATTCATTGTCAGTCTGCAAAGAGGGTAGGAATGGGTGCCTCCTTGCTTGTTTATGTACCACATAACTGTGGTGTTGTCTGTCCTTATGAGCAGGTGGCCTTGCTGAAGGAAAGGTTTGAAGGCCTCGATTGCGTGTATCACTGCCAGCATTTCCTTTTGGTTTATGTGCATGTGCAGCTCTCTTTGTGACCATAGCCCTTGGATACATTTGTCCTCCATGTGCGCTCCCCAACCTTGGTCTGAAGCGTCCATGGTGATGGTTTGGTTGGCTCTTGGCTTGCTGAAGGGCAGCCCGGTGTTCGACTGGCAGGCTTGAGCCCACCACAGGAATTCCTTTTGAAGGCAAGGAATGAGTGAGATCAGAGCTTCTAAGCTGTGATTGTGCTGAGTCCATAAACTTCTTAGGTACCATTGTAATTTCCTCATATGCAGCCTTGCTTGTGGAATCAGAAAGAATGCAAGATGCCATGTAACCCAGGGCCTGCAGGATTTTCCTTGCAGTCATCTGAGTTTGTCTTGTGAGATTCTGAAAGTAAACTGGTAGCTGTTTTTGTTTTTCTTCTGTGAGAAAAGCCATCTGGGTGGTTGTGTCTAGATCCGCACCCAGAAAAGTTATTCTTTGGGATGGAACCAGTCTTGATTTGTGGATGTTGACTGTATATCCCAAGGCCTGTAACAGGTGGATGGCATAGTCCAAGTCCTTTAACAAAGTTTGCTTGCTGTCCGCTTGTATTAGGCAGCCGTCTAGATAAGGGTAGATTTGAATCCCCTGAAGTCTGCAGTGTGCAATTACTGATGCCAGGCATTTCGTGAATACTCTGGGCGCAGTAGATAAGCCAAAGGGCAATGCTGAGAATTGATAATGCTCTGACCCTGCAAGAAATCTGAGGTGTCTTCTGCAGCTTTGTCGAATAGGGACATGCAGGTATGCCTCCTTGAGGTCTAGTGTCACCAGCCAAGACCCCTTGCCCAGCATGGGAAGGAGTTGCTGTAGAGTAAGCATTTTGAATTTTGGCACAATGAGTTACGTATTCAGTGCGGACAAGTTGAGAATAGGCCTCCATTGATTTTCTTTTCTTGGAACAAGGAATAATCTTGAGTAAAATCCCTGGCCTTGTTCTGAAAGAGGTACCTTTTCTATGGCTTTCATTTGCATTAAGTTGGTAATTTGCTTCAAAGCCTCTGCCCTCTGATTTGGTGGCAGGTTTGGCATGCCTTTTCTTTTTGGGAATGAGTGGAAATGGAACCTGTATCCTTTGTCTATTATTTGCAGTGTCCATGTGTCCCTTGTAATGCTGTGCCAATTTTTTGAGAATAAAGAAAGCTTTCCGCCCAAAGGTGCTTCTAATTGAGCCCTGGTCGGCGGAGTCAAAATAAAGTCATTGAGTCTGTCCTGGTGTAGCAGTTGTAGTTCCTGCACTACCTCTCTGGTTGGGAGGCTGCCACTGATGGCCTCTGTAGGAGCCTCTAGCTTGCCCTCTACCTCTGGCACGTCTTTTCCTGCCTCTTTGAGATCTGTCTGAGTCCGGAAAGGACCAATTTTTAGTAGGCCAATTTCTGCTGAATCTCGGTGGTTGGACTTGCAGAAAGTCTTTAACTGTTTGCACAGATTTTGCCTTTTCTTCAAATTTCTTTAAAACCTCTTGAGCCGTGGAACCAAATAATTTTTGCTTTTCCATAGGAGCATCCAAAAGCTTAGCTTTAACATGGTCTGGCAGAGACTGTTCCTTCAGCCAGGCATGCCTGCGTATAACTGCACCTGTCATAGCTGATCTACATGAAGCTTCCAATGCATCATAACCACACTGCAAGAAATGGTTACTAACCTGCTGGGAGTTATGCACCAGATCCTGAAGGGATTTGCGATCAAGGGGCTCAGAAGAGGACAGTTTCTTATGCAATTCATCTAGTAAATACTCTTGGTACTGTATCATATGGAATTGACAGTTTAAAGCCCTCATGGAAAGAGTTGCAGAAGTATACACTTTCTTACCCCATCTCTCTAATGCTCTGGACTCCCTTTCAGAGGGTAGAGGATTTTTAGCAGTGGCAGCTACAACCCCTTTAGGGCCCTAGGAAATAGTTTCTGGATCAGCAGAGTGGGCCTTGTACAGGTGAAAATGTGAGTCCGGGACCCTGTAGTACCTATCAGGTTTGGCAGGAGCCGGAGGGAGAGAGTCAGGGGCAGTACAAGCATCTGAATAGACATCATCAATGACATTCAAAACAGGAGGTATAGCTAAGGGCCTATGCTGAGGTAAATGTAAAAAGGTCCTTAATCTCTTTCTGGAATCAGAGAATTCCTGACCCTGCCATTGAAAATGTTCTCTCATAGTGTGTAATGTTTCTCCAAATGAAAACTCTTCAGGAGGGGAGGCCGAGGGAATAGATTCTTCAGCATCAGAATCCTCGTAGGCCGAATAAGCCTCCTCCTGGTGGTCTGACAGAGCAGAGCCATCCGTGGACTCATCTGAGGACTGTGGATCAGAGGGCTCAACCCTGGGTCTTTTGTCTGGAGGTGGTTGAAAGCCCCTGTCCGGATGAGGTTGGGAGCCTCTAATTAATGAAATCAGATCCTCTGCAAGGGTAAGAATCTGAGAGCTAGAAGAATGTCTCTGAGAGGAAACTTTGGGAGGCAAAGCCTTAGAAAGTTTAGCAGCCTTAGCCCTAGAGAAAGCCTTAATGGACATGGAAGCAGGGGGTCTGGCTGCACCACGTGCAGGAGTAGACTTATCTAAAGTAATGGTGTCGGAAGGTTCCTGGACACCGGTTTCAGTAGGTAATTCAATGACCGACTCGGCCGGGGCCTCCAGGGCCGAGGTAGTCAGTTGTGTAGTTTCGGTAGTAGGAAGTACTAAGGACTCGGTTTCAGCCGAGACCGAGACATTTGCGGTAGGCCTGACCGAGGTCTCAGCTGAAACCACGGCCCGCATGTGTCGGTCCTTGTCCTTCCGTTTTTTGACTAAATGCGAAGTCGGAGTCTCCAACAGCATCTTATAAGCAAAACTAGCCCCAAAAAACTCCTCTGCAACCTCCGACCGACGTCTAAGAGTTCGTCGGTTGAACGAAGCACAAGCTGAACAGGCCGAGACGTCGTGGTCTGGGCCTAGGCAGGGGAGGCAGTAAGAGTGGAAATCCTTATGAGGTATTTGTTTCCCACAGGTTAAACAATTATTAACTTTATCTGACATCGGCTGAGGCAAGAAAGAGTCCCCAATGGGGTACTTAGCTTTTTCGAAGTCTTCGGTAGCTGAATCACAGGAGCTGACCGACCGGCACTTGCGAACTGCTTCTGCTTCGGGCACCACGCGGCAAGAAAGACTGAGGAAGATGGCGTCGGCTGATGCTTTTATACCCCAGACGCTCTGACGTCGGGGAAAGTGCGACATCAGCCGAGGCCAGACCCAGACTTTGGGATCAGGCTGACCGAAGGGCTGCCTGAGGCAGGACAACCCATATGTGATGACTGCAGATGTATCCTTGAAGGACATCATTGTCCTTGCCTGGAACAAACTGGGATTGCAACTGTAAGTTCAGTTTCAGGGCCTTTTCCCAAAGAGTCATTGTTAGTCTGCAGAGGGGTTAAGAATGAGTGCCTCCCTGTTTGTTTATGTACCACATGACCGTGGTGTTGTCTGTCTTTATTAGCAGATGACCTTGCTGAAGAAATTTTCCGAAGGCCTCGATTGCATGAATCACTGCCAACATCTCTTTTTGATTTATGTGCAGATGCATTTCCCGGGGAGCCCATTGCCCTTGCATGCATCTGCCCTCCATGTGCGCCCCCCATCCATGGTCTGAGGAGTCTGTTGTAATGGTTTGACTTGCTTGAGGTTTGTTGAAAGACATGCCTTTGTTTAATTGACTTGCTTGTGCCCACCACAAAAATTCCTTTTGAAGACATGGAATGAGTGGTATAATTTCTTCTAAGTTGTGGCTGTGTTGAGACCATAAACTTTTTAGGTACCATTGTAGTTTTCTCATGTGTAGTCTTGCCAATGGAATCAGAAGAATGCAAGATGCCATGAAACCCAGGGCCTGCAGGATTTTCCTTGCAGTCATCTGGGAGAGCTTTGCTAGGCTTTTGAAGTAATCTAGTAATTGTTCTTGTTTTTCTTCTGTGAGGAAAGCCATTTGTGAGTTTGTGTCCAGTTTGGCTCCTAGAAAAATTATTTGTTGGGATGGCAGTAGTCTTGATTTTTGAATGTTGACTGTGTATCCCAAGCCCGTAGTAAGTATATGACATAGTCCAAGTTTCTTATAAAGGCTTGTTTGCTGTCCGCTTGTATAAGGCAGTCATCCAGGTAAGGGTATATTTGTATCCCCTGGAGTCTGCAATGTGCAATTACTGATGCCAGGCATTTCGTGAATACTCTGGGCGCAGTAGATAAGCCAAACGGCAATGCTGAGAATTGATAATGCTCTAACCCTGCAAGAAATCTGAGGTATCTTCTGCAACTGTGTCTGATTGGGACATGCAGGTATGCCTCCTTGAGGTCCAGAGTAACCAGCCAAGACCCCTTGCCCAGTATGGGAAGAAGTTGCTGTAACGTCAGCATTTTGAATTTTGGCACAATGAGAAAAGTGTTTAGAGCGGACAAGTCCAGTATAGGTCTCCATTGCTTTTCTTTTCTTGGAACAAGGAACAGTCTTGAGTAGAATCCCTGGCCTTGTTCCTGAGGAGGAACCTTTTCTATTGCTTTGATCTGTAACAGGTTTGAAACTTGTATGAGTGCCTCTGCCCTTTAATTTTGTGGCAGGTTTGGCATGCCTTGTCTTGTTGGTAAGGTATGGAAGTGGAACCTGTAACCTTTGTCTATTATGTCCAGAATCCATTTGTCCTTTGCTAAGACGTGCCAATTCTTTGAAAATAAGGATAATTTTCCGCCTAAAGGTGCTTCTCTTTGAGCCTTGGTCGGCGGTGTCAAAGCCAAGTCATTGTGATTGTCCCTTTGGAGCAGTAGAAGTCCCTGCGCCACTTCTCTGATTAGTTGGTTGCCATTGGCGGCCCCTGTAGGAGCCTCGGTATTGCCCTCTACCTCGAGCACGCCTGTTTTTTCCCCTTTGGAACTTGTCAGTGTCTGGAAAGGACCAATTTTTTGAAGGCCAATTCCTGCTGAACCTGGAGGAAATCTTTGACTGTTTGTACTGATTTAGCCTTTTCCTCAATAGATTTCAACACATCCTGTGCATTAGCGCTAAATAGCTTCTGTTCTTCCAGAGGTGCATCTAGGAGCGTTACTTTAACATGATCTGGCAATGCCTGTTCTTTCAACCAAGCATGTCTACGTATGACGGCCCCTGTCATAGCTGCCCTACATGAAGCTTCCAATGCATCATAACCACACTGAAGAAAATGATTGCTAACCTGCTGAGTATTATGAACCAAATCCTGCAAGGCCTTTCTATCTAAAGGCTCAGGAGAGGCTAACTTTTTCTGCAAATCATCCATCAAGAAATCCTGATACTGAAACATATGAAAAAGACAGTTAAGTGCCCTCATGGCAAGGGTGGTTGAGGTATAAACTTTTTTGCCCCATCTCTCCAAGGACCTAGATTCCCTGTCTGCGGGCAAAGGGTTTTTGGTCGTGGAGGTGGCCACTCCTTTGGGCCCCTGAGAAATAGTTTCTAGATCCACAGAGTGGGCCTTAAAGAGATACTTATGAGTTTCAGGAACCCTGTAATATCTGTCTGGCTTGACAGGAGCAGGAGGAAGAGAATCAGGGGAAGCACTGGAGTCTGAGTACACATCATCCAATACATCTAACACTGGTGGAATAGCTAAAGGCCTGTGCTGGGGTAACTTAAGGAAAGTACGTAGCCTTTTCCTGGAGTCAGAGAAATCCTGGCCCTGCCACTGAAAATGCTCTCTCATGGAGTGGAGAATTTCCCCGAAAGAAATATCCCCAGGAGGAGAGGCAGAAGGAATGGATTCATCAGCATCAGAATCCTCGTAGGCCTGGAAGGATTCTTCCTGGGAATCTGAATGGTCTGAGTCCCCAGAGGCTTCATATGAGGAAAGGGTATCCGTCTGCTCAACCCTAGGCCTTTTATATGCAGGCGGCTGAGAACCTCTGTCTGGAAGTGCCTGAGAACCTCTGATTAAAGAGATTAGATCTGCAGCTAAAGTCATAATCTGTTTATCAGAAGTGGAACCCTGGGAAAAGGCTTTAGGAGGGTGAGCCTTAGCCTGGCTGGCAGCCTTGGCACGTGTGTAGGCCTTGATGGACATAGAGACCGGAGGCCTAGCTGCCCTACGTGCTGGAGTAACTCTATCCACTGGTATGGTGTCAGGTAAATCCTGGGCTTGGGTTTCAGGAGGAAAATCAACAACCGGCACCGGGGTAACCTCCGGGACCGAAGTGTGCGGTAAAGCAGTGTCGTCGATCTGGAGCGGTTGAATTACCGCCTCCGAAGAGACAGATGCACTCACGGTAGGCTTTGGCGTGGCATCTGTGGAAGTCGCGGGCCGAGAATGTCGGTCCCGGTCCTTCCGTTTTTTTGGAAATATGTGTTGTCGGTTGTTCCGACGGCATGATATAGGAGAAATTTTCCCCAAAAAAGTCTTCAGCAAAATCTGCCCGGCGCCTGAGTGTGCGCTTATTGAAGCAAGCACAGGCAGCACAGGCCGAGATGTCGTGGTCTGGGCCCAGGCAGGGAAGGCAGTAAGAATGGAAGTCCTTATGAAGTATTTGTTTACCACAAGACAAACCATTATTAACTTTTGCAGTTTTATCTGACATCGGCTGAGGCAAGAAAAGGTTCCCCAACGGGGTACTTAGCTTTTTGATGACTTCGGTAACTGAAAACACAGGAGCTGGCCGACCGGCACTTGCGAACTGCTTCTGCTTCGGGCACTGCGCGGCAAGAAAGACTGAAGAAGATGGCGGCGGCTGATGCTTTTATACCCCAGCCGCTCTGACGTCGGGGAAGAGGCGACATCAGCCGATGCCGGACCCAGACTTTGGAATCCGGCCGACCGAGGGGCTGCCTGAGGCAGGACAACCCATATGTCAGGACTGCAGTTGCATTCTTGAAGGACATCGGCAGAGTTGTAGTTGACTATCTCTTACATTTGGGGTTGCTGATATTTAAAGAGCCATAAAAAACTCTCCTCCAGCAAGTATAATTACGATCATAGACCTTGCTGAAGTGAACAATCTGACATGAAAACCCATGAAAGACACACAGGCACACTTGCTATGCATGCTTCATTTAAGGATGAGACTCTGGTCTTGAGAGGTACCCGCCCACCAAAAAAATCATGCCTAGACTCACAGTATAACTAGTTTCAATAACTGGCCAGCTAAGTAGCTGGTTGTCATCCGGGGGGGGGGCAGTGCACATCTCCCTGGAATGAGATAAGGGGGGGGGGCAGTGCACATCTCCCTGGAATGAGATAAATCGGCAATCCTACTCACTTTGCTAAGGACTATCTACACCTCTCATTCAATGGCTTCCAAAAGACTTTGTCAGTTCTGTTGTGCCTTTCTTAGACAAAGTTCTCCTCATGAACACTCCACCTAACCAACAAATTGAGTCCTAAACTAGACAACATCAAAGTGACCCTTCTCAGTGCCAGAGGTCTTGACAACAAACTGCCTAATTTAGAGGCACTTCTGCATAGAAAACAAGCCCATGTTTGTGTAATGACTGAGACATGGTTGAAATGTAATGACAGCATTCCTCTCTGACTGGGTTTTGTGCCCATTACTTCTTCAAGCTCAATGGAAAAGGTGGCAATGTCTCAATTTTTTTAAACAAAGATCTTTGTCTATATCATAAGTGATAATTCAATATTTATACATTTATATAAATTAACTCAAATACTGACATTTTTATTTGCAAACTTTTACATCAGTTATCTTCTATACAGTCACTGACAATCAACCATTACATAGCTCATTCGATTCCTGCTTTGTCTTAAACCTCATTCCTCCTCCACAACATTATTCTGCATGTGTTTTTCCTACAATTCCCTTTATGTAATTTACTCCTACCCTTTTCTAAAGATCCCACTTCCAGTTCTTTTAACTCCGTTACTATATTCACTACTTCTAGTGCGGTTAGTTTAGAATTTGAGTTGCATTTTCTAGTAACTGATTTTCTTGGCAGCCACCATAATTAAACTTGGCAAACCTTTACTACGTCTAGTCAATTCCAATTCTATATCGCAGCTCAAAAAAAAAAAACAGTTCCTTAGTTACACCACTTGTCTAGCTCAGTATTTCTGACAGAGTGGCCCACAGAGAGGGAATTTTTAAAGTCCGACAAATCATAACACTCTGCAAAATTATGTTCTGAATTACCTTTTTCTTCCCCATCACACCTCCAACATTTGCAATCTACCTGAGGAAAAATTCTTTGGAAACTGCTTAGGGTATAAAAATATCTATGCACCCACTTACAAGCAAAAATCTAAATCTTCTAGACTTTGTTGCATATTTGGGAGCCATAAATACATCCTACAATTGTTTCTTTGTTTATTGCTTATCTAATCTCTCTTACCAATCCTTTCTAACCTCCTCCGATTCATTCCTATAGTTATCACGCATTATTTTATACGCCCTAATTGTCCCTTTTTATAGATTCCACTAAAAACTCTCCCAGTGTTAAAGGGATTATTTTGATAATATGCATGTTTAGAGAGGTTGCTGTTAAGCAGCTGTTTTTTTTTTTTTTGATAACACTGGAGCACAAAAACTTTTAGCACGACTCAGGCAACAGAAAGTAGAAGGGAGCCTAAAACAAGGAAGGTAACAAGAATTCCTGTAGAGGTATTAGAAATATCTCAGAAATTCTACGAGAGTCTCTATAAAGCAGAGAAATATGAAAATCAAGAAAAGATACAAATGGAAATGTTTATCGAAGAATTAAATATGCCGCGGTTAGAGGTAGATGAAGCTCAATTACTAACAGGAAAGGAGGAGACAAGATAAAAATTGTGATGTATAACCAATCTACAGGAAAGTCCCCAGCAATAGATGGTATTCCTGTGAAAGTTTGGAAACTAGGAGGGAAAAAATTGATAAAGATCTGGAAGGTTTTAACAGTATTTTAAAGAGAAGTACCAGCTTCCTGGAAGAAAGCAGTGGTAGCTGTAATACCCAAAGAGGGTAAAGAGCCATCAGATCCAGCTTCGTACAGGCCCATTTCAATACTAAAACCACGACTATGCATGTCTATAGTGGCTAAATTAATGGCAAAAGTAATGCCAAAATTGATAGATATGGATCACTGTGGTTTTGTGGAGGGGAGGCAAACATTTGACAACATTAACATTACACTGATGATCCAGAGGGAAGCAGAATGTAATAAAATACCATTGGTGTTGGTGGTTCTTGATGCAGAGAAAACATTTGACAGAGTAAACTGGGATTTTAGGAGCAGGGCAATGGAAGCATTTGCATTTCCTGATGAAAAAAAAATTATAAGATTGATTAGGAGGGTGTATGAGGGGATTGGAGGGGAAATTTAAAGTGGGTGGGAGCAGAGGAACTAGGCAGGGTTGTTCCTAAACAATACATTCAAGAAAAAAAGCAGTACACTTGCCACAGGATGCAACAGCTATAGCTTGTAAACAGAGAGTCGTCATTAAGCAGTTAACACTGAACAAGGAGAGCAGCACACTCACCAGAGCAAGTTTTATGTACTGGTCTATAAATAATACAATCAACTGAAAGAAAGTACACTATACACTAACTAGAAAGATTACAGCAAAAGTTTCAATATAGCACCAGTGCTCAGCCATACACACATATGACACGCATGCCAAAGGTGACACACGCCAGGACACTGGGTGACACGCCAGCGATCACTAACACCCAAGCTACCAAAGACAATGCTTTTGCATTCATTGCTCATTTGAGGTGCACTGAATTATTTTGTGCCAGAAGCTTTTGAAATGCCAAACCCAAAAGGTTCACCATCACTGACATACACAGTAACGGCAGGAGAGATGCAAAAAGGGCACAAGAGGAATTAAACAACTGTTTGTCAAAAATGAGACATGCTAGTGATTTGCCTGTCCAGTACAACTTCTAACTACTACTAGTATTGGTCTCACCAGAGCTGCATGCGGCTAAGAATCCAGGTCTTTTTTTTTCCCCTCTCTTTCTCTCACCAGGATAGGAGAACGGTAGTACTGGCTCCTGAAAAGCAAGTCATAGACTGCTTGGTGATCATTAGCCTCATCCCAGATGTTGCACAATTTGTAAACGGATTGTAGGCTTCTCCAGGCAGATGGCCTGGGTACCACATCAGATTACCAAGCTGCCTAATGGTCCCAAATTTAGACTAAAGAGCTTCCCTCCAAAACAGTAATCCAAACAATCATGAAATGTGAAACAAACACACACACTATGTGGAATAACCAAAAAAAGCTACAGATGCCTCACTTTAAAATGGAACATGTGAACTGATGCAAAAGCAATGAAGCAAATTCCTAGAGGAAGTATCATGACATTTCATCCAGCCCCCAATGTGATGTGCATAAAAATACACTCTGGGGAAAGGAATGCATTTAGGGTATACTTACACTTAAGTGCATGTCTCTGAACATACAGCCGCACAAGTAAATATGCCTGGACACTAGATGTTCAAATGATCACTGCTGCAGTAGCCTAAGCTGCAAGGTTATATCTTTCTTAGAATACAACAACCAACCAACTTCCAAAGCTTCAAGCCACATTCCAGGCACTCAAAAAGCTTGATCTGAGCTGACTAAAGTTGTTCTTGAGCGCCAAGCCCTTCAGAGTTTTCATGCCAACAGAGAGAGAGAGAGAGAGAGAGAGTGTCTAAAGCCTTGAGAAGGACAATGCTAGGAAAATAAAATAAATGACCACACCATGGCATGAAAAACATACAAAAATAAGGGAGATGGAGGAAGGGAATGGCTACTGCAGCAGTGATCATTCAAATATCTACTGTTATGATGTATTTACTTATGTAGCTGTACTATGTTCTTCATATGGATCACTGCTGCAGTAAAACTAAGATATACAGGTAGATTACTGTGGCTTAAAAAGACTGGGAAGAGGAAAGATCAGGGCCCAGGACCCCCTGGGAATAGTCCTAGTAAAGCATGCCCTTGACGTGGAGAGGGAATCTAGTTAAGTGTGCACAGAGGACCAAGATGCTGGTTATAGATAACTTCTAGAATCTAACCCTTTCTAAAAAGCCACAGATGAAGCCAATGCCCTAGTAGAATAAGACTTGACCTCTAACTCAAGTAGTTTTGTTGAGGTAGGAAATGGTCTGCTTTGACACCGGTTGTCATTCCTACTTACCTTCACAAGAAGCCAACAGCTGATCAATAGTTCTGGAAGACTTTGTTCTGTTAAGACAGTACCAAAGTTGACTCTGGACAGTTAAGGAATTGAATATCCTATCTCCATCATTTTTTGGATGGAAAGCTTGGCTTAAGGTAAACTTTGATACCACTTTATGAATAAATGGAAGGATTAGTTCTTTAGGAAACTATCTTTGTGGGAAATGACCCTCCACAAGAGCTTGCAACTCAGATGCCCTTCATGCAGAGGTTAGAGCATTAAGGGAAACTGTTTTTCATGCCAAGAACCCCAAGTTAGTGTGATAAGCTAGTATAAATGGAGCAAAAGTTTTTCTAACACAAAACTAAGATTCCAATGAAGTGTCACCAGTTTTCTAGGAGGCTTAGTAATCAATATTCTCTTCCAAAAACATTTTGAAATGAGACTTCATTGAAAGAGGGAGGATCCATGTGCACACATGCTGAAATGGCTGACAAATGAACCTTGACTGAGTAAGACAGGTTAAAGGATAGTAACTTCCAAAATAACATAGACCAGAGAAATACTATCCCGGAATGGATCCTGGTTCTTTACTTGGCACGAACTAGAAAACTTTTTTCCATTTACCAATTTATCATGTTCTAGTAGCATGCCTTCTTGCCTCCCTGCACATCCTCGGAGAAAAGCTGCCTAAAAGGTACTGAAATGCTATCATCCAGTCAGCTGTAGTTGTTTGTGTTCTGGATGTTATCAAACCCCATGGGTCTTGTGTGAGTAAATCCAGTCTCTGAAGAAGCTTGAAGTAATTACCAATGGCCATTTCCAAAAGAAGGGAAAAACGTTTAATAAAGTAAGCACGTTCACGGATACACCACTTCTTCAGACTTCAGATATGCACACCAACACTACATTTAAATAGTACAACAAATCAAATAAAAATGACATCATTCAATAAAAAGCACATGTTATTTAAAGGAGCACAGTATACCAAAAGTTATAGGTACAGCAAATTCAGTGTTTGAGGCTTCACCTTTAAAAAAAGGTTTAAGAGAAGCCACCGGGCTTAAACAGCATGGTTTATCAGCATGGAACAACAATATCCATTTTTGCTCAGCTGCCTCTAATAATCTTCAAATCACCCCCCCCCCCTTCTTAGTAGCTATAGCCTCCAATACTATAAACTTAAAAATATGGTCCACATCTTCTTTCTTATTGTGCATGGCTAGTGCACTACTTTCCTTCATGTTCCTAATATCTCCATAATGTTATAATATTCTATCTTTTAATAGATGTATCGTCTTCCCTATATAAAATGAAAAGCATCTCATGCAATAGGTGAAATAAATAACATTACTGGTCTTACAATCAGCGTAAAAGATGGGATCTATCTTAAATCCTAAAAGGGGGTGTTATAAAGGGTCCACCCATATGTATATATCTACAAGCCATGCAATTCCTACATGCATAGGTAACTATCCTGTCTGATCTAGGGGACCTTCTAAAATCAACAGCTCTATAGCATAAATGGCTCTTCAATTATCTATTGTTATGAAAAGTAAAATTTGGTCCATCACCAATCACCCCCTTGAGCCCTTCAACAGTAGACAAAATGTCCCAGTTTTTGTTGATGACATCACATACTATATTTATGTTACTGGCAAATGTCAAAGGCATCCATAACTCACTATCAGTGCTATGTCTTAAATTGTGTCTCGTCACATCAACTGATGATGGAACTCCACTCTCATCATAATATGGTTTACATCTTTCATGCCTGGTCTCCCAAGCTTCACATATACATCTATCTATATCATTACTTTTGTACTCTCTCTCTACCAGTTCTATCTTGAGAGAGTCTAAAGCATGCTGCAACTGACTATCATCATTATGTAGACGCATTATCCTAAAAACCTGTCCTTTTATAATATTCCGTTTAGTATGATTAGGATGCATACTATTATTATGCAGCAGGTTATTCTTTCTCACTGGCTTCCTAAAAAGACTAGTGCTGATAGAGTTTAGTTGATGCCTACTAACCTTGACATCAAGAACATCAATCTCATGAAGAGAACACTTAAATGTGATGACAAGTTTTCTGAAATTTACATACAAGTGTTCAATAAAATCGGTCAAGGCTGGTCATCAACAAATCTGGTATACCAGGCAACAGAGCCATTAAACAGTTCATTAGAGAGTATAGGCTCAGTCTCCCATTTTACTAAGGAAAGACTGGCGTAGCTATTGGCACAAGCCGTGCCCATAGCCATGCCAACCTTCTTCAAATAGCAATGTATTCCCAAAGATAAAAACATTATTAAGTATAATGTCAAGCAATGTACAGATTAAGCGCACTTTACCATTCTTAATACCCTTATCATAAAGCAGCTCTCTCACATTCTCTAAACCCCAATCATCAGGGATGACAGTAAATAATGACTCAATATCTAGAGTCACAAAACAGCATCCAGGTTCTATATCTCTCCATTTAGAACAAAGTATGTTCAAAAAGATCTTCGTATCTTTCAGGCCAGTTTGACAACCATCCAATACTGGATGTAAATTTTTCTCAGCGTAAATGGAGAGAGGTTCAGTGGTCCATACTTTACTAGATACTATAGGTCGCACGGGCGGGGTAGTCAAATCTTTATGTATTTTAGGTAACCCTGTGATAACCATAGTAAATGGGCGTTCAACCAAAAATATTTAAAGATAGACTCTGATATCATACCAGTGATCAACAAATCAGATACCAAAAAATCTACCTTATCAATAATCCCTTTCACCATGTTCATGGACATACATTTATATGTATTATTATCTTCAAAGTAGTAATAACATCTGCTTACTGATGATTAGTGATCATCAGTATGGTTTCATGCCGGGAAAGAGCACTACAGATGTGATCTTTGCTCTGAGAGTGTTGATGGAGAAGTACAGAGAATGTCAGAAGGAGTTGCATTGTGTGTTTGTAGACTTAGAGAAAGCATATGACAGGGTGCCTAGAGAGGAGTTGTGGTACTGTATGAGGAAGTCAGGAGTGTCAGAAAAGTATGCAAGAGTGGTACAGGATATGTACAAGGGTAGTGTGACAGTGGTGAGGTCTGCGGTGGGAGTGACGGATGCGTTTAAGGTGGAGGTGGGGTTACATCAAGGATCAGCTCTGAGCCCTTTCTTATTTGCAATGGTGATGGACAGGTTGACTGACAAGATCAGACAGGAGTCCCCGTGGACTATGATGTTTGCAGATGACATTGTGATCTGTAGTGAGAGTAGGGAACAAGTGGAGGAGACCCTGGAGAGATGGAGATATGCTCTAGAGAGGAGAGGAATGAAGGTCAGCAGGACTAAGATAGAATATGTATGTGTGAATGAGAGGGAGGATAGAGGAATAGTGACGATGCAAGGAGTAGAGGTGGTGAAGGTGGATGAGTTTATATACTTGGGGTCAATAGTTCAGAGTAACGGTCAGTGTGGAAGAGAGGTGAAGAAGAGAGTACAGGCAGGATGGAGTGGGTGGAGAAGAGTGTCAGGAGTGATTTGTGGCAGACTAGTACCTGTAAGAGTGAAAGGGAAGGTCTACAAGAGGTTAGTGAGACCAGCTATGTTATATGGGTTGGAGACAGTGGCATTAACAAAAAGGCAGGAGTTTGAGCTGGATGTGGCAGAATTAAAGATGTTAAGATTTGCACTGGGTGTGACGAGGGTGGACAGGATTAGGAATAAGTATATTAGAGGGTCAGCCTAGGTTGGAAGGTTTGGAGACAAAGCCAGAGAGGCACAATTACGTTGGTTTGGACATGTGCTGAGGAGGGATGCTGAGTATATTGGGGAAAAAGATGCTAAGGATGAAGCTACCAGGTAACAGGAAAAGAGGAAGGCCTAAGATAAGGTTTATGGATGTGGTGAGAGAGGACATGCAGGTGGTTGGTGTGACAGTTCAAGAGGCAGAGGACAGGAAGAAATGGAAACGGGTGATCTGCTGTGGTGACCCCTAACGGGAACAGCCGAAACAAGATTATGATGAGTAATAACATCTGCTTAACATACAAATCCTTATCCAAAACAACTATACCCCCAACCTTTATCTGCGGGTCGAATCTCCACTAAAGGTAGCTCTTTCAACTCTTGCAATGCCTGATATTCAGACTAAGACACATTAAAAAAATAGAAGTTATGTTCTTACCATAACGTTCCATGTTAGTTGTCTTCTTCTCGTCTTCTTTCTTGCTGGATGGGTTCGGAGCCAACCTCTGCTCCGACTCGGCCACTCTAAAAGCTCGAGAGTTGGTTCCACCGGCTCGAGGCTCCCCTTATATCCCACAATGCTAGGCGTGTATTACCTCAGATCTCGTTTGTAAGCTAGGCCCAGCTAATAATAAAACCAGAACTACTGGAAATGGAGAATCCACCTCTATAAAAAAGGGAAAAAAGAAGGTGACCTGAAGCCTGATCCAGGAATATATGCACAGCAGAGCATATACCTATAGCAATAGAGGTGGTAGAAAGAGAGGTCACAATCAAACTCCTCTGTCTGTCCAGGCCAGGGGGAAGGAGGGTGGGACGCAAGAAAGAAGGCGAGAAGAAGACAACTAACATGGAACGTTATGGTAAGAACATAACTTCTATATGTTAAGTTGTCCATCTCGCCTTCATTCTTGCTGGATGGGACCGCGTCCCTAGCACCTTGTCCCAGGTGGCCTATCGGAACAGACTCTTGAGAACAGTGGCACCAAAGTTAGCTCTATGTCTAGAAGCTAAATCCAACTTATAATGTGAAATGAAAGTGTGAGGAGTAGCCCAAGTAGCCGCTGCACAAATGGTGTCAATAGGCAGCCTGTCTTGGAAAGCTATAGAAGTAGCCAAAGCTCTGGTGGAGTGGGCCTTAGGTTTGTTAGGCAGCTTTTGGTGTCTAATTTCATAAACAAGGGAGATCAGAGATGTTAGCCATCTGGATAATGATACCTTTGAAACTGAAAGTCCCTTTCTGCCTTCTGCATAAGAGACAAACAACTGGTCAGTTTTTCTGAATTGTTTGGTCCTATCCAAATAGTACCTTAACTGACGATGAACATCTAGCCTTGATAGATTTTATATAGTCAAATTTAGCTTTAACATTTGCCAGCATTGTCAATTATTGTCATATTTTTAGTTTATAATTTATTAGTATAGGTTTTTATATATACATGTATATAATAATAATATTTTCTACTTGGTCTTATTAATTTTTCACCATTTAATTTGATGTGTGTCCATTAATCTATCCATATAAAAATATATACACACAGTCATAGGATAATTTTGACATCCTATGTACTTAGTTAAGTTCAGTTAAGTGCAGTCACATCATGTCATTTGATTCCATATGACACTTTTTGATGCACTTCACTATATTATGTATACATCTATAATATCATGCCCATTAGTTACGGGCAGGTTTATATTATTTATAGTGAATCTTACTTAAACATGACTATGATTGGTTATAAGTACTCATTTGTATATATTAGCAATATATTTCATTTCTATATCTTGATTTGTGCAAACACAAAAGTTTTTATCAGTAAGTCAAATTATTGGTTTTGTGCTTTAAATGTTTTAATCTCACATATATTTCATCTTGTTTATTGTTTAGTAATAACATTGTAGATGCTGGTATAAATACATATATATATATATTTTTTTTGAAAGTATAAAGCATATAGAAACCTAAGTTCTGAGTTTGAAGTGTATTCAAATGGTTAAGTGTTTTTAACGTTGTTTTATTGCATCATTCAGATGCTAATTGATTAATGAGCAGACTTTCCCGCGCTCCAGCGGATATATATAAACTTTGAATAGTTTTAAGTAATTCATCTGATGAAGCGTGAATGGACCACGCGAAAGCGCTCATTTTTTACTTCCAATAAACTACTTTGCTGATCTTAAGAATTGCCAACGTGTTTTGTTCCTGTTACAGCAGTTTTTCCTGGATATTGGATGTTCTTACGTGTTTTGGTACCATACTTCACCTACACAGAACATCTAGCCAATGCAATTTTTGTTCAGACCTGTTAGAAAATTCTGGAAAAAACACAGGGAGGTCAATGCTTTGATTTAGGTTAGACGCAGAGGCTACTTTAGGTAAAAAAGACGGATTGGTTCGTAAGGATACCCTGTCTTTATGGAACAACAGATATGGTGGTCGACAGCTGAGTGTATGAAGTTCTGACACCCTTCTAGCTGAAGTAACAGCTACCAGAAAGAGAGTCTTCCATGATAGCAATTTCAAAGAGCAGGAAGCTGCAGGTTCGAAAGGGGGAAGAATCAAAGAAGTGAGAACTAAATTAAGGTCCCAAGAAGGAGGAGGATTTCTTATAGGAGGTCTGAGTAGAAAAACTCCCTTCAAAAAGGCTTTGCAAAGCTTGTGAGACATGATGGCAGCCTCTGAAATGCCCACATGAAAGTTAGATATAGCTGCCAATTGGACTTTGAGAGTAGAAGGAGATGAACCTGCATGAAAGAGTTCAGCTAGAAAATCAAGAACTATTTGGATGGGAGCAGTGAAAGGATCTAAGTCCCTTCCTTGAGCCCAATAGGCAAAACGTTTCCATTTACTAAGATAAATTTTTCGAGTGGAAGATTTATGGGAAGCTATTAAAATATCTCGAACAGTGTGAGATATTTGAGGAAGCCTGGCTAAGGTAGGAACTGGAGGAACCAAGCAGTGAGGTTCAGAGATGTTAGGGAGCGATGAAACTGACCCGACTGATGGATCAAAAGATCTGGAACTAGGTCCAGATGTCAAGGTTGCTCCAACAGAAATTGATGTAGAAAGGGGAACCAAACCTGTCGAGGCCAGTAAGGAGCAATGAGGATCAATGAGGCCTTCTGAGCGATAGCTTTCTGTATCACTTGAGAGATTAGTGGGAAAGGAGGGAATGCATACAGAAGTCCCCGGGGCCAAACTTGGACTAAAGCGTCTCTGCTGGGCTGGCCTGGTAAGGGGAAGAGGGTGAAATAATCTTTGCACTTGCTGTTTTGGGGAGTAGCAAAAAGGTCGCAGCAAGGCTGACCCCACTTGAGAAAAATTTTCTCCACAATAGAATCTTTCAGAGACCACTCGTGAGGCATGAGGATAGCTCTGCTCAACTTGTCCGCGATTTGATTGGACTTGCCGGGGATGTGCGTTGCTATCAGAAACTGCTGAGAAGAAATCGCCCATTGCCACAGTCTGAGTGCTTCTCGACATAGGGGATAGGACCTGGTTCTGCCTTGTTTGTTGATATACCACACTACAGACATATTGTCCGTCTGGATTGCTATCGTTCCCAAGGGAAGAGAGTCTTGAAGGGCTTGCAACGCTAAAAGCACTGCTCTCATCTCTAGAACATTTATATGCAAGTGGCATTCGTCTGGTTGCCATATGCCCTGGACAGTTCTGCCCTGATAATGCCCCCCCACCCGATCAGGGAGGCGTCCGTTGTCAGAGTAGCAACCGGAGGAAGGAACAAAGGGTCTTCCCAGGAAGAGCTGAGGAAGACATCCACCAAAGAAGATGATTCTTGCATGCTTGCGTAATCATAATGGTGTGGGACATCGGAAGTTGCTGGTATGACCATTGTGTGAAGAGCATCCATTGAAGGATTCTCATGTGGAATCTGGCTAATAGAAGTAGAGGGATAGCAGCCGCCATAATCCCCAGTACTTTCAGAACTAACCTGGCTTTGACTCTGTTGCTGTGGAAGAGAAGGGAGACCAGTTTGCGTATGTCTGCTATTCTTTGATCTGTTAGTCTCGCAGACATGTTGACTGTGTCTAGATTTGCGCCTATGAAGGTAATAGCACGACAAGGCGACAAAACAGACTTTTCGCAATTTATTGATATGCCTAACTTTTGACAAATGCGAAAGGTGTAGTCTCTGGCCATTAGAAGAAGATGCTTGGTAGGAGCTGTGAGGAGCCAGTCGTCCAAATATGGAAACACCTGGAATCCTTGACGTCTCAGGTGAGAAGCTACCACTGCCATGCATTTGGTAAACACCCGGGGGGCAGTGGTGAGTCCAAAGGGCAGGGCTCTGAATTGAAAGTGACTGGTTCCCAGCCTGAAGCGGAGAAATCTTCTGGAGCGTCTGTTCATTTTTATATGATAGTACGCATCCTGAAGGTCTATAGAGCACATCCAGTTTTCCTTTCCCAATAGGGAAGGATGGACTGTAGCGTGACCATCCGAAATCTTGTTTTCTTGACAGACTTGTTCAAGATACTGAGATCCAAAATTGGTCTCCAGTCCCCTGTTTTCTTTGGAACTAAAAAGAACCTGGAGTAGATTCCGGATCCTTGCTGGTCTGCTGGAACTGGCTGAATGGCTCTTTTTGCAAGCAGTTTTGAAATTTCCAATGCTGCAAGATCCCTTTGAGCGGGTGGAACATCTGGAAGGGATTTTTTGGATTGGTTTGGAATGCGAACGAAGGGAATGGAATAGCCTTCGGAAATGATGGACTGTACCCACTTGTCTTGAGTTAGGGATCGCCAGGCTTCTGGGTACAGTGATAATCTTCCCCCGACTGCCTTCGAAGGTGGGCAGTCGGGCAACACCTCAGGGATGCTGGAAGGGCTTATCGGAAAAGGTTTCTCGATTGCCCTGGTTCTGCGGACCCCCCCTGCCTCTAGGGCGACGTCTACCATTGTTGTTCCCTCCTCTGCCTCTGGAGGGGAACCGACTCTGTGCGTCAGGCAAGGTCCCTTGAGATTGTTTGCGGAACCACATTTTCCCACTTTTCTGGCCTTTGGGGTAAGGCCTAGAAGGAGTAGAAAAACGGACTCCGACGGCAGAAAGAGTTTTGCCATCCGTCTCGCACCTCGTCAAGGTCTCTTTCACTTGAGGACCAAAGAGGGATGATCCATCAAATGGGGAATTAGTGAAAGACGTTTTAAAGGGGTCTGCAAAATTGCATAACCACATCCAGGCATGCCTGCGTAAGGCCACACCTGTCCCTGCGGCTCTGCTCGCTCCATCAGCCGCATAGGAGAGGAGGCGCATGGAGGAGTTAGCTATAGAATTTAGGGTAGTCAGCTGAGCGTTCATCTTATCCTGAAAACCCGCAACTGTAGGATCCTTTAACATCTCACTCGCTTCCTTGATCAAGTCTCTTTGAAGACGAGTAAAATGACAGAGGTAGTTCAGCGAACGCATAGCAAAGGTCGCTGAAGAAAACATCCGCTTCCTGTACCTGTCCATCGACCTAGATTCTTTGTTAGGAGGATGGATAGGCACTGAAGGATCAGCTAGCTCCTTCTTAGTGGCGGCAGCTACCACCATAGCATCCACAGAAACTCCCTTAGTCAGAAATTGCTTATCTGTTGGTGCTGTGATAAACTTTGAAGGTCTCCTGGGGGTGGGGTCCACAGAGTCAGGAGCCGTCCAAGCCTTTTTAGCTACCACCTGCATGAGGGGGTCAAAGGGAGGGGACACCCAGGAGGTGGAAGGGCGAGAGCCAAACGCCTCAAGATACACAGATTCATCCTCCGAAGGGTTAAGGGCTGGCCAATTTCCCCTCTGTTTCAGGATCTCTAGAATGTCTGCAAAGGAGACATCTTCAGAAGGGGAATGGGGGGAACCCTCAGAATCCTCTAAAATCTGTGTCAGAGGTGACAGACTCAGGTGAGTCTATGTGCTTCCTCTTACACTTTCTCTTCCTAGGGGGCTCCCCTGCCAATTCAGGAGAGGCCTCGGAAGAGGATGAGATCCCACAGGGGATTCTTGAGGAGCTGGCTCTCTGCGGTCCGGGATGAGGGAGTGAGTAGACATAACCTGAGGCACCGAAGAGGGAGGGACGGACGGAGCCGACTGTGGAGTTGAACCAGGTTCCAACACACTCCGTATGACCTCGAACGCACCTCTGTCAGGCAGAGCCAGAGGTCCCCGCTCCGAAAAGCTGAAAACCTCCCTCGGCACTGACAGCGATGGCTCCGAGGCCGATGTCGGAGCCGAACTCACCAGCGCCGAAGCACCGAGAGGGAGTGCGGGGTCGGACAAGGGTCCGATGCCACTCACCCCCTCGGAGCCGACGAGGGAAGTCCGGCGCCGAGATTCTTCCAAGGAAGAAATCGGAGCCGACGACAGAGCCGAAGACAATTGTATCGGCTCTGACGCTATCACAGTCTCGGGTCCGAAACGCCCCGGCTCCGAGCTCAAAGGAGTCGGAGGAGGAACATTTTGAGGAATAGGGTCAAGCTTCGACTGATGAGTCGGGCTCTGAAGCATTTGGGCCAGTGCCTCGGACTTAAGAAGTCGACTCACTACCCTCTGAAGATCATGATCCGAAAGCCTCGATGATCTAGAGGAGTGAGATCTATGGCTCCGTTCAGACAGCAAGGGAGATGCTGGAGCCGAATGAACGGAGCCAAGGGACGGTGACCTGGACCTCTTTCTAGATGTCGGTTCCGATGGTCTGATCGGAGCCGACTCAGAAATTTCTAAAGCCTCGGCTCCGGCCGGAGCCGAGGGAACCACAGAAGTAGCAGTTCGAGTCTCATCGGCTCCAGCCGGAGCAGATGTCTTAGTAGGCTTCGAAGCCTTAGGCGTCGACTCAGAAGCTGGAGTCGAGGACCTATGAGCCTTAGAGGGTTTACCCGAAGTAGCAGTAGGGGGACCCTCAGGCTTAAGCAAGCCCCTTAAAATGAGCTTGTTTTTTCTTTCCTGCAGGACTCTAGGGCTGAAGCCATGACATACAGCACAAGAGTCCTGCAGGTGTAAAGGTCCCAGGCAGTACACACAAGAAGTGTGACCGTCTGTCAGAGACATTTTCTGACAGCACGAGTCACACTTCTTGAAGCCTGAGACCTTTGAATCCTTGGATATAACAAGGAACAAGTGTAACCACACACAAACACAAGCACATCGATTACACTCTATAAGTTCTTAAGGTAAAAATTAAAGAAAAACTAGATTAAAGGGATAAAGACCTTTAAGGTAAGGGGAAACTGTAAGAAAAACTAAATTAAAGGGTTTTAACTCAACTTTTTTTAAACTAGTTCCTACACTAACCTGAAGCCGGTGAAGCAACACGTCTCGATAGCTGTAGCGGCAAACGAGATCTGAGGTAATACACGCCTAGCATTGTGGGATATAAGGGGAGCCTCGAGCCGGTGGAACCAACTCTCGAGCTTTTAGAGTGGCCGAGTCGGAGCAGAGGTTGGCTCCGAACCCATCCAGCAAGAATGAAGGCGAGATGGACAACTTAACATCTGGGGTTTAGTGTTATTAGCAAAGGCTTCCCTTATTTGTTTGTCACAAATCTCCATGAATGCGTCTATAACAGGATCACTGGGTGGAATATACAGACTAGGTTTCTTAAAGATGCATTGAACAGAAACCATATTGTCAAACATTGCTCAAAGTCAAAGTTCTACCAAACAATCTTTGGTCTTTGAAGACATCAACTAAATCAGCTTTTTGAGCTGGAACAAAGCTCAGTCCTTTATTGAGCAATATTTGTTTGTCACAAATCTCCATGAATGCGTCTATAACAGGATCATTGGGTGGAATATACAGACTAGGTTTCTTAAAGATGCATTGAACAGAAACCATATTGTCAAACATTGCTCTTAAAGTCAAAGTTCTACCAAACAATCTTTGGTCTTTGAAGACATCAACTAAATCAGCTTTTTGAGCTGGAACAAAGCTCAGTCCTTTATTGAGCAATGATAATTGCAAGTCAGCCAATATATATACAAGCAAACACAGGAGGGTTATGGCTGACAAAGTTTGCAGATGACTGCAAACTGGGCGCCATAGTCGAAAACACATCTGACACAGATATCCTCCAGAAGGGCCTCACAGAAATGGATAACTGGTGCCAGAGCCATGGCCTGAAGTTAAACGCCAAAAAATGCATAGTCATACCCTTCGGGAAAAACAAGGTTACCCCTAGCTACCATACAGGTGGCAATCCACTGAGCACAGAAAAAGTCATCAGAGATCTGGGGACCCAGGTTGACAGTAGCCTTTCGTTTGACACTCATGTTGCTAAAGTAGTTAGGAAAACCTTCTATATCACCCACCTGATCATGAAGGGATTCACATCTAGATCAAGGGAGGTCATCGTACCCCTGTACTCATCACTCATTAGACCTATGATTGAGTACAATGCCCGTTCGAATGTATCTGACCAGACACCTGCTGCAGCTTGAAAGGCCCCAAAAGTTCCTCACCAAAAGGATAAAGGGTCTCAAAATATGTCTTATGCTGCCCGACTGAAAGAACTCCAGCTCTATTCAGTCTCATACCGCTTGCTCAGAGGTGACCTGTGCCTGACATATAAGGCCATGTCAAACCCAGATTTGATGAATATGCTTCACCTCAAAAATCTAGATCCCTCAGAACCACAAGGGCGGAGACTTAAACCTTGACACGGTTATAAATAGAACGTGCTGGAGGGACAGATTCATCACCCAGAGACTCCCTATGCTGTGGAACAAAATCCCGGTACATGTGAGGCAGAGCACCTCTCTGGCCTTGTTCAAGAGGAATCTTGACCAATGGATGGGAGATTGCAGATATACCCCAGGGATTACTTCAGTGTCACTGCTTGACAGAGGCACAGCAAAATGATAGGCATAGTTTTTATTCAAACTAAAGGGGTGGCGAAAGCCACATAACTATGGGCTAGGCTTATAAATGCCCTTGGGCAGATAGCCTAGTATGAACCTATGAACCTATGAAAGTTCATCTTCGTGAACGCTCACGAGTGAATATCCGGGCACACAAAACTGCAATTGTGGGGGGCTGCGCCCCCCACAACCCCCCCCCCAAATATACATTCCACCTCAGAGATCACACTACAGTGAGGAAAGGGCAAATATTCCCATCTTCACTGTACCGTGATCTCACAATTGCAGTTTTGAGTTCCACAATATTCCCTCATCTGAACGTTCGCCAAGATGAACTTTCGTTAATCTAATATAGACCCCAGCCATTAGCCTAGTAATCTCCTATGATACCACTTCACTCCGGTGTTGTCTGTAAACACTTGTAAAAGTCCTGGGTACCACAGATGAAAGAGTTGACAGCATTTATAAGAGCCAGCATCCCGTGTGTTTTGGTCTCTGTTTTTTTTCCAAAGATCTTGCACGGTTACCCCCTACAGACACTGCTCCCCAAACACAGTCTGAAGTGTCTTTTGCAACTGACTATGCTGCAACAGGAAGGGAGAATAGGTTATACAGCTTCTGAGAAATGTGGTATTTCAAACCACAAAATCTCCCTTTTGGCAAATTGTAAAACTCAAATCTGAAATGTCAGGGGATGAGGATGATGCTGGAGCCACACAGATTTCAGGTACCACTGGATTTTTCAAATATGAGGTCTTGCAAGAGGTATCATGATTATGTATGTCATGAAACCCAGAATCCTGCGGAATTTCATGCTGAGACTGTAGGTGGACTGGAAAAACTCAGGAATAGATATAAACATAGATCTGTTTTCCTGTGGAAGAAAAGCTCTTTGAACAGGGGTGTTCCTGAGACACCTCCAGGAAAACAATACTGTGAGAAGGAATCGGACAAGATTTCTGTATTTTATCCTGGAATCCCAGCCTGGGCATGAGATCGCTCACCCAAATAACAGATTCCTGACACTTTGAAAGAGACTCTGCAAAGATGAGCAAGTCTTTTAAGGAAAAAAATGTGAATACCTTGCAGTGTTCAGTAGACTATCACAAGAGCTAGAGACTTTGCGAATACACTTGAGTAGTAGATAGACCAAAGGGTAATGCCGAGAACCAATAATGTAATCCAGATTTTTAAATTTATTAAGTAAACAAAAGTGAAAGGTGATGGCAGCATTACAGAAGGTCCCAGCACACACTTCACATATGCAGGATCAGGCTTGGCAGTTATTTCATCCATACCCCCCCCCCCCACACACACACACAGTTTGCGGTTACATATTAGGTCACTTGTCAAATTTAGGGCTCCAATCACTGTCACCAAAGCCTGCTGGCAAGGCAATTTCAGAGCCCTGTAATCAATCACTCTGAAAGTTCTGAGCCACAGTGAATGCAAAAACTAGCTAAAGGTGAACTCATTTGGAGGTGTGAGTAACTGGAAATTAATCCAGCCAACCATGGTGTTATAAACACAAACTATAGCTTCTTGTATATTAAATACATTACAGACAATTCAAATCAATGACTAAAACACAATGCTTCTGTGTTGCTGGTAATTTGTGTACAATACATAATCTTGTATCATTATGTTCCCTGGTAAGTATGTACTACGCTAGCTGCCTTTGTGGACCATTTAAAGCCTAGCCAATTTCCCTTGGTGAAAATCAAACATTGCACCTCTTGTCTGTGAGGTAAACAACTTAGCCATTATACAACCCCCAACCCATAATTATAACTGCATGTGTGTAAACCAGAAACAAGCCTTGTTTTGTAAATTGCTGGATCACTAGCATTCCTTACTTTTTTGTGAAGAAAAAGAAGCAACAAATTCTGAGACATCTGACACAAAGTTAAATTAATGTATTCTCTGTCCTTATTCTATCTAGATGAAATATCTGTAGCAATTGAAGATGATGAAGACAGCACAGAAGACTCTATGTTCAGTGCAATAACCAAAGCACATGATTCAGGTATAATATCAGAATTTGTGTTTGTACAGTAGGTTAACAAATAAGTGTGATACTTTGCCACAGGCTATTACCGGGTCATGTACTTGGACATGTAGCAAACAGCACATAATGCACTTGGTAGTATTTTAAGCAAACAAAATGTGGTACCTGCGTATTATCGCAATCAGATTTTAGCGATAATACCACTTGCTTCCCGATATCGAAATCTGACTGTTTTTGTTGTACAAATGTCTACTTTCACACTGAAGGTTGTTTTAAGACAGGTTGTCAAGAACAACGGAGAAAGTCAGTGTGTCGCTGTGGCTGTGTGCACTTTACTACCAGAATGTGTGAGGCTCTCATTTGTGCATTAACGGTGCTTGCAGCCACAGCGACAGTAACTTATCACGCTGTTCTTCGTAACCCTTCTTAAAACCACCTTCTCTCAAAAAAACAGTCCTTTTTTTTCTCTCTTCCTTGTCAAAGTGAGTGTCACAATACGTGTTTTCGATTCAGTAGGACTCCAAATGGTGAGGAGGCGTCCCTCTGTGTGTTTTAATCCTAGAAATGCATCTTAAACCACGCAAAATACTGTGTTGTAGGAGTCTCAGGAAAGCTGTGATACCTGAAACCCAAATGCAATTATGACCGTTATTCATCAGCATTTGCTGCCATGAAAAAAAGGAATGTTCAGCGGGCGGACTTTCAATAAGCGAAATGCTGCTGGCAGTAAAGTGCATTTTATTGAAAACACTCCCAGAAAAAAACTGTACTGTTAAAGGAAACACACTATATGACTTTTATAAACCACTAACTGTCAGATGTCGATATCGGGAAGCAAGTGGTATTATCGCTAAAATCTGGTTGCGATAATACGCAAGTATCCAAAATGTTTTTGCTATTATACTGTACATGTTATCTTTGTTCCTGTATGTAAAGAGCTAAAAGAGCTGAATTACAAATGTTTAACACATTCTCATGATTTTTTTTTTGTTTAGAAAATGATAAAGGGATAAGTTGTGCCTTTTATTTTAATAAAGTAAACCATTTGCCATTTTACACTATCACTTTTACAATAATTAAATTATCAGTTCTGTACAGAAAACATTCTTTTAGGCCTGATTTCATAAAAAAAATATATTTGGATTCTAGATAGATGTTTATCACTGTGAAGAGAACTGATAATTACACATTTAAACTGAATATTTTGTAAATTACTGCATTCTGATACAACAATCTGACCGGTTTATAAATAATGTAATTATATTTCTTTCTAATTCTGTAGGATCTTGCAGTACTTAGGGGAGGGAGCTACTCTCTGGCAATGTTATTAAAATTCAGTACTGTACACCTGAAAATCTAAGTGGTTAATTTGAGGGTTTTCATTCCAGTTCTAGGTAAATTTTTGTAGGCTACTTGGCTTGCATGGGGTGATGCATTTTCATAAGGCTTTAGGTTTTCATGAACAAGCATATGCTTATTCATCTAGTTTTAATAAATCATCAGTTCTGAGGAGCACTTCTAGTATGTACAAAGATGAGACACTTCCCACTGTAACTATGGATCAAGCTGCACCGATTATACATGTAGGAAAGGCCTCATGATAGACTTTATAGTCATTCACAGGGGGTGGGCTACCACTTCAATAAAATGTTTCCTTTTACTGCTGGTAGGCTTAGATGCTGAAGAACAATGCACCAAAACGGGCTCTTGGAATTTGTTTCAGTTGGGGCACTGACTTTTCCAACTTTAACGCTTTTAACTACTGCTTTTTGCTGCAATTGTGTTGTCATCATGTAAAGCAGATTTTCTGATTCCAAAATTTACAGTTTTTAAAGTAAAAAATACATTAACTTTACTAATCAGTTTAATCAAATTATATTTATCGAGTACAGTAATGCTGTGTTTGAATTTACTATAGGCTGAGCAGCTGTCCATTTACTATCGGATTCCATATCATGTGACCTAGCATCCTGATGAAGTACTTGATAGTATAACATCAAACCAAGAAATCAACAAATAAATGCAGTTACATTCAAGTGAAATTTAATTAGAACAGAATAAGATTCCTGGTCAAATATACAAATGAAAATGGCAATGATGATAAAGATGGTTATGAAGATGAAAAGATGCTGATGATCAAGATGTGTTAAAGATGATGCACATGGTGAAGATGATGAGATGAAGATGTTAGGACAATGATGATGTGATGTAAATATAATGAAAATGATGCAGTGTACATGATGGACAAAGCTGAAGATTTATATTCATCACTTTCATCCATTAATCTTCATCATAACTGTGATATCTTCACATCACTGAAGAGGCAATGAAGATACTAAGATTAATATAAAATGAAGATGAAGCAACAATAAAAATGAAGATGAAGCAATGAGGACAGTTATTATTTGACAGTGATAATGATGTGTTGAACATGAAGCAGTGATGAAGGGCCAAATAAAATGGTTGAATCATCTTTGAGAGTCATCATTGCTTTGTCATAGTAACTGTATCGTCACACCTTCATTGCCTCTTCATAAACCACTCCATCATCTTTGCTACAGCTTCAACATCGTTATCACCTGTATTATCTTGATCACATCTTCAATATCTTCGGCTTCATCCTTATCTTTACTGCATGTTGTCATCATCGTCCTATATTTACCCACAATTTATCACCTTTTAAATCCTTACTGGTTACATTGTAGTCACATCATCATTGCATCTTCATTCTCATTGTTAGTGTCACAATCTTCAATTTTGTGAACATAATCATATCTTCATCATAATCACCTATTCCTCATATTCACTGTATCTTCATCTGCAATGCCATCATGTCTTTTTCATCCTCATCATCACTGCCATATTCACTGTCGATATCCTTCATTATTATCTTCATCAGTTCTTCATTTTTGATAAATTCATAGACTATTTCCAAAAGTTTTCATTCCAGCGCTAATCCCATCAATAGTTAACACAAACATCCCTTACTGTAGAGCTACCATTGACATAATTCACATTTTCTTTCCAAAAGTGATTATATTATTCTGATCTAGATCAAGTACAGTTGTGTACACTTAGAGTTTATTCACTGTTGCAGTCATCACATTTGGGGTTATCTGCCTGCAGGTAGTCCTCAGCCGGCCTAAATACCAGTGTCTTGGGATTTCTGCATCAGATGCTGTCACTTCTTCCATGACGTCAGGTTGTCGGGGGTATAAAGCATGCAGCCGATGCCATTACATCAGTTTATCTTGCCCCAGATGTCAGGTGCCCCCAAAATAGGAGGCAATTACATGGTATGGAACACCCCCAGCAAAGAGCAAATACACATGATACAAGATATGCCAAACAAAAAAAAGATAGGCAGAAGTAAAGAGAAGTCAGGGGGCTGGAGGGGGGGTAACCAGGACTGCAAGAGTGAATACATTAACATCTACATTTATGGTAAGTGTACACAACTGTACTATATTCTTCGTGTTTCACTGTTGCAGTCATCACATTTGGGTTGATTCCCAAAGCTAAGGAAGGGTGGAGGTAGTTAAGAAGCATTAGGGCTGGCAATCAGGCCTTGTAAGACTGTTGTGGCAAATCCAGCTCTGGATTTAGAAAAGATAGGCAAGTGGTGATGTGGTGATGCTTGGTGAAAGTGTGTACAGAGCTCAAGGTTGCAGCTTCCAGGAATGTCCCTGGTAGGGACTCCCCTGAGGAATGCTGTAGAGGATGATGTAGCCCTAGTGGAATGTGTTCTGATCGCCAGTGGGGTAGGTTTCCCATGGTGTTTGTAGCAGAAATGGATGCAGTGTGCTATCCATTTAGAAATTGTTTGTTTTGAAATGGCCTTGCCCTCTGCCCCTGCAGCAAAGCTGACTAGCAGCTGGTCAGATTTTCTGAAAGCTTTAGTCCTGTCCAGGTAGAACCTGAACTGTCTGTGCATGTCCAGGGAGTGCAGGATCCTTTCCCCTTTATTCTGAGGATCAGGGAAAAAGGTTGGCAAATGAATGGATTGGTTTAGAGCCACACTAGATACCACCTTGGGCACGAATGATGGGTTAGTCCTGAGGGAAACCCTGTCTGCATGGAAGATAAAGAAGGGTTCCATGGGCATAAGGGCCTGCAATTCAGACACTCTTCTTGCTGAAGTGCTGGCTAGAAGTAAAGCTGTTTTCCAAGAGAGGAATTTTAACCTGCTGTAGCAGCAAGTTCAAAGGGCGGAAGCGTGAGCTTTTCCAATACAAAGTTAAGGCCCCAGGCTGGAGTGGGAGCTCTCCTGGGGGGTCTTAAATTTTTGGCTCCTCTCAGGAATGGTTTGACCAGAGGATGAGAGAAAACGGGTGGCTCAGTATTATAATGAGCTGAGATGGCAGAGGCATGAAACTTAACTGAAGAGAAGGATAGGCCTTTGTGGAGCACTTCTGTTAAGCAATCTAGTATATGGGTAAGCTGGGCACAGTTGTGTCCATTCCCTGAGACTGGCTCCAGGAGCAGTATCTTTTCCACTTTTCTGAATAGGATTTTCTAGTACTAGGCCTCCCTGCTTCAAGAATGACATCCAACACCTGCTTACTGACAGCTGCTGGTGATGAGTTCAGGAGATGAGCCAGGCTGCTAGGTTCAGGGTGTGTAGCCGAGGGTACAAAATCTGGCCCTCCTGCTGGGACAGCAGGGAAGGGGTCTGAAGCAGGTGCCATGGTGGCACTACTGTCAGAGTGCGCAAAAGAGGGTACCAGTGCTGGCGTGGCCAGTCAAGTGCAATCAGGAATGTCCTTGGCTTGTCCTGTTTTATCTTTAGTAGAACCTTCGAGAGGAGGGGCAAAGGGGGGGGCATAGATTGAGAGGCTTTCCCAGGTAAAGGACAGGGCATCCACTTTCTAAGCTTGGCTGTGGAGAGTCCTGGTGCAATATTTGCTCAATTGATATTTCTGAGGGGAAGCAAAGAGGACCACCTCTGGTGCCCCCACCTGTTCCTCAAAAGCTTGAATATTTTGGGTGCCAGTTTCCTTTTGTGTGGGTCCATGAGATTTCTGCTCGTCTGCCAGTGAATTTAGTTTGCCTGTCAGGAATAGAGGTGCACTTGGTTGCTCAAGGCTGTGTTCCACAGAGCCATGGCTAATCTGCAGAGTGGGTAGGAATGGGTTCCCCCCCTGCTGGTTTATGTACCACATAACTGCGGCTTTGTCTGTCTTTACCAATAGTTGTCCTGGAAGAATAAGGCCTTTGAAAGCTGTCAGAGCATTCTGTACAGCTAACATTTCTTTTTGATTGATATGCAGGTGCATTTGCTTTGGGCTCTATTTGTCTTGAATGCACTGTCCTGCCATGTGAGCCCCCATGCATAGTCTGATGTATCTGTTAGGGTTTGGGCGGCAGGGGGTTGAGTGAAAGGGAGTCCCTCTGCCCACCAAAGGAAGTTTGTCCTTGGGTAAGGAATGATAGGAATCATTGTTTCCAGGTCCTGAGAATGTTGACACTAGAGACTTTTTAAGTACCATTGACGTTTCCTCATATGCAGTCTTGCATATGGAATTAGAATGCAAGAGGATATGAACCCTAGGGCTTGCAGTATTTTTCTTGCAGATAACTGGGTTTTGGTGGCCAGTAGATTGAAGTAGTTTGACAAATAAATTTGTTTTTCTGGAGTGAGGAATGCCACCTGGGAAGGTGTGCTCAAGCTTGCTCCCAGGAAAAGAATCTGTTGGTTGGGTACCAGATGTGATTTATTTTCTTTGGTGGTGTACCCCAGTGAAGTTAGAAGTCCCTTTACAAATGTCAAGTGCTGTAGTAGCAATTCCTGACTGTTCGCCTGAATCGGGCAATTGTCCAAGTATGGATACATTCTGAATTCTTCTCTGCCTGCAATATGCAATGGCTGGAGCTAAGCATTTTGTGAATACCTTGGGCGCAGTAAATAAGCCAAAGAGAAGTGCAGAGAACTGACCGTGCATAGAGCCTGCTCTGAAACACAGGTATTTCCTGCAAGATTCCCTTATAGGAATGTACAGATAAGCTTCTTTAAAGTCTAGGGTTGCTAGCCAGCATTCCTTGGCTAGTATAGGAAGCAGCTGTTGGAGAGTAAGCATTTTGAATTTTGGAACCACCAGAAAGGTGTTGAGAATAGACAGATCCAAGATAGGACACCAAGAGTTTTTTTTTTCTGGGTACCAGAAACAGTCTGGAATAAAAGCCTTGTCCCCTTTGTTCTGCTGGGACAGGTTGAATAGCCTTGATACTGAGAAGAGAAAGTGCTTGCTTTTGGGCCTCTGTCCACTGGTTTGAGGGGAGAGGTCTGGCCATCTGCTTGGGGTTGGGAGTGAGTGGAAGTGGAATCTGTATCCCTGGGAAACAATGTTTAAGACCCATCTGTCCTGGGTAATTTACTCCCAGTGTTTGGCATGCAGAGCAAGTTTCCCTCCTAAAGGTGCAAGTACTTGGGCAAGGCTTGGAAGTGTTAAGGAGAAGTCATTGTGAGATTTTTACCATAGGATGGCAGCTTACAACTCCCTGTTTTGGATGTGGGTGCAGTCCATTGCTTAGATCTGTGCATGCCCTGAGACTGTGGTCTTGGTGGTCTGCTGCTCCTGGGTTTGGACTCAGAAGGTCTGGGAGGGAATGGAAATGACCAGTTTTTTGAAGGACAATGCCTACTGAGTCTAGGTGGCTGAACTTGTAAGAACTCTTTAACAGTTTACATAGATTTAGTTTTTTCCTCCATCCTTTTGAGGAGTTTTTCTGCTTTACTGCCAAATAGACGCTCTTGGTTTAATGGCTCATCTAGAATTTTGCTTTGACATGGTCTGGCAAGTTTTGTTCCTTAAGCCAAGCATGCCTTCGAAGAACAGACCCAGTGACAGCAGCCCTGCAAGATGCTTCTAAGGCATCAAAACCACATTGCAAAGTATGTTTACCAACTTGGTTAGCAGAATGCATTAACTCTTGTAAATCTTTATGTTCTGCAAAATCAGGAATCAACATTTTCTGTTTAATTAATTCCATAATATGTTGCTGATACTTTAACATATGAGAATGGCAATTTAAAGCCCTGATGGCAAGAGCAGCAGAGGTGTATACCTTATTACCCAATCTGTCTAAAGCCCCAGAATCCATGTCCGAAGGGATAGGATTTTTGGCTGTTGTAGCCTTAATGCCTTTAAGTCCCTGGGAAATGGTCTCTGGATCCACAGCAGGATTCTTAAAGGAATTTGTGGGAGTCAGGTACTCTATATAGTACCTGTCAGGTTTCCTGGGAGCTGGAGGCAAAGCATCAGGGGTAAGGCTGGATTCCAGGAAGACATCATCTACAATTTCCAGAACTGGAGGAATAGCTACAGGCCTGTGCTGAGGCAAGTTTAAAAATTCCCTGAGTCTCTTTTTGGACTAAGAGTAGTCATGGCTCTCCCAGCACAAATGCTCTCCAAGGGTATGCAGGGTTTCACCAAAAGAAACATCTTCTGGTGGGGAAGCAGAGGGAATGGAATCCTCTGCATCCGAATCTTCATAGATAAATAAAGGTATGTCCTGGTAATCCGAAAGGTCAGAGTTATCAGTCTCCTGATCAGAAAAATCAGAATGAAATTCATTTCTTGGTCTTTTTGAGGGGGAAGACGGACTTCCCCTAATTAAAGTAATAAGGTCTTCAGAGATTCTAAGCATTTGTTTTTGTGGCATGTGGGCCTGAGAATGTGCTTTGGTCTGTTTCCTAGGCGTAGTGCGAACTTTAGGCCTGAGAAATTCTGTATTTTTGGTTTGAAACGAAGTTGTCTGTTTAATATGAAAATCGGAAGGCCTGAATACACCCTCAGAAGCCGGTGCCTGCACAGCGGCTCTGGCCCATTCATGATAGAGACATCCGCAAGTTGCATAGTTGAAGAAGCATCTCGCGGCATACCTTACTCCAAATGGGTCTCAGTAGAGGCCTACAAATCTGTAGAAGCGGGTATTGGGCTGCGAAAGTGCCTCACTGAGTAATGGCGGACTGGCAACTAGCTTAACGGTAGCATCGTCGGCAGTTTTGGACCTATCTGTCTTTATCCTTACGTTTTCAGAAGATCAGTAGTCAGATGGCTTATCGAAGAGATCGAGAGCAAAAGAATTTAGTGATAAAAATAGCCTGACGACGAACAGTTCGGGCGTTGAACAAGGCACAAAACAGACAGCAAGGGACGTCATGGTCTGGGCCTAAACAGGTGACGCAGTGAGAATGAAAATCTCTGTGAGGTATTTGCTTTCCACAGGCAAGATAATTATTAAATGTTATGTAGTCCTATCTCGCCTCCATTATTACGTGTTGGTTTGGAGTCGATCCTCGGCTGCAACTCGGCCACTGAGAAAGAAAGCCTGAAAACTTCTGATTGGCTCGTGGCTAGGAGGTATCCCATGGTGCATGAGCACATTCCCCAGATCTCGTTTGCGGCATCTTCAGTCAGAAGCTTCTTTTGGTTGGCCGTGGCTAAGTGATTCAGTTCATTTTTATTACTGCTTATTAGAAGTTTTTTAGTTCTTGTGTAGTTTTTTCTGATTGCTGACAGTCTTATTGTGACTACAGATTTGTGTCTTGAACCGGATTTGACTTATTGCTGTTTAAAATTTTCTTGGGCCTGTTGGCCGTTTGTGTGTGGTTCCTGTGAGTATGTGTTTTTTTGACTAGACCATTTAACTTAGAGGTGCTAGTTTGTCCCCTTTTTCTTTCTTGCACTAGGTTCGTTTAAGTTAGAGAACCTAGTAAAACCTTTTTAATTTTATCGTGGGTATTAGGGCTAGATCTGCTTAAGTTAGAGGATCTAGTTCCTCTCCTGTTGTGCGAGTGTGTTGGTTTTTCTCTCTACTGCCATCATGTCCAAGGAACATAAAGAACATAAACAGTCAGGATTTAAAAAGTGTACTAAATGTTCGCAAAAAAATGTCCATCACCGATGGACATAGCGTCTGTGTGTACTGCTTAGGGGCCATACATCTACAAGAAACTTCTCTTTTATCATTCTTTTAACCCTAGAGTACTCCAGGAACAGAAGAATAAGCTGATTTTAAAAGGCATGTTAAAACCTTCCTTCGAGGAAGACCTAGCCAGTTCTTCCTCCTCTGCTAGGTCGCAGTCTTCTAGAAAGGATAAGGGCAAGACCTCTAAACGGCCTTCTCCAGCCTTAACTTCCATCTCTGAACCTCCACAGAAGTTAGCAAAATCGGAGTTGGCCTCTGTCTCTTCGGCTCCACAGTCTTCGGGGCTGAATGAGATTTTGGACATGGACCCTGCAGTATTGGCACCAAGTGTTTTGGTGCCGATCACTAGCAGTCCTCTTTGGAGCCGGTCTACAGACATTCCACCAGTCTCCCCTACTCTAAAATCGCCTATACCGCAGCGAACAAGGTCTCCCACACTGTCCTCCAGAAGCTTATCTGAAGAAGACATCGAGAGAGTGGTGCTCAGACTCCTCAAGTCGTCGGCCTTGCCAAAATTTTTATCCTCCTACTGATCCTGCTGTCTTTCCTCCTCCAACCCAGATTGGGCCTTTGGAGCCGATATTGCCGGTACCAACTATAGTGGTGTCCTCGGCTCCAGCACCCCATGTGGTTGTCTCAGAGCCGTCGGCACCATCCGAAGTGTCTAGGGTCCGAAGCTGTTCGGTCGGCCCTGAGGGGGACACTTGGTTCCGAACCTCTTCGGAGCCGAGTCTTCCTCTTGGTGCGCTGACCTGAGTGAGCTTGGACCCTACATTGTTCTCGGAGCAGATTCTTTTGGAGCCATTGGCACCTATGCTCTCTTCGGAGCCGGGGCGTCATTCAAAGCTGGAGGAATCTGTCTTCATGAGGAGGAGGAGCATGTTGGATAGTTCATCCGTCCCATGTAGAAGTACCGATGCAATACTCCCTTAAGTGCCGACTACAGTCTCAGCATCCTCCCCCCCCCCCCGGGATGGCAGAGACCCACAGCCTCAGGACTCCCATTTGGGTGGCCCCCGGTCTTCAGAGACCTCCCCAGAGGATCCCGCTGAGGAGCCCCCTCAGAAAAGATCATGCAAGAGGAAGCATGCAGACTCCCCTGACGAGTCTGTCACATCTGACACTGACCTCGATGAGTTGGAGGAGTCCCCTAAGTCGTCCTCTAAAGATGTCTCCTTTGCAGACATTTTGGAGATCCTCAGGCAGAGAGGCGGCTGGCCCACCATTACCCCGTCCGATGAGGAGTCAGTGTACCTGAAGGCTTTCGGGTCTCAACCCTCAGCTTCATGGGTGTCTCCTCCATTTGATGAATTGCTGGATCTTGTGAGTCAGAAAGCATGGCAGACTCCTGATGCCATTGAACCGGTCCCCAGGAAACAAAATAAATTTCTTTCCACCCCTAAAGACAAAGAATTTTTATCCAAGGGTTTACCTGTTGATGCCATGGTCGTGGTGGCAGCCACTAAGAAGGAGCTAGCAGAGACTTCTTCTATCCATCCGCCCAATAAGGAATCCTGAACGATGGACAGGTATGGGAAGTGCATCTTCTCTTCAGCGGCTTTTACACTCCGATCACTGAACTATCACATTTTAAGAGACTTCAGACAGATCTCCTAAAGGATTTAAGAGATATTCTTCAGGGTACCTCTACTGAAGCAGTCCCATCTACAGTGTCTGCTCCGTTGGCTACTCTCACATCCATTGTTAACTCCTCCATGCAGCTAATCTCGTATGCAGCTGATGGTGAGAGTAGGGCGGCGGGTTCAGAAGTCTCCTTAAGGAGACATTCCTGGATGTGTCTATGCAACTTTGCTGAGCCTTTCAAGTCTACATTCATCAATGCCCCCATGGACAGATCCACTCTTTTTGGACCCAAAGTGAAAGATACCCTCACCAGGTGTGAACAGGAAGGAAAGACTCTATCTGCCATGGGAGTCCGTTTTACCGTTCCTTCTAGACCTTACCCTAAAGGTCAGAAGAGCGGTAAAATGTGGTTCAAGAAATCAGACCTTTCCAGGGTACACAGGGTGACTCCTCCTTCAGAGGCAGGGGAGGAGGAAATAATGGTAGACATCGCCCTAGAGGCAGGGAAGGCCCACAAAATCAGGGAGATTGCAATTCCTTTCGTGACCGTCCCTATCAGCGTTCCTGATGTGGAACCCGACTGTGCATCTCTGGAGCCAGTAGGGGGTCACCAGTCCTTGTACCCAGAAGCCTGGCTAAATCTCACTAGAGACAAGTGGGTACAAGACATTATCACCAGAGGTTACTCTATACCCTTTTCCCTTCCACTACCACGCCCTCCCACAAGGATCCCAGATATACCACTCAATCACAGGGATCAAGCGGCTATAGAGATAGAAAAGCTGCTATTAAAGAGAGTCATCCAAAAGGTCCCAGCACACCAGACAGGATTTCGGAACATACTCCAGGTTCTTTTTAGTTCCAAAAAGAACAGGAGACGGGAGACCCATCTTAGACCTCAGCAGGTTAAACGAGTATGTAAAGAAGTCCAAGTTCTGAATGGTCACTCTACAATCCATACTCCCTCTGTTAGGGAAAGACAGTTGGATGTGCTTAATAGATCTCCAGGATGCCTACTACCACAGAATGATAGACAAAGCATCAAGGAGCTACCTACGCTTCCAGCTGGGAGCCAATCATTACCAATTTTGAGCGCTGCCCTTTGGTCTCACCACAGCCCTCGGGTGTTCACCAAGTGCATGGCAGTTGTGACAGCTCATTTGAGGCGTCAGGGAATTCAAATCTTTCCATACCTGGACGATTGGCTCCTGACCGCCACCACCAGACATAGTCTAGTTCAATCAAGAGATTCCACAATCAAGCTCTGCTCCCAGTTGGGAATCTCTATAAACTGGGAAAAACCTCAACTTTGCCCACTCAATCAATAACATTTATAGGAGCAAACGGACACGGTTTTTAAGATAGCCAGGCTACCTACAGACAGAATACAGAATCTTGCGCAGCAAATTTACAGGATACTTCCCCTTCAAAGAGTCAAAGCGAAGGTGGTGTTGCAGCTTCTTGGAACTATGGCGTCGACCATAACCTTGGTACCTTTAGCAAGACTACATATGAGGATACTCCAATGGCTCCTGTCATCCCAGTGGTCCTTTCAGCAGTTGCCTCTGCATCACCAGCTACTGATCACAGATTCTTGCAAAAAGGATCTATGCTGGTGGATTCAGCCAGGTCATCTTACCACAGGGACTCCCTTTGCACTGCACCAACCCATTGCCACTATGACCATGGATGCCTCCCAGATTGGGGGGGGGCATTATCTTGGAAGGACTGTCCATGGCACATGGCAAGATCAGGAGGCCCAGCTGCATATTAATGTTCTAGAGAGGAGAGCGGTGATTCTAGCATTGCAAGCACTTCACAACTTTCTCCCTCTAGGGACGACAGCTATCCAGACTGACAACATGGTATCTAAAACAAGGGGGGACCAGTTCATAGCCTTTATGTCGAGAGGCCCTGCAAGTTTGGAATTGGGCGATTTCTTCCCAACGCTTTCTCACTGCAACGCACATCCTGGGAGCTTCCAACGTGATAGCGGACAAGCTAAGCAGGGCAATATTGTTACCTCATGAATGGTCCTTGAACCAGAAAGTAGCCCATCTGATCTTCCACAAGTGGGGACAGCACTGCTGCGATCTTTTTGCCAGCCCCATCAACACCAAATGCAGCACCTTTTTCTCCCTCATCCCTCCTCCGGGAGAGTCTCCAAGAGATGCACTCATCCACGACTGGCCCCGGGGCTCCTTTATGCTTTTCCTCCTTTTCCACTCATTCCCAAGGTCATGCAGAAAGCAATGTTGTTGGGAAGCAAGATGATCCTCATCACTCCTTACTGGCCTCATCAAATTTGGTTTCCTTTTCTCGAGCCTCACTTGTTAGACTATCCATGGACTCTGGACCCAGTGCCAGACCTCTTGACACATGTCAGGTTTCTTCACCCCACTCTCCACACTCTCAAACTGACAGCATGGCTGCTCCAGTGCCGTCACTAGTCAGGCTTCATGATCTGTTTCCAGCTGTAACCCATATTATTACCTCTTCTCACAAGCCTTTGACTAGAAAATTGTATCACAGTAAATGGAAGAGATTTTCTATATGGGCACACAACAGAGAAGTTGATCCATTTACAGCTCCCATTACTATTGTTTTAGAGTTCCTTTCAGAACTTTTTCACCAGGGTTCAGTGGCTGCTACACTCAGAGTTCAGCTAGCAGCAATATCTAATTTTCATGCGGGGATTAATGATTTCAGTCTTATGTCTCACAAACTGTGCAAATCTTTTCTTAGGGGTTCCATGATGTTAAGACCTCCTGTTCAAGACCCCATTCCTCATTGGGATCTGAAACTAGTCCTGTCTAGACTTACTTTGCCACCCTTTGAACCAGCCCATAGTTGTCAGTTGAAATTTCTGTCTTGGAAGACTCTCTCTGGTGGCAAGAACCTCAGCCATACGAGTTTCTGAACTATAAGCCCTATCAGTTAAACCTCCATATTTAATTTTTCACAGACAGGGTTTCTCTCCAGACCAGTCCTTCTTTTATTCCTAAAGTCTGTTCTCAGTTTCACTTAAACAAAACAACTGAATTGCCAGTGTTCTTCCCTAATCACACCAATAAAGCAGAGTATACATTCCATCAATTGGATGTGCATAGGCAACTACATTTCTATATCCACAGAAAGGATTTAGAAAATCAGAACAGCTGTTCCGTTTCTTTTGCGGAGGCGAAAATGGGCTTGCCAGTTTCTAAGGTCACACTATCGAACTGGATCTCTAGTTGTATTTCCTTTATTTACAGTTCTCAAGGAAAGGAGTTGCCCTTTAAAGTCAAAGTGCATTCTACCAGGTCCTTTTCTACTTCTGCTGCCTTCCAAGCCAGGGCACCTATTAATAATATATGTGCAGCTGCAACATGGGCTACTCCTCATACCTTCATTTCCCATTATAAATTAGATTTAACTTCCAGGGGTAGAGCCTCATTTGGTTCCATGGTACTCAGGAGTATTTTCCAGTGAACCACCCATTCAAGATGCTAGGGACGCTGTCCCACACGTAATAATGGAGGCAAGATAGGACTACATAACATAAAGAAGTTATGTACTCACCATAACGTTCCATGTATATAGTCCATCTCGCCGAACATTATTACAAACCCACCCATCAGCCCACTTCCTAGAGGATCTGGAAACATTTTTCCTTTTCTACAGTGGTTTATACCATAAAAGGGCGCCTTTATTACAGTTTATTCTTCTGGACCTTTGTCCTTTTCCTATCTTATTCTGGTAGACTAGTATCAAACAAGATCTGGGGAATGTGCTCATGCACCATGGGATACCTCCTAGCCATGAGCCAATCAGAAGTTTTCAAGCTTTCTAAGCGGCTGAGTCGGAGCAAAGGATCGGCTCCGAACTCACACGTAATAATGTTCGGCGAGATGGAATACATACATGGAACGTTATGATGAGTACATAACTACTTTTTTTTTTCTGACATCGGTTAGAGCAAGAAAAAATTATCCCCAACGGGGTACTTATCTTTTAGAAGACATCAGGTCTGAAACTTGTAAAATGAAAATTTCAGGAGGCGGCTGACCGGCACTTGCAAACTGCTTCGGGCCTCACACGACAAGAAAGACTGATGTAATGGCGTCGGCTGCATGTTTTACACCCCATGATGACCTGACATCAGGGAAGAAGCAACAGTATCCAATGCAGAAATCCCAAGGCTCTATTATTCAGGCCAGCTGAGGGCTACCTGCAGGCAGATAACCCCAAATGTGATTACTGCAACAGTGAAACACAAAGAACATCTATTAGTTTACATCGGCATTAGTATAATGTATGCCAAGCATTTATACACTTTAAAAAGGAATGCTATTCTGTTACGGTTTGTTTCTACTTGAATTTAACTGCATTTGCTGATTTTATTTAACCGACTGACAATGTGCTACACTGATGTGCTGAAATCTTGTACAGATTACAAAAAGCATCTACAAACTCTCAAACAGTCAGTGCTAACAATTACTTCAGATTTGACATGGAATATGGAAGTAACTGGACAACTGCTCATCCTACAGTAGATACAAATGCAAGTTTGCTGAATTTAATAAACATATAACTAAAGTAAGAAATGTTGATTTTAAAATCAGAAAACCAATTCACACCCAAACAGCATAATTACAGCAAAAAGTAAAGGTAAAACAAAACTTAGCATATGATCTTTAATGCTGGATTGTGGTTTGGGATCAACTGATAATTCAGAGGAAAGTTTTATTTGGGGGTATACTTCTGGCAGGGTTTGGGGAGTCTCTTGTGGATGGTTACAGATTTTGTTCAAGTAACTCTGTATACTTAAAATCCTCAAGGGGTTAAAGAAAAAGATTGGGAGTCAGTTCTTTTATAGGTTAGGTAGAGTGGGGGAACTTATTTTCATTTTGTAAGTAGACTATATAAAAAAAAAAAACTATAGGAACCTAGACAAAAATACAGGTGTGCAAATCTTTGATGGTATTCTGGGGAGGCCTGTCAACAGTCCACTGCAGTTGCTTTGGTAGTAACAATGGCTGGTACCAAGATATGCATCTAAATCAAAGAAATTTAGAACTTTCATCTGCAAGTGTCAATACAAATGTTTATATACTCCAACCAAATTAGGCCAATCTTTTCCACTAATAGCATCTCTCTTTGCTGTAAATACACAGTAGAATTACTGGCTGATTTGTTGCAGTTCTGAGACTGACTGACTAAAACTAACCCCTTAACCACCTGCGCAACAAGCTTTGGCCTAGTTAGATTAATTTGTCTCCCAAGTATTTTTACCAGAGCAAAATGGC